>NC_092718.1:7774658-8074658 GCF_047496885.1 Scyliorhinus torazame
TTGTGGCCATTTCGGAGACGTGGATAGAGCAGGACAGGAATGGATGTTGCAGGTTCCGGGGTTTAGGTGTTTTAGTAAGCTCAGGGAAGGAGGCAAAAGAGGGGGAGGTGTGGCGCTGCTAGTCAAGAGCAGTATTACGGTGGCGGAGAGGATGCTAGATGGGGACTCATCTTCCGAGGTAGTATGGGCTGAGGTTAGAAACAGGAAAGGAGAGGTCACCCTGTTGGGAGTTTTCTATAGGCCTCCAAATAGTTCTAGGGATGTAGAGGAAAGGATGGCGAAGATGATCCTGGATATGAGCGAAAGTAACAGGGTAGTTATTATGGGAGACTTTAACTTTCCAAATATTGACTGGAAAAGATATAGTTCGAGTACATTAGATGGGTCGTTTTTTGTTCAGTGTGTGCAGGAGGGTTTCCTGACACAGTTTGTTGACAGGCCAACAAGAGGTGAGGCCACATTGGATTTGGTTTTGGGTAATGAACCAGGCCAGGTGTTGGATTTGGAGGTAGGTGAGCACTTTGGGGACAGTGACCACAATTCGGTGACGTTTACGTTAAGGATGGAAAGGGATAAGTATACACCGCAGGGCAAGAGTTATAGCTGGGGGAAGGGAAATTATGATGCCATTAGACGTGACTTGGGGGGGATAAGGTGGAGAAGTAGGCTGCAAGTTTTGGACACACTGGATAAGTGGAGCTTGTTCAAGGATCAGCTATTGCGTGTTCTTGATAAGTATGTACCGGTCAGGCAGGGAGGAAGGTGCCGAGCGAGGGAACCGTGGTTTACCAAAGAAGTGGAATCTCTTGTTAAGAGGAAGAAGGAGGCCTATGTGAAGATGAGGTGTGAAGTTTCAGTTGGGGCGATGGATAGTTACAAGGTAGCGAGGAAGGATCTAAAGAGAGAGCTAAGACGAGCAAGGAGGGGACATGAGAAGTATTTGGCAGGAAGGATCAAGGAAAACCCAAAAGCTTTCTATAGGTATGTCAGGAATAAGCGAATGACTAGGGACAGAGTAGGACCAGTCAAGGACAGGGATGGGAAGTTGTGTGTAGAGTCTGAAGAGATAGGCGAGATACTAAATGAATATTTTTCGTCAGTATTCACTCAGGAAAAAGATAATGTTGTGGAGGAGAATGCTGAGCTCCAGGTAAATAGATTAGATGGCATTGAGGTAAGTAGGGAAGAGGTGTTGGCAATTATGGACAGGCTGAAAATAGATAAGTCCCCGGGGCCTGATGGGATTTATCCTAGGATTCTCTGGGAGGCCAGGGAAGAGATTGCTGGACCTTTGGCTTTGATTTTTATGTCATCATTGGATACAGGAATAGTGCCAGAGGACTGGAGGATAGCAAATGTGGTCCCTTTGTTCAAAAAGGGGAGCAGAGACAACCCCGGCAACTATAGACCGGTGAGCCTCACGTCTGTAGTGGGTAAAGTCTTGGAGGGCATTATAAGAGACAAGATTTATAATCATCTAGATAGGAATAATATGATCAGGGATAGTCAGCATGGCTTTGTGAAGGGTAGGTCATGCCTCACAAACCTTATCGAGTTCTTTGAGAAGGTGACTGAACAGGTAGACGAGGGTAGAGCAGTTGATGTGGTGTATATGGATTTCAGCAAAGCGTTTGATAAGGTTCCCCACGGTAGGCTATTGCAGAAAATACGGAGGCTGGGGATTGAGGGTGATTTAGAGATGGGGATCAGAAATTGGCTAGCTGAAAGAAGACAGAGGGTGGTGGTTGATGGGAAATGTTCAGAATGGAGTTCTGTCACAAGTGGAGTACCACAAGGATCTGTTCTGGGGCCGTTGCTGTTTGTCATTTTTATCAATGACCTAGAGGAAGGCGCAGAAGGGTGGGTGAGTAAATTTGCAGACGATACTAAAGTCGGTGGTGTTGTCGATAGTGAGGAAGGAAGTAGCAGGTTACAGAGGGATATAGATAAGCTGCAGTGCTGGGCTGAGAGGTGGCAAATGGAGTTTAATGTAGAGAAGTGTGAGGTGATTCACTTTGGAAGGAAAAACAGGAATGTGGAATATGTGGCTAATGGAAAAGTTCTTGAAAGTGTGGATGAGCAGAGGGATCTAGGTGTCCATGTACATAGATCCCTGAAAGTTGCCACCCAGGTTGATAGGGTGGTGAAGAAGGCCTATGGAGTGTTGGCCTTTATTGGTAGAGGGATTGAGTTCCGGAGTCAGGAGGTCATGTTGCAGCTGTACAGAACTCTGGTACGGCCGCATTTGGAGTATTGCGTACAGTTCTGGTCACCGCATTATAGGAAGGACGTGGAGGCTTTGGAACGGGTGCAGAGGAGATTTACCAGGATGTTGCCTGGTATGGAGGGAAAATCTTATGAGGAAAGGCTGATGGACTTGAGGTTGTTTTCGTTAGAGAGAAGAAGGTTAAGAGGAGACTTAATAGAGGCATACAAAATGATCAGAGGGTTAGATAGGGTGGACAGTGAGAGCCTTCTCCCGCGGATGGAAATGGCTAGCACGAGGGGACATAGCCTTAAACTGAGGGGTAATAGATATAGGACAGAGGTCAGGGGTAGGTTCTTTACGCAAAGAGTAGTGAGGCCGTGGAATGCCCTACCTGCTACAGTAGTGAACTCGCCAACATTAAGGGCATTTAAAAGTTTATTGGATAAACATATGGATGATAATGGTATAGTGTAGGTTAGATGGCTTTTGTTTCGGTGCAACATCGTGGGCCTGTACTGCGCTGTATTGTTCTATGTTCTATGTTCTATATCCCCCATATCCCCAAGTGAATCCAGCCCTAACCTTAACCTCTGCAATGCACGTGCAACCGATGGCGTGCATTCATATACCTGCCTAACAGTGTTGCCTTTTACCCCTGCCAACCCCCCCCCCCCCACAGGATAAGCGCGCACACAACAATAGGGAGCATGTGAGGACTGAAGGAGGCCCCGCTGATGAGAGGCCACTGACCGAACACGAGGAAAGGGCCCTGGAACTGGCTGGCGGGCCTGACGACCGGGAGGTTGCTGATGCAGAGGTCGGGGGCGTAGTAGCAAGTGAGACACCGACAGCCCGTCCCCATATCCCCCCTCCCCCATATCCCCCCTCCCCCATATCCCCCCTCCCCCATATCACCTGATCACTGCCTGATGTCTAACCATGCATGCTTCATTGTGTATCGCAGGACCAAACGTCCAGGCACCCATCCCCGCAGATGCAGACCGCCCGTAGGATGCCCCTCGGAGACCACGGGAGACGGAGAGACCCGGACCCTCCAGCGTGCGACGCCCGCAGGATGCCCCTCGGAGACCACGGGAGACGGAGAGACACGGACCCTCCAGCATGCGACGCCCGCAGGATGCCCCTCGGAGACCACGGGAGACGGAGAGACCTGGAGCAACAGGGAGACGACACCTCCATCACGTGCGGGAGCGACCACCCAGCGACGAGGGGGGCAGCCACAGGCCCCCGTCACATCCGAGCCAGGACACCACTACCCAGGACACCACTACCCGGGACACCACTACCCGGGTCACCACTACCCGGGACAGCACTGCCCAGGACACCCCTACTCGGGACAGCACTACCCAGGAAGACGAAATACCGGACAGTGACTCAGAGTGGATGGGTGGAGACGAACCCCCACCCCAAAGTGCCATGGACTCAGAGTGGGGTGAAGAGCACGACACAACTCCACTGCTGTCACCAACACCCTCCACTATTGCAGAAACACTCACCTCGGTTGGGCACTTTAGTGATGAGGCGCCTGGTACACTCACTGGTGCGCACAACACAGCCATCCCGGTACAGCAGGTGGAGGTAGGAGCAGCAGAGGGGCCGGGCGGTCGGAGGGCAGCCCAGCCCAAGCGAACATCTGCCGCCCTGATGGATCCCGGGTTCCTGGAGTTACCACACGCACACATAGATCCGATGCAACCACCGACCCGGAGGCGAGCGAAGAGGGTGACGGGCGGCTTGCGGCGGCTGCAGTCGCAGGTGGAGGAGTCCACCTGCGTCCAGGAGCTGGGAGTGGTGCCGGTCATGCGTGCCACCCAGGCTGACACCGCACGGGTGGCGTCTGCAGTGGAGGCAATAGGTGCGACGGTGTCAGACATGGGGAACGGTTTGCGAGACCTGGGGCTTTCCGTGCAGGCGTCTGTGGCCCAGGAAATGGCTGCCCTCTCACAGGAGGCCATGAGCCAGTGCCAGCGCCAGATGGCAGAGGCGCTCAACGTCATAGCCCAGTCTCTGCAGGCCATGGCCCAGTCTCAGCAGGCCATGGCCCAGTCTCTGCAGGCCATCGCTGAGGGCATCGACGCCAGTGGCCATGTGCGAGCCGGCGTCGCACTGTCACAGGCAGAGTTTTGCCAACCCCCTGGGCTCCATGGCTGCAAACCTGCAGACCCCTTTCGATACCAGCACGGGCCTCCAGGACTGGCAGCGCCAGATGTCGGGGGGGCGTCGGATGGCCAGTCCGTTCGAATCCCCCACCCATGTAGAGGCCTGGGGGCCATCGGGCACCCCGAGGGAGGAGGAGGTGGTGTGGTCCGTCCTGGCTCCCCCTGTAGGGGAGGTCCCGGTACACCGCGACACCTCGGACTCCCCCCCCTTCCATCCCAGGTGCATCGGGTGGGCAACGGGCAGGACAGGCTGGCAGCTCGCCATCCCAGTCGCCCGGCCGCAGCCTGGCCCATCTAGGCCAGGACGCCCCAGGAAACGGCCGCCAAAGGGATCCAGTGTCAGAGGGCAGGAATCACAGGAGTCCACCTCCAGTTCTGCTGTACCGTCTGGGGAACCATGTAGACGTAGTCAAAGGGCCCGTAAGGCCAATAATTAGACACTGAGTAAGTTGGCACGGGTGCAGGGCACAGATGTGTTTTAGGGGCTAGGGCACGTGCATGAACTCGTTTGGTTATTAAAGTCAATGTTACACCTACAGAAGCTGCCTTTGTGCTCTGTCCAAAGCGTGCGGGGGTGTCATGTACGTTGAGCGCAAGTGTGTGCGTGAGGGGTGGTCTTACCTCAGCCCCAGGTGAGTCTGCCCCCTTCCCCCTGGGCCGCCATCAACATCCCCCGGGCAGAGGACGGGACCGTGCGCTGCAGTGTCACAGCCGCATGCAGGGATGGTCCGGGTGGATGGTGGTACTGTGGCCATGGGTCAGACATAGTCCAACGATGTAGAGCCAGGAGCTCACCGCAGGGCGGGTTGTCATCATCCTCCATGGCCTGCAATAGACACGCGTCCACCCGCAACTGTGTGAGCCCGGCCCGTTGTGCCGCAGGTGGATCGGCAATGGGGGGGGGTGGTGTGCATGCGGGTGGGGTGGGTGGGGTTGGGGAGGGGGGTGAGGGTGCTGGGGTGGGTGGATGGGTGGGGGGTGTGGGTGGTCGGCTGTTGCCAATGTGTGCGGTCTGTGGCCATACTACCCGATTCCCACGCCCATCTAGTCAGTGAAGCGGGCGGCTATCAGTCTGTCCCGTGCCTGCTGGGCCAGCTGGTAACGGTGGACAGCCACCCGCCTGTGTCTACCCCGTCTGCCCTGACCATTACCCCCATCCCCCTCATCTGGGGAGGACTGCGCCTCTTCCTGCTGCTCCTCCACTCCGCCCTCCTCTGCCTGCGGCACATCGCCCCTCTGCTGGGCTATGTTGTGCAGGACGCAGCACACCACAATGATGCGGCCGACCCTATCTGACCGATACTGGAGGGCGCCCCCAGAGAGGTCCAGGCACCTGAAACGCATCTTCAGCATGCAAAAGCACCTCTCTATCACTCCCCTTGTCGCTACATGGGCATCATTGTAGCGGTTCTCCGCCTCATTGCGTGGCCTCCGTATTGGCGTCATCAGCCACGATCGCAATGGGTAGCCCCTGTCGCCCAGCAACCAGCCCCTCAGCCGGGGATGGCGTCCCTCGTACATGCCGGGGATGGATGACCGCGACAACACGTATGAGTCGTGTACATTGCCTGGGTAACGGGCGCAGACGTGCAGGATCATCATGCGGTAGTCGCAGACCACCGGTACATTCATTGAATAGGTGCCCTTCCAATTGGTGAACACGGCCCTGTTATCTGCAGGTGGCCGCACGGCGACGTCATCGATCGCGCCCTGGACCATGGGGAACCCGGCCACGGCAGAGAAGCCCACGGCCCGGGCATCTTGGCTGGCCCGGTCCACGGGGAAGTGGATGTAGCGGTGCGCCATGGCATATAGGGCATCTGTCACTGCCCGGATGCACCGATGCACCGATGTCTGCGATATGCCGGACAGGTCCCCACTCGGTGCCTGGAATGACCCCGTTGCATAAAAGTTCAGGGCCACAGTAACCTTGACGGACACGGGGAGAGGGTGTCCCCCGCCAGTGCCACGCGGTGACAGGTGTGCCAGCAGGTGGCAGATGTGTGCCACGGTTTCCCGCCTCATCCGGAGCCTCCTTCTGCATTCCCGGTCCGTGAGGTCCTGGTATGACTGCCGGGTCGGTACACACGGGGCGCCCTCGGGTGCTTCCGTTGCCGTGGGGCCGTGACGTCCTCCTCCCCCTCCTCGTCCTGTTGGTCAGGTGTCCCTCCAGCCTGGGCGGCTGTCGCCTGTCCCCCTGCGGCAGCCTGCGCCGCCTCTCTGGCACGCTCCTCCTCCTCCTCCTCCTCCTCATCCAGGGCAACATAGACATGAGCGGCTGCCACCACGGCGGCCAACATCGCTGGATGATCGGAAAACATGACGGCCTGGTGGGGGGAGGGGAACGACGACATGTCATCATTGCCCATATCCCCTCCTCCCCCAGCCAGGTGGCATGGACTGCATGGATCCAATTGTTGGAGGCTGGCACCTGGCCAGGTGGACCAACTCACTTGCCCTCGCATTCCCCTCCCCGGCACGGACCCCCCCTCCAACCTCCAGCCCGGCACGGACACCCCCCCCCCAACCTCCACCCCGGCACGGATCCCCCCCAACCTCCACCCCAGCACGGACCCCCCCCCCCCCAACCTCCACCCCGGCACGGACCACCCCCCCCCAACCTCCACCCCGGCACGGACCCCCCCAACCCCCCTCCCCGGCACGGACCCCCCCCCCAACCTCCACCCCGGCACGGACCCCCCATCCCCCTCCCCGGCACGGACCCCCCCCCCAACCTCCACCCGGCACGGACCCCCCCCCCAACCTCCACCCGGCACGGACCCCCATCCCCCTCCCCGGCACGGACCCCCCCCCAAACCTCCACCCTGGCACGGACCCCCCATCCCCCTCCCCGGCACGGACCCCCCCAACCTCCACCCCGTCACGGACCCCCCCCCAACCTCCACCACGGCACGGACCCCCCCCATCCCCCTCCCCGGCATGGACCCCCCCCATCCCCCTCCCCGGCACGGACCTCCCCATCCCCCGACCCGGCACAGACCCCACCCCCATCCCCCTCCCCGGCACGGACCCCCTCCCGGCACTCCCCCGGAGCCCAGCCTACTCTAACCACCCCCCACCCCTCCCGCCGCACACACACACACACAACCCGAGACACACCTCTCCTCACGCAATCAGACTGCGGCCACGCCATCGCCTGCCCAGAGCCAACCCCCCCCAGGCATCACTCACCTCGACGCTGGTCGGCGTGAACCTGGAGCACAGGGTCACGCCGATGAAAAGGAGGTTTAATTTACGTCGACGTGATGCCGATGACTTCGGCCCATCCGGAAGGGAGAATATCGGCAGGCCGAAAATCGGCTGCCTTGCGCAGACCCGTGACATTCTCCGACGGCAGCGGCGACATTAACGCCCCGCCGACTTTTCTCCCTTCGGAGACTTCGGCAACCGCCGGGGGCGGGATTCACGGCAGCCAACGGCCATTCTCTGACCCTCTGGGGGGTCGGAGAATGACGCCCACAGTCTCAAACCATTAACTGGGACTTTCCCTAAATATTAACACAGTCTGGGACTGTCTCTGAATATTGACACAGTCTGGGACTGTCTCTAAATATTGACAAAGTCAAGGACTGTCTCTAAATATTGACATAGTCTGGAACTGTCCCGAAATATTGACATAGTCTGGGACTGACTCTAAATATTGACACAGTCTGGAACTGTCCCGAAATATTGACACAGTCTGGGAGTGTCCCTAAATATTGACACAGTCTGGGGCTGTCTCTGAATATTGACACAGTCTGGAATTGTCTCTAACGTTGACACAGTCTGGGACTGTCCCTAAATATTGACACAGTCTGGGACTGTCTCTAAATATTGACAAAGTCTGGGACTGTCCCAAAGTATTGGCACAGTCTGGGACTGTCTCTAAATATTGAGACAGTCACGGTCTGTGTCTAAATAATGGCACAGTCTGGGACTGTCTCTAAATATTGACACAGTCTGGGACTTTCTCCAAATATTGACACAGTCTAATACTGGGCGTCATTCTCCGACCCCCCGCCGGGTCGGAGAATGGCCGTTGGCCGCCGTGAATCCCGCCCCCGCCCCCGCCGAAGTCTCCGAAGGGAGAAAAGTCGGTGGGGCGTTAATGGCGCCGCTGCCGCGGAGAATGTCACGGGTCTGCGCAAGGCAGCCGTATTTCGGCCTGCCGATATTCTCCCTTCCGGATGGGCCGAAGTCCCGTCGACGTGATGACCGTTCACGTCGACGTCAATCAAACCTCCTTTTCATCGGCGTGGCCCGGTGCTCCAGGCTCACGCCGACCAGCGAGGAGGTGAGTGACGGCCTGGGGGGTTGGCTCTGGGCAGGAAATGGCGTGGCCGCAGACTGACTGCGTGAGGAGAGGTGTGTCTCGGCTTGTGTGTGTGTGCGGCGGGGGGGGGGGGGGGGTAGTTAGAGTAGGCTGGGCTCCGGGGGAGTGCCGGGAGGGGGTCCGTGCCGGGGTGGAGGTTGGGGGTTGGGGAGGGGGTCCGTGCCGGGGTGGAGGTTGGGGGGGGGTCCGTGCTGGGGTGGAGGTTGGGGGGGGGGTCCGTGCTGGGGTGGAGGTTGGGGAGGGGGTCCGTGCCGGGGTGGAGGTTGGGGAGGGGGTCCGTGCCGGGGTGGGTGATGGGAGGGCAAATGAGTTGGTCCACCTGGCCAGGTGCCAGCCTCCAACAGTTGGACCCATGCGGTCCATGCCACCTGGCTGGGGGGAGGAGGGGATATGGGCAATGATGACATGTCGTCGTTCCCCTCCCCCCCACCAGGCCGTCATGTTTTCAGACCATCCCGCGATGTTGGCCGCCGTGGTGGCAGCCGCTCATGTCTATGTTGCCCTGGATGAGGAGGAGGAGGAGGAGGAGGAGGAGCGTGCCAGAGAGGCGGCGCAGGCTGCCGCAGAGGGGCAGGCAGCAGCCGCCCAGGCTGGAGGGACACCTGACCGACAGGACGAGGAGGGGGAGGAGGACGTCGCGGCCCCACGGCAACGGAGGCACCCGAGGGCGCCCCATGTGTACCGGCCCCGGCAGTCATACCAGGACCTCACGGACCGGGAATGCAGGAGGAGACTCCGGATGAGCCGGGAAACCGTGGCACACATCTGCCACCTGCTGGCACACCTGTCACCGCGTGGCACTGGCGGGGGACACCCTCTCCCCGTGTCCGTCAAGGTTACGGTGGCCCTGAACTTTTATGCAACGGGGTCATTCCAGGCACCGAGTGGGGACCTGTCCGGCATATCGCAGACATCGGTGCATCGGTGCATCCGGGCAGTGACAGATGCCCTTTATGCCATGGCGCACCGCTACATCCGCTTCCCCGTGGACCGGGCCAGCCAAGATGCCCGGGCCGTGGGCTTCTCTGCCGTTGCCGGGTTCCCCATGGTCCAGGGCGCGATCGATGGGATGCACGTCGCCGTGCGGCCACCTGCAGAGAACAGGGCCGTGTTCACTAATAGGAAGGGGACCTATTCAATGAATGTACCGGTGGTCTGCGACCACCGCATGATGATCCTGCACGTCTGCGCCCGTCACCCAGGCAGTGTACACGACTCATTCGTGTTGTCGCGGTCATCCATCCCCGGCATGTACGAGGGACGCCATCCCCGGCTGAGGGGCTGGTTGCTGGGCGACAGGGGCTACCCATTGCGATCGTGGCTGATGACGCCTATACGGATGCCATGCAATGAGGCGGTGAACCGCTACAATGATGCCCATGTAGCGACAAGGGGAGTGATCGAGAGGTGCTTTGGCGTGCTGAAGATGTGTTTCAGGTGCCTGGACCTCTCTGGGGGCGCCCTCCAGTATCGGTCAGATAGGGTCGGCCGCATCATTGTGGTGTGCTGCGTCCTGCACAACATAGCCCAGCAGAGGGGCGATGTGCCGCAGGCAGAGGAGGGCGGAGTGGAGGAGCAGCAGGAAGAGGCCCAGTCCTCCCCAGATGAGGGGGATGGGGGCAATGGTCAGGGCAGACGGGGTAGACACAGGCGGGTGGCTGTCCACCGTTACCGGCTGGCCCAGCAGGCACGGGACAGACTGATAGACGCCCGCTTCACTGACTAGATGGGCGTGGGAATCGGGTAGTATGGCCACAGACCGCACACCATGACAACAGCCGACCACCCACACCCCCCACCCATCCACCCACCCAGCACCCTCATCCCCCTCCCCAACCCCACACACCCCACCCGCATGCACACCACCCCCCCACCCCCAATTGCCGATCCACCGGCGGCACAACGGGCCGGGCTCACACAGTTGCGGGTGGACGCGTGTCTATCGCAGGCCATGGAGGATGATGACAACCCGCCTCCGATGAGCTCATGGCTCTACATCGTTGGACTATGTCTGACCCATGGCCACAGTACCACCATCCACCCGGACCATCCCTGCATGCGGCTGTGACACTGCAGCGCACGGTCCCGTCCTCTGCCCGGGGGATGTTGATGGCGGCCCAGGGGGAAGGGGGCAGACTCACCTGGGGCTGAGGTAAGACCACCCGTCACACACACACTTGCGCTCAACGTACATGACACGCCCGCACACTTTGGACAGAGCACAAAGGCAGCTTCGGTAGGTGTAACATTGACTTTAATAACCAAAGGAGTTCATGCACGTGCCCTAGCCCCTAAAACTCATCTGTGCCCTGCACCCGTGCCAACTTACTCAGTGTCTAATTGTTTGGCCTTACGGGCCCTTTGACTACGTCTACGTGGTTCCCCAGACGGTACAGCAGAACTGGAGGTGGACTCCTGTGATTCCTGCCCTCTGACACTGGATCCCTTTGGCGGCCGTTTCCTGGGGCGTCCTGGCCTAGATGGGCCAGGCTGCGGCCCGGGCGACTGGGATGGCGAGCTGCCAGCCTGTCCTGCCCGTTGCCCACCCGATGCACCTGGGACGGAAGGGGGGGAGTCCGAGGTGTCAAGGTGTACCGGGACCTCCCCTACAGAGGGAGCCGGGACGGACCACACCACCTCCTCCTCCCTCGGGGTGCCTGATGGCCCCCAGGCCTCTACATGGGTGGGGGATGCGAACGGACTGGCCATCCGATGCGCCCCCGACATCTGGCGCTGCCAGTCCTGGAGGCCCGTGCTGGTATCGACAGGGGTCTGCAGGTTTGCAGCCATGGAGCCCAGGGGGTTGTCGAACCCTGTCTGCGACAGTGCGACGCCAGCTCGCACATGGCCACTGGCGCCGATGCCCTCAGCGATGGCCTGCTGAGACTGGGCCATGGCCTGCAGAGACTGGGCCATGGCCTGCAGAGACTGGGCTATGGCCTGCTGAGACTGGGCCATGGCCTGCTGAGACTGGGCCATGGCCTGCTGAGACTGGGCTATGGCGTTGAGCGCCTCTTCCATCTGGCGCTGGCACTGGCTCATGGCCTCCTGTGAGAGGGCAGCCATTTCCTGGGTCACAGACGCCGCCTGCACGGAAGGCCCCAGGCCTCGCAAACCGTTCCCCATGTCTGACACCGTCGCACCCATTGCCTCCCCTGCGGACGCCACCCGTGCGGTGTCAGCCTGGGTGGCACGCATGACCGGGACCACTCCCAGCTCCTGGATGCGGGTGGACTCCTCCACCTGCGACCGCAGCCGCCGCAAGCCACCCGTCACCCTATTCGCTCGTCTCCGTGTCGGTGGTTGCATCGGATCTATGTGTGGGTGTGGTAACTGCAGGAACCCGGGATCCATCTGGGCGGCAGATGTTCGCTTGGCCTGGGCTGCCCTCCGACCGCCCGGTCCCTCTGCTGCTCCTACCTCCACCTGCTGGACCGGGACGGCTGTGTTGTGCGCACCAGTGAGTGTACCAGACGCCTCATCACTAAAGTGCCCAACCGTGGTGAGTGTTTCTGCGATGGTGGAGGGTGTTGGTGACAGCAGTGGCGTTGTGTCGTGCTCTTCGTCCCACTCTGAGTCCATGGCACTTTGGGGTGGGGGTTCGTCTCCACCCATCCACTCTGAGTCACTGTCCGGTATTTCGTCTTCCCGGGTAGGGGTGTCCTGGGTAGTGCTGTCCCGGGTAGTGCTGTCCCAGGTAGTGCTGTCCCGGGTAGTGCTGTCCCGGGTAGGGGTGTCCCGGGTAGTGGTGTCCCGGGTAGGGGTGTCCTGGGTAGTGCTGTCCCCGGTAGGGGTGTCCTGGGTAGTGGTGACCCGGGTAGGGGTGTCCTGGATAGTGGTGTCCTGGCTCGGATGTGACGGGGGCCTGTGGCTGCCCCCCTCATCGCAGGGTGGTCGCTCCCGCACGTGACTGGGGTGTCGTCTCCCTGTTGCTCCAGGTCTCTCCGTCTCCCGTGGTGTGCGAGGGGCATCCTGCGGGCGTCGCATGCTGGAGGGTCCGGGTCTCTCCGTCTCCCGTGGTCTCCGAGGGGCATCCTGCGGGCGTCGCATGCTGGAGGGTGCGGGTCTCTCCGTCTCCCGTGGTGTGCGCGGGGCATCCTGCGGGCGTCGCATGCTGGAGGGTCCGGGTCTCTCCGTCTCCCGTGGTCTCCGAGGGGCATCCTGCGGGCGTCGCATGCTGGAGGGTGCGGGTCTCTCCGTCTCCCGTGGTCTCCGAGGGGCATCCTGCGGGTGGTGTGCATCTGCGGGGATGGGTGCCTGGACGTTTGGTCCTGCGATACACAATGAAGCATGCATGGTTAGACATCAGGCAGTGATCAGGTGATACGGGGGAGGGGGATATAGGGGAGGGGGGATATGGGGACGGGCTGTTGGTGGCTCACTTGCTCGTGGGGCCCCGACCTCTGCATCAGCAACCTCCCGGTCCTCAGGTCCGCCAGCCAGTTCCAGGGCCCTTTCCTCGTGTACGGTCAGTGGCCTCCCATCAGCGGGGCCTCCTCCAGTCCTCACATGCTCCCTATTGTTGTGTGCGCGCTTCTCCTGTGGGGGGGGGGTGGTGGTGGCAGGGGTAAAAGGCAACAGTGTTAGGCAGGTATATGAATGCACGCCATCGGTTGCGCGTGCATTGCAGAGGTTAAGGTTAGGGCTGGATTCACTTGGGGATATGGGGGATATGGGGGAGGGGGGGATTGGGGGATATGGGGGAGGGGGGGATATGGGGGAGGGGGGGATATGGGGGAGGGGGGATATGGGGGAGGGGGGATATGGGGGAGGGGGGATATGGGGGAGGGGGGATATGGGGGATGTGGGGGAGGGGAGATATGGGGGAGGGGGATATGGGGGAGGGGGGATATGGGGGATATGGGGGATATGGGGGAGGGGGGATATGGGGGATATGGGGGAGGGGGGATAAGGGGGAGGGGGGATATGGGGGAGGGGGGATATGGGGGAGGGGGGATATGGGGGAGGGGGGATATGGGGGAGGGGGGGATATGGGGGATATGGGGGGGATATGGGGGAGGGGGGATATGGGGGATATGGAGGAGGGGGATATGGGGGATATGGGGGAGGGGGGATATGGGGGAGGGGGGATATGGGGGAGGGGGGATATGGGGAGGGGGGGATATGGGGGATATGGGGGAGGCTCACCCTGCCTGCTCTGACGAGGTCGTTCACCTTCTTGTGGCACTGGGTGCCTGTCCGTGGTGTTAGGGCCACAGCGGTTACGGCCTCTGCCACCTCCCTCCACAGACGCCGGCTGTGGCGTGGGGCAACTCTGCGGCCGTGCCCGGGATACAGGGCGTCCCTCCTCTGCTCCACCGCGTCCAGGAGCGCCTCCACATCGCGTGACTCGAACCTCGGGGCTGAGCGACGGCCAGCCATCAAGTCGGGTGTTGCGGTCGGCTGTTCCGGTCGGGTGGGGGGGAGCTGCGCGGCCTTATGAGCCGTCACGCCGTGCAGCGCGTATGACGCTGCACGGCGTGAACCACTGCGCAAGCGCGGATCCCGTTACGTCGCTGCGAGCCCATTTCGGGCCGCAGACTATCGGCCCATTTTTATGACGTGACGCAAGTGAGATTTGCGCAGTTTTTTGCGCCGATCGGCGGACTTTCCGCCGATAATGGAGAATTTCGCCCACTGTCTCTAAATATTGACACAGTCTGGGATTGTTCCTAAATATTGACAAAGTCTGGGACTGTCTCTAAATATTGACATAGTCTGGGACTGTCGCTAAATATTGACACAGTATAGGACTGTCTTTAAATATTGACACAGTCTGCGACTGTCTCTAAATATTGACACAGTCTGGGACTATCTCCAAATATTGACACAGTCTAGGACTGTCTCTAAATATGGACACAGTGTGGGACTGTCCCTAAATATTGACAAAGTCTGGGACTATCTTTCAATATTGACATAGTCTGGGACTGTCGCTAAATATTGACACAGTCTAGGACTGTCTCTAAATATTGACACAGTCTGGGACTGTCTCGAAATATTGACAAAGTCTGGGACTGTCTTGAAATCATGATGTAGTCTGGGACTGTCTCTAAATATTGACACAGTCTGCGTCTGTCTTTAAATATTGACACAGTCTGCGACTGTCTCTAAATATTGACACAGTCTGCGACTGTCTCTAAATATTGACACAGTCTGGGACTGTCTCTAAATATTGACACAGTTCGGGACTGTCTCTAAATATTGACACAGTCTGCCACTGTCTCTGAATATTGACACAGCCTGGGACTGTCCCTAATTATTGACACAGCATGGGACTGTCTCTAAATATTGACATAGTCTAGGACTGTCCCTAAATATTGACACAGTCTGCGACTGTCTCTAAATATTGACACAGACTGCGTCTGTCTCTAAATATTGACACAGTCTGGGACTGTCTTGAAATCATGATGTAGTCTGGGACTGTCTCTAAATATTGACACAGTCTGTGACTATCTCTAAATATTGACACAGTCTGGGACTTTCTCTAAATATTGACACAGTCTGGAACTGTCCCGAAATATTGACACAGTCTGGGAGTGTCCCTAAATATTGACACAGTCTGGGGCTGTCTCTGAATATTGACACAGTCTGGGACTGTCTCTAAATATGACACAGTCTGCGACCATCTCTAAATATTGACACAGTCTGGGAATGTCTCTAAATATTGACACAGTCTGGGACTGCCTCTAAATATTGACAGTGTCTGTGACTATCTTTAAATCTTGACACAGTCTGGGAATGTCCCTAAATATTGACACACTCTGGGGCAGTCTCTGAATATTGACACAGTCTGGGACAGTCTCTGAATATTGACACAGTCTGGGACTGTCTCTAACGTTGACACAGTCTGGGACTGTCTCTAAATATTGACACAGTCTGGGACTGTCCCTAAATATTGACACAGTCTGGGACTGTCTCTAAATATTGACAAAGTCTGGGACTGTCCCTAAATAATGGCACAGTCTGGGACTGTCTCTAAATATTGCCAGTCTGCGACTGTCTCTAAATGTTAACAAAGTCTGGAACTGTGTCTAAATATTGACACAGTCTGGGATTGTCTCTAAACATGAACACAGTCTGGAACTGTGTCTAAATATTGACACAGTCTAGGACTGTACATAGATATTGACACTGCCTGGGACTGTCTTTAATGTTGACACAGTCTAGGACTGTCTCTAAATATTGACACAGTCTGGGACTGTCTCTAAATATTGACAAAGTCTGGGACTGTCTCTAAATATTGACAGAGTCTGGGACTGTCTCTAAATATTGACACAGTCAGGAACTGTCCCGAAATTTTGACACAGTCTGGGACTGTCCCTAAATATTGACACAGTCTGGAGCTGTCTCTGAATGTTGACATAGTCTGGGACTGTCTCTAAATATGAACACAGTCTGCGACTATCTCTAAATATTGACGCAGTCTGGGAATGTCTCTAAATATTGACACAGTCTGGGACTCCCTCTAAATATTGACACAGTCTGGGACTCCCTCTAAATATTGACACATTCTGGAACTGGACCGAAATATTGACACAATCTGGGACTGTCCGTAAATATTGACACAGTCTGGACTGTCCCGAAATAATGACACAGTCTGGGACTGTCTCTAAATATTGACACAGTCTGGGACTGTCTCTAAATATTGACACAGTTCGGGACTGTCTCTAAATATTGACACAGTCTGCCACTGTCTCTGAATATTGACACAGCCTGGGACTGTCCCTAATTATTGACACAGCATGGGACTGTCTCTAAATATTGACATAGTCGAGGACTGTCCCTAAATATTGACACAGTCTGCGACTGTCTCTAAATATTGACACAGACTGCGTCTGTCTCTAAATATTGACACAGTCTGCGACAGTCTCTAAATATTGACACAGTCTGCGACTCTCTCTAAATATTGACACAGTCTGGAACTCTCCCTTAATATTGACACAGTCTGTGACTATCTTTATATATTGACACAGCCTGGGACTCTCTATAAATATTGACCCAGCTGGAACTGTAAAGAAATATTGACACAATCTGGGACTGTCCCTAAATATTGACACAGTCTGGACTTTCCCGAAATAATGACACAGTCTGAGACTGTCTCTAAATATTGACACAGTCTGCGACTGTCTCTCAATATTGACACAGCCTGGGACTGTCCCTAATTATTGACACAGCATGGGACTGTCCCAAAATATTGACACAGTCTGGGACTGTCTCTAAATATTGACACAGCATGGGACTGTCTCTAAATATTGACATAGTTTCGGACTGTCCCTAAATATTGACACAGTCTGCGACTGTCTCTAAATATTGACACAGACTGCGTCTGTCTCTAAATATTGACACAGTCTGCGACAGTCTCTAAATATTGACACAGTCTGCGACTCTCTCTAAATATTGACACCGTCTGGGATTGTCTCTAAACATTGACACAGTCTGCGACTGTCTCAAAATATTGACACTGTCTGGAACTCTCCCTAAATATTGACACAGTCTGGGAGTGTCCCTAAATTTTGACACAGTCTGGGACTGTCCCTAAATATTGACACAGTCTGGAGCTGTCTCTGAATGTTGACACAGTCTGGGACTGTCCCTAAATATTGACACAGTCTGGAGCTGTCTCTGAATGTTGACACAGTCTGGGACTGTCTCTAAATATGAACACAGTCTGCGACTATCTCTAAATATTGACGCAGTGTGGGAATGTCTCTAAATAATGACACAGTCTGGGACTCCCTCTAAATATTGACACAGTCTGGAACTGTACCGAAATATTGACACAATCTGGGACTGTCCCTAAATATTGACACAGTCTGGACTGTCCCGAAATAATGACACAGTCTGAGACTGTCTCTAAATATTGACACAGTCTGGGACTGTCTCTAAATATTGGCCCAGTCTGGGACTGTCTCTAAATATTGACACAGTCTGGTACTGTCTCTAAATATTGACACAGTTCGGGACTGTCTCTAAATATTGACACAGTCTGCCACTGTCTCTGAATATTGACACAGCCTGGGACTGTCCCTAATTATTGACACAGCATGGGACTGTCTCTAAATATTGACATAGTCTAGGACTGTCCCTAAATATTGACACAGTCTGCG
Organism: Scyliorhinus torazame; assembly: GCF_047496885.1. Lineage (NCBI taxonomy): Eukaryota > Metazoa > Chordata > Chondrichthyes > Carcharhiniformes > Scyliorhinidae > Scyliorhinus > Scyliorhinus torazame. The sequence goes on from NC_092718.1 coordinate 7,792,488, forward strand.
ACTGTCTCTAAATATTGACACAGTCTGCGTCTGTCTCTAAATATTGACACAGTCTGCGACTGTCTCTAAATATTGACACAGTCTGGGACTGTCTCTAAATATTGACACAGTTCGGGACTGCCTCTAAATATTGACACAGTCTGCCACTGTCTCTGAATATTGACACAGCCTGGGACTGTCCCTAATTATTGACACAGCATGGGACTGTCTCTAAATATTGACATAGTCTAGGACTGTCCCTAAATATTGACACAGTCTGCGACTGTCTCTAAATATTGACACAGACTGCGTCTGTCTCTAAATATTGACACAGTCTGCGACAGTCTCTAAAAATTGACACAGTCTGCGACTCTCTCTAAATATTGACACCGTCTGGGATTGTCTCTAAACATTGACACAGTCTGCGACTGTCTCAAAATATTGACACAGTCTGGAACTCTCCCTAAATATTGACACAGTCTGGGAGTGTCCCTAAATATTGACACAGTCTGGGGCTGTCTCTAAATATTGACAGAGTCTGTGACTATCTTTATATATTGACACAGTCTGGGACTCTCTCTAAATATTGACGCAGCTGGAACTGTAAAGAAATATTGACACAATCTGGGACTGTCCCTAAATATTGACACAGTCTGGACTGTCCCGAAATAATGACACAGTCTGAGACTGTCTCTAAATATTGACACAGTCTGCGACTGTCTCTCAATATTGACACAGCCTGGGACTGTCCCTAATTATTGACACAGCATGGGACTGTCCCAAAATATTGACACAGTCTGGGACTGTCTCTAAATATTGACACAGTCAGCGACTGTCTCGAAATATTGACGCAGTCTGCGTCTGTCTCTAAATATTGACACAGTCTGCGACTGTCTCTAAATATTGACATAGTCTGAGACTGTCCCTAAATATTGACACAGTGTGGGACTGTCTGTAAATATTGTCACAGTCTGGAACTGTCTCTAAATATTGACACAGTTTAGGACTGTCCTTAAATATTGACACAGTGTGGGACTGTCTCTAAATATTGACACAGCCTGGGACTGTCCCTAAATATTGACACAGTCTGGGACTGTCTCTAAATATTGACGCAGTCTGGGACTGTCCCTAAATATTGATACAGTCAGGGACTGGCCCTAAATATTGACACAGTCTGGGACTGTCTCTAAATAGTGACACAGTCTGGGACTGTCTCTAAATATTGACATAGTCTGGGACTGTCCCTAAATATTGACACAGTCTGGGACTGTCTCTAAATATTGACAAAGTCTGGGACTGTCTCTAAATAATGACAAAGTCTGGGACTGTCTCTAAATATTGACATAGTATGAGACTGTCTCTAAATACTGAAACAGGCAGGGACTGTCTCTAAATATTGACAGTCTGGAACTTTCTCTAATGTTGACACAGTCTGGGACTGTCCCTAAATATTGACACAGTCTGGAACTGTCTCTAAATATTGACAATGTCTTGGACTGTCTCGAAATATTGACATAGTCTGAGACTGTCCCTAAATATTGACACAGTGTGGGACTGTCTGTAAATATTGTCATAGTCTGGAACTGTCTCTAAATATTGACACAGTCTAGGACTGTCCTTAAATATTGACACAGTGTGGGACTGTCTCTAAATATTGACACAGCCTGGGACTGTCCCTAAATATTGACACAGTCTGGGACTGTCTCTAAATATTGACACAGCTGGAACTGTAAAGAAATATTGACACAATCTGGGACTGTCCCTAAATATTGACACAGTCTGGACTGTCCCGAAATAATGACACAGTCTGAGACTGTCTCTAAATATTGACACAGTCTGCGACTGTCTCTCAATATTGACACAGCCTGGGACTGTCCCTAATTATTGACACAGCATGGGACTGTCCCAAAATATTGACACAGTCTGGGACTGTCTCTAAATATTGACACAGTCAGCGACTGTCTCTAAATATTGACGCAGTCTGCGTCTGTCTCTAAATATTGACACAGTCTGCGACTGTCTCTAAATATTGACATAGTCTGAGACTGTCCCTAAATATTGACACAGTGTGGGACTGTCTGTAAATATTGTCACAGTCTGGAACTGTCTCTAAATATTGACACAGTCTAGGACTGTCGCTAAATATTGACACAGTGTGGGACTGTCTCTAAATATTGACACAGCCTGGGACTGTCCCTAAATATTGACACAGTCTGGGACTGTCTCTAAATATTGACGCAGTCTGGGACTGTCCCCAAATATTGATACAGTCAGGGACTGGCCCTAAATATTGACAGAGTCTGGGACTGTCTCTAAATATTGACACAGTCTGGGACTGTCTCTAAATATTGACATAGTCTGGGACTGTCCCTAAATATTGACACAGTCTGGGACTGTCTCTAAATATTGACAAAGTCTGGGACTGTCTCTAAATAATGACAAAGTCTGGGACTGTCTCTAAATATTGACATAGGATGAGACTGTCTCTAAATACTGAAACAGGCTGGGACTGTCTCTAAATATTGACAGTCTGGAACTTTCTCTAATGTTGACACAGTCTGGGATTGTCTCTAAATATTGACAAAGTCTGGGACTGTCTCTAAATATTGACATAGTCTGGGACTGTCCCTAAATATTGACACAGTCTGGAACTGTCTCTAAATATTGACAATGTCTTGGACTGTCTCGAAATATTGACATAGTCTGAGACTGTCCCTAAATATTGACACAGTGTGGGACTGTCTGTAAATATTGTCATAGTCTGGAACTGTCTCTAAATATTGACACAGTCTAGGACTGTCCTTAAATATTGACACAGTGTGGGACTGTCTCTAAATATTGACACAGCCTGGGACTGTCCCTAAATATTGACACAGTCTGGGACTGTCTCTAAATATTGACGCAGTCTGGGACTGTCCCTAAATATTGATACAGTCAGGGACTGGCCCTAAATATTGACACAGTCTGGGACTGTCTCTAAATATTGACACAGTCTGGGACTGTCTCTAAATATTGACACAGTCTGGGACTGTCCCTAAATATTGACACAGTACGGGACTGTCTCTAAATATTGACAAAGTCAGGGACTGTCTCTAAATAATGACAAAGTCTGGAACTGTCTCTAAATATTGACATAGTCTGGGACTCTCTCTAAATATTGAAACAGGCTGGGACTGTCTCTCAATACTGACACAGCCTGGGACTGTCCCTAATTATTGACACAGCATGGGACTGTCCCAAAATATTGACACAGTCTGGGACTGTCTCTAAATATTGACACAGTCAGCGACTGTCTCTAAATATTGACGCAGTCTGCGTCTGTCTCTAAATATTGACACAGTCTGCGACTGTCTCTAAATATTGACATAGTCTGAGACTGTCCCTAAATATTGACACAGTGTGGGACTGTCTGTAAATATTGTCACAGTCTGGAAGTGTCTCTAAATATTGACACAGTCTAGGACTGTCCCTAAATATTGACACAGTGTGGGACTGTCTCTAAATATTGACACAGCCTGGGACTGTCCCTAAATATTGACACAGTCTGGGACTGTCTCTAAATATTGACGCAGTCTGGGACTGTCCCCAAATATTGATACAGTCAGGGACTGGCCCTAAATATTGACAGAGTCTGGGACTGTCTCTAAATATTGACACAGTCTGGGACTGTCTCTAAATATTGACATAGTCTGGGACTGTCCCTAAATATTGACACAGTCTGGGACTGTCTCTAAATATTGACAAAGTCTGGGACTGTCTCTAAATAATGACAAAGTCTGGGACTGTCTCTAAATATTGACATAGTATGAGACTGTCTCTAAATACTGAAACAGGCTGGGACTGTCTCTAAATATTGACAGTCTGGAACTTTCTCTAATGTTGACACAGTCTGGGATTGTCTCTAAATATTGACAAAGTCTGGGACTGTCTCTAAATATTGACATAGTCTGGGACTGTCCCTAAATATTGACACAGTCTGGAACTGTCTCTAAATATTGACAATGTCTTGGACTGTCTCGAAATATTGACATAGTCTGAGACTGTCCCTAAATATTGACACAGTGTGGGACTGTCTGTAAATATTGTCATAGTCTGGAACTGTCTCTAAATATTGACACAGTCTAGGACTGTCCTTAAATATTGACACAGTGTGGGACTGTCTCGAAATATTGACACAGCCTGGGACTGTCCCTAAATATTGACACAGTCTGGGACTGTCTCTAAATATTGACGCAGTCTGGGACTGTCCCTAAATATTGATACAGTCAGGGACTGGCCCTAAATATTGACACAGTCTGGGACTGTCTCTAAATATTGACACAGTCTGGGACTGTCTCTAAATATTGACACAGTCTGGGACTGTCCCTAAATATTGACACAGTACGGGACTGTCTCTAAATATTGACAAAGTCAGGGACTGTCTCTATATAATGACAAAGTCTGGAACTGTCTCTAAATATTGACATAGTCTGGGACTCTCTCTAAATATTGAAACAGGCTGGGACTGTCTCTAAATATTGACAGTCTGGGACTGTCTCTAATGTTGACACAGTCTGGGACTGTCTCTAAATATTGACAAAGTCTGGGACTGTCTCTAAATATTGACATAGTCTGGGACTGTTCCTAAATATTGACACAGTCTGGGACTGTCTCTAAATATTGACAAAGTCTGGAACTGTCTCTAAATATTGACAATGTCTTGGGCTGTCTCGAAATATTGACATAGTCTGAGACTGTCCCTAAATATTGAGACAGTATGGGACTGTCTGTAAATATTGTCACAGTCTGGAACTGTCTCTAAATATTGACAAAGTCTGGAACTGTCTCTAAATATTGACAATGTCTTGGACTGTCTCGAAATATTGACATAGTCTGAGACTGTCCCTAAATATTGAGACAGTGTGGGACTGTCTGTAAATATTGACACAGCCTGGGACTGTCCCTAACTATTGACACAGCATGGGACTGCCCCAAAATATTGACACAGTCTGGGACTGTCTCGAAATATTGACACAGTCAGCGACTGTCTCTAAATATTGACAAAGTCTGCGTCTGTCTCTAAATATTGACACAGTCTGCGACTGCCACTAAATATTGACATAGTCTGAGACTGTACCTAAATATTGACACAGTGTGGGACTGTCTGTAAATATTGTCACAGTCTGGAACTGTCTCTAAATATTGACACAGTCTAGGACTGTCCCTAAATATTGACACAGTGTGGGACTGTCTCTAAATATTGACACAGCCTGGGACTGTCCCTAAATATTGACACAGTCTGGGACTGTCTCTAAATATTGACGCAGTCTGGGACTGTCCCTAAATATTGATACAGTCAGGGACTGGCCCTAAATATTGACACAGTCTGGGACTGTCTCTAAATATTGACAAAGTCTGGGACTGTCTCTAAATAATGACAAAGTCTGGGACTGTCTCTAAATATTTACATAGTATGGGACTGTCTCTAAATACTGAAACAGGCTGGGACTGTCTCTAAATATTGACAGTCTGGAACTTTCTCTAATGTTGACACAGTCTGGGATTGTCTCTAAATATTGACAAAGTCTGGGACTGTCTCTAAATATTGACATAGTCTGGGACTGTCCCTAAATATTGACACAGTCTGGAACTGTCTCTAAATATTGACAATGTCTTGGACTGTCTCGAAATATTGACATAGTCTGAGACTGTCCCTAAATATTGACACAGTGTGGGACTGTCTGTAAATATTGTCATAGTCTGGAACTGTCTCTAAATATTGACACAGTCTAGGACTGTCCTTAAATATTGACACAGTGTGGGACTGTCTCTAAATATTGACACAGCCTGGGACTGTCCCTAAATATTTACACAGTCTGGGACTGTCTCTAAATATTGACGCAGTCTGGGACTGTCCCTAAATATTGATACGGTCAGGGACTGGCCCTAAATATTGACACAGTCTGGGACTGTCTCTAAATATTGACACAGTCTGGGACTGTCTCTAAATATTGACACAGTCTGGGACTGTCCCTAAATATTGACACAGTACGGGACTGTCTCTAAATATTGACAAAGTCAGGGACTGTCTCTAAATAATGACAAAGTCTGGAACTGTCTCTAAATATTGACATAGTCTGGGACTCTCTCTAAATATTGAAACAGGCTGGGACTGTCTCTAAATATTGACAGTCTGGGACTGTCTCTAATGTTGACACAGTCTGGGACTGTCTCTAAATATTGACAAACTCTGGGACTGTCTCTAAATATTGACATAGTCTGGGACTGTCCCTAAATATTGACACAGTCTGGGACTTTCTCTAAATATTGACAAAGTCTGGAACTGTCTCTAAATATTGACAATGTCTTGGACTGTCTCGAAATAATGACATAGTCTGAGACTGTCCCTAAATATTGAGACAGTAATAGACTGTCTGTAAATATTGTCACAGTCTGGAACTGTCTCTAAATATTGACAAAGTCTGGAACTGTCTCTAAATATTGACAATGTCTTGGACTGTCTAGAAATATTGACATAGTCTGAGACTGTCCCTAAATATTGAGACAGTGTGGGACTGTCTGTAAATATTGACACAGCCTGGGACTGTCCCTAACTATTGACACAGCATGGGACTGCCCCAAAATATTGACACAGTCTGGGACTGTCTCGAAATATTGACACAGTCAGCGACTGTCTCTAAAAATTGACAAAGTCTGCGTCTGTCTCTAAATATTGACACAGTCTGCGACTGCCACTAAATATTGACATAGTCTGAGTCTGTCCCTAAATATTGACACAGTGTTGGACTGTCTGTAAATATTGTCACAGTCTGGAACTGTCTCTAAATATTGACACAGTCTAGGACTGTCCCTAAATATTGACACAGTGTGGGACTGTCTCTAAATATTGACACAGTCAGGGACTGGCCCTAAATATTGACACAGTCTGGGACTGTTTCTAAATAAAGACACTGTCTGGGACTGTCTCTAAATATTGACACAGTCTGGGACTGTCCCTAAATATTGACACATTACGGGACTGTCTCTAAATATTGACAAAGTCTGGGACTGTCTCTAAATTATGACAACGTCTGGAACTGTCTTTAAATATTGACATTGTCTGGGACAGTCCCTAAATATTGACACAGTCTGGGACTGTTCCTAAATATTGATACAGTCAGGGACTGGCCCTAAATATTGACACAGTCTGGGACTGTTTCTAAATAAAGACACTGTCTGGGACTGTCCCTAAATATTGACACATTACGGGACTGTCTCTAAATATTGACAAAGTCTGGGACTGTCTCTAAATTATGACAAAGTCTGGAACTGACTTTAAATATTGACATTGTCTGGGACTGTCTCTAGATATTGAAATAGGCTGGGACTGTCTCTAAATATTGACAGTCTGGGACTGTCTCTAATGTTGACACAGTCTGGGACTGTCTCTTAATATTGACAAAGTCTGGGACTGTCTCTAAATATTGACATAGTCTGGGACAGTCCCTAAATATTGACACAGACTGGGACTGTTCCTAAATATTGATACAGTCAGGGACTGGCCCTAAATATTGACACAGTCTTGGACTGTCTCTAAATATTGACACAGTCTGGGACTGTCTCTAAATATTGACACCGTCTGGGACTGTCCCTAAATATTGACACAGTACGGGACTGTCTCTGAATATTGACAAAGTCTGGGACTGTCTCTAAATAATGACAACGTCTGGGACTGTCTCTAAATATTGACATAGTCTGGGACTGTCTCTAAATATTGAAACAGGCTGGGACTGTCTCTAAATATTGACAGTCTGGGACTTTCTCTCATGTTGACAGAGTCTGGGACTGTCTCTAAATATTGACAAAGTCTGGACTGTCTCTAAATATTGACATAGTCTGGGACTGTCCCTAAATATTGACACAGTCTGGAACTGTCTCTAAATATTGACACAGTCTAGGACTGTCCCTAAATATTGACACAGTGTGGGACTGTCTCTGAATATTGACACAGCCTGGGACTGTTCCTAAATATTGACGCAGTCTGGGACTGTCTCTAAATATTGACATAGTCTGGGACTCTCTCTAAATATTGAAACAGGTTGGGACTGTCTCTAAATATTGACAGTCTGGGACTGTCTCTAATGGTGACACAGTCTGGGACTGTCTCTAAATATTGACAAAGTCTGGGACTGTCTCTAAATATTGACATAGTCTGGGACTGTCCCTATATATTTACACAGTCTGGAACTGTCTCTAAATATTGACAATGTCTTGGACTGTCTCGAAATATTGACATAGTCTGAGACTGTCGCTAAATATTGACACAGTGTGGGACTGTCTGTAAATATTGACACAGCCTGGGACTGTCCCTAACTATTGACACAGCATGGGACTGTCTCTAAATATTGACATAGTCTGGGACTGTCCCAAAATATTGACAAAGTCTGGGGCTGTCTCTAAATATTGACACAGTCTAGGACTGTCTCTAAATTTTGACACAGTCTGGCACTGTCTCTAAATATTGACAAAGCCTGGGACTGTCTTGAAATCATGACGTAGTCTGGGAATGTCTTTAAATATTGACAAAGTCTGGGACTGTCTCAAAATATTGACATAGTCTGGGACTGTCTCGAACTATTGACATAGTCTGGGACTGTCCCTAAATATTGACACAGTCTGGAACTGTCACTAAATATTTTCACAGTCTGGGACTGTCTCTAAATATTGACAGAGTCTGGGACTGACCCTAAATATTGACACAGGGTGGGACTGTCTCTAAATATTGACAGAGTCTGGGACTGTCCCTAAATATTGACAGTCTGGGACTGTCTCAAGATATTGACACAGTTTGGGACTGTCCCTAAATATTGACACAGTCTGGGACTGCCCATAAATGTTGACACAGTCTGGGACTGTCTCTAAAAATTGACACAGTCTGAGACTGTCTCTAAATATTGTCACAGTCTGGGACTGTCTCTAAATATTGACATAGTCTGCGACTGTCCCGAAATATTGTCACAGTCTGGAACTGTCTCTAAATATTGACACAGTCTAGGACTGTCCCTAAATATTGACACAGTGTGGGACTGTCTCTAAATGTTGACACAGTCTGGGACTGTCCCTAAATATTGACACAGTCTGGGACTGTCTCTAAATATTGACGCAGTCTGGGACTGTCCCTAAATATTGATACAGTCAGGGACTGTCCCTAAATATTGACACAGTCTGGAACTGTCTCTAAATATTGACAATGTCTTGGACTGTCTCGAAATATTGACATAGTCTGGGACTGTCACTAAATATTTTCACAGTCTGGGACTATCTCTAAGTATTGACACAGTCTGGGACTGTCCCTAAATATTGACACAGGGTGGGACTGTCTCTAAATATTTTGCAGAGTCTGGGACTGTGCCTAAATATTGACAGTCTGGGACTGTCTCAAGATATTGACACAGTCTGGGACTGTCCCCAAATATTGATACAGTCAGGGACTGGCCCTAAATATTGACACAGTCTGGGACTGTCTCTAAATATTGACACAGTCTGGGACTGTCTCTAAATATTGACACAGTCTGGGACTGTCCCTAAATATTGACACAGTACGGGACTGTCTCTAAATATTGACAAATTCAGGGACTGTCTCTAAATAATGACAAAGTCTGGAACTGTCTCTAAATATTGACATAGTCTGGGACTCTCTCTCAATATTGAAACAGGCTGGGACTGTCTCTAAATATTGACAGTCTGGGACTGTCTCTAATGTTGACACAGTCTGGGACTGTCTCTAAATATTGACAAAGTCTGGGACTGTCTCTAAATATTGACATAGTCTGGGACTGTCCCTAAATATTGACACAGTCTGGGACTGTCTCTAAATATTGACAAAGTCTGGAACTGTCTCTAAATATTGACAATGTCTTGGACTGTCTCGAAATATTGACATAGTCTGAGACTATCCCTAAATATTGAGACAGTGTGGGACTGTCTGTAAATATTGACACAGCCTGGGACTGTCCCTAACTATTGACACAGCATGGGACTGCCCCAAAATATTGACACAGTCTGGGACTGTCTCTAAATATTGACACAGTCTGCGTCTGTCTCTAAATATTGACACAGTCTGCGACTGCCTCTAAATATTGACACAGTCTGAGACTGTCCCTAAATATTGACACAGTGTGGGACTGTCTGTAAATATTGTCACAGTCTGGAACTGTCTCTAAATATTGACACAGTCTAGGACTGTCCCTAAATATTGACACAGTGTGGGACTGTCTCTAAATATTGACACAGCCTGGGACTGTCCCTAAATATTGACACAGTTTGGGACTGTCTCTAAATATTGACGCAGTCTGGGACTGTCCCTAAATATTGATACAGTCAGGGACTGGCCCTAAATATTGACACAGTCTGTGACTGTCTCTAAATAAAGACACTGTCTGGGACTGTCTCTAAATATTGACACAGTCTGGGACTGTCCCTAAATATTGACACATTACGGGACTGTCTCTAAATATTGACAAAGTCTGGGACTGTCTCTAAATTATGACAAAGTCTGGAACTGTCTTTAAATATTGACACAGTCTGGGACTGTCTCTAAATATTGAAATAGTCTGGGACTGTCTCTAAATATTGACAGTCTGGGACTGTCTCTAATGTTGACACAGTCTGGGACTGTCTCTAAATATTGACAAAGTCTGGGACTGTCTCTAAATATTGACATAGTCTGGGACAGTCCCTAAATATTGACACAGTCTGGGACTGTCCCTAAATATTGATACAGTCAGGGACTGGCCCTAAATATTGACACAGTCTGGGACTGTCTCTAAATATTGACACAGTCTGGGACTGTCTCTAAATATTGACACCGTCTGGGACTGTCCCTAAATATTGACACAGTACGGGATGTCTCTAAATATTGACAAAGTCTGGGACTGTCTCTAAATAATGACAACGTCTGGGACTGTCTCTAAATATTGACATAGTCAGTGACTGTCTCTAAATATTGAAACAGGCTGGGACTGTCTCTAAATATTGACAGTCTGGGACATTCTCTCATGTTGACAGAGTCTGGGACTGTCTCTAAATATTGACAAAGTCTGGGACTGTCTCTAAATATTGACATAGTCTGGGACTGTCCCTAAATATTGACACAGTCTGGAACTGTCTCTAAATATTGACAATGTCTTGAACTGTCTCGAAATATTGACATAGTCTGAGACTGTCCCTAAATATTGACACAGTGTAGGACTGTCTGTAAATATTGTCACAGTCTGGAACTGTCTCTAAATATTGACACAGTCTAGGACTGTCCCTCAATATTGACACAGTGTGGGACTGTCTCTGAATATTGACACAGCCTGGGACTGTCCCTAAATATTGACGCAGTCTGGGACTGTCTTGAAATCATGACGTAGTTTGGGAATGTCTTTAAATATTGACAAAGTCTGGGACTGTCTCAAAATATTGACATAGTCTGGGACTGTCCCTAAATATTGACACAGTCTGGGACTGCCCATAAATGTTGACACAGTCTGGGACTGTCTCTAAAAGTTGACACAGTCTGAGACTGTCTCTAAATATTGTCACAGTCTGGGACTGTCTCTAAATATTGACTTAGTCTGCGACTGTCCCGAAATATTGTCACAGTCTGGAACTGTCTCTAAATATTGACACAGTCTAGGACTGTCCCATAAATATTGACACAGTGTGGGACTGTCTCTAAATGTTGACACAGTCTGGGACTGTCCCTAAATATTGACACAGTCTGGGACTGTCTCTAAATATTGACGCAGTCTGGGACTGTCCCTAAATATTGATACAGTCAGGGACTGTCCCTAAATATTGACACAGTCTGGAACTGTCTCTAAATATTGACAATGTCTTGGACTGTCTCGAAATATTGACATAGTCTGGGACTGTCACTAAATTTTTTCACAGTCTGAGACTATCTCTAAGTATTGACACAGTCTGGGACTGTCCCTAAATATTGACACAGGGTGGGACTGTCTCTAAATATTTTGCAGAGTCTGGGACTGTGCCTAAATATTGACAGTCTGGGACTGTCTCAAGATATTGACACAGTCTGGGACTGTCCCCAAATATTGATACAGTCAGGGACTGGCCCTAAATATTGACACAGTCTGGGACTGTCTCTAAATATTGACACAGTCTGGGACTGTCTCTAAATATTGACACAGTCTGGGACTGTCCCTAAATATTGACACAGTACGGGACTGTCTCTAAATATTGACAAAGTCAGGGACTGTCTCTAAATAATGACAAAGTCTGGAACTGTCTCTAAATATTGACATAGTCTGGGACTCTCTCTCAATATTGAAACAGGCTGGGACTGTCTCTAAATATTGACAGTCTGGGACTGTCTCTAATGTTGACACAGTCTGGGACTGTCTCTAAATATTGACAAAGTCTGGGACTGTCTCTAAATATTGACATAGTCTGGGACTGTCCCTAAATATTGACACAGTCTGGGACTGTCTCTAAATATTGACAAAGTCTGGAACTGTCTCTAAATATTGACAATGTCTTGGACTGTCTCCAAATATTGACATAGTCTGAGACTGTCCCTAAATATTGAGACAGTGTGGGACTGTCTGTAAATATTGACACAGCCTGGGACTGTCCCTAACTATTGACACAGCATGGGACTGCCCCAAAATATTGACACAGTCTGGGACTGTCTCTAAATATTGACACAGTCTGCGTCTGACTCTAAATATTGACGTAGTCTGAGACTGTCCCTAAATATTGACACAGTGTGGGACTGTCTGTAAATATTGTCACAGTCTGGAACTGTCTCTAAATATTGACACAGTCTAGGACTGTCCCTAAATATTGACACAGTGTGGGACTGTCTCTAAATATTGACACAGCCTGGGACTGTCCCTAAATATTGACACAGTTTGGGACTGTCTCTAAATATTGACGCAGTCTGGGACTGTCCCTAAATATTGATACAGTCAGGGACTGGCCCTAAATATTGACACAGTCTGGGACTGTCTCTAAATAAAGACACTGTCTGGGACTGTCTCTAAATATTGACACAGTCTGGGACTGTCCCTAAATATTGACACATTACGGGACTGTCTCTAAATATTGACAATGTCTGGGACTGTCTCTAAATTATGACAAAGTCTGGAACTGTCTTTAAATATTGACATAGTCTGGGACTGTCTCTAAATATTGAAATAGTCTGGGACTGTCTCTAAATATTGACAGTCTGGGACTGTCTCTAATGTTGACACAGTCTGGGACTGTCTCTAAATATTGACAAAGTCTGGGACTGTCTCTAAATATTGACATAGTCTGGGACTGTCCCTAAATATTGACACAGTCTGGGACTGTCTCTAAATATTAACAGTCTGGGACTGTCTCTAATGTTGACACAGTCAGGGACTGTCTCTAAATATTGACAAAGTCTGGGACTGTCTCTAAATATTGACATAGTCTGGGACAGTCACTAAATATTGACACAGTCTGGGACTGTCCCTAAATATTGATACAGTCAGGGACTGGCCCTAAATATTGACACAGTCTGGGACTGTCTCTAAATATTGACACAGTCTGGGACTGTCTCTAAATATTGACACCGTCTGGGACTGTCCCTAAATATTGACACAGTACGGGACTGTCTCTAAATATTGACAAAGTCTGGGACTGTCTCTAAATAATGACAACGTCTGGGACTGTCTCTAAATATTGACATAGTCTGTGACTGTCTCTAAATATTGAAACAGGCTGGGACTGTCTCTAAATATTGACAGTCTGGGACATTCTCTCATGTTGACAGAGTCTGGGACTGTCTCTAAATATTGACAAAGTCTGGGACTGTCACTAAATATTGACACAGTCTGGAACTGTCTCTAAATATTGACAATGTCTTGGACTGTCTCCAAATATTGACATAGTCTGAGACTGTCCCTAAATATTGAGACAGTGTGGGACTGTCTCTAAATATTAACAGTCTGGGACTGTCTCTAATGTTGACACAGTCTGGGACTGTCTCTAAATATTGACAAAGTCTGGGACTGTCTCTAAATATTGACATAGTCTGGGACAGTCACTAAATATTGACACAGTCTGGGACTGTCCCTAAATATTGATACAGTCAGGGACTGGCCCTAAATATTGACACAGTCTGGGACTGTCTCTAAATATTGACACAGTCTGGGACTGTCTCTAAATATTGACACCGTCTGGGACTGTCCCTAAATATTGACACAGTACGGGACTGTCTCTAAATATTGACAAAGTCTGGGACTGTCTCTAAATAATGACAACGTCTGGGACTGTCTCTAAATATTGACATAGTCTGTGACTGTCTCTAAATATTGAAACAGGCTGGGACTGTCTCTAAATATTGACAGTCTGGGACATTCTTTCATGTTGACAGAGTCTGGGACTGTCTCTAAATATTGACAAAGTCTGGGACTGTCTCTAAATATTGACATAGTCTGGGACTGTCACTAAATATTGACACAGTCTGGAACTGTCTCTAAATATTGACAATGTCTTGGACTGTCTCGAAATATTGACATAGTCTGAGACTGTCCCTAAATATTGACACAGTGTAGGACTGTCTGTAAATATTGTCACAGTCTGGAACTGTCTTTAAATATTGACACAGTCTAGGACTGTCCCTCAATATTGACACAGTGTGGGACTGTCTCTGAATATTGACACAGCCTGGGACTGTCCCTAAATATTGACGCAGTCTGGGACTGTCTCTAAATATTGACATAGTCTGGGACTCTCTCTAAATATTGAAACAGGCTGGGACTGTCTCTAAATATTGACAAAGTCTGGGACTGTCTCTAAATATTGACATAGTCTGGGACTGTCCCTATATATTTACACAGTCTGGAACTGTCTCTAAATATTGACAATGTCTTGGACTGTCTCGAAATATTGACATAGTGTGAGACTGTCCCTAAATATTGACACAGTGTGGGACTGTCTGTAAATATTGACACAGCCTGGGACTGTCCCTAACTATTGACACAGCATGGGACTGTCTCTAAATATTGACACAGTCTAGGACTGTCCCTAAATATTGACACAGTGTGGGACTGTCTCTAAATATTGACACAGCCTGGGACTGTCCCTAAATATTGACACAGTTTGGGACTGTCTCTAAATATTGACGCAGTCTGGGACTGTCCCTAAATATTGATACAGTCAGGGACTGGCCCTAAATATTGACACAGTCTGGGACTGTCTCTAAATAAAGACACTGTCTGGGACTGTCTCTAAATATTGACACAGTCTGGGACTGTCCCTAAATATTGACACATTACGGGACTGTCTCTAAATATTGACAATGTCTGGGACTGTCTCTAAATTATGACAAAGTCTGGAACTGTCTTTAAATATTGACATAGTCTGGGACTGTCTCTAAATATTGAAATAGTCTGGGACTGTCTCTAAATATTGACAGTCTGGGACTGTCTCTAATGTTGACACAGTCTGGGACTGTCTCTAAATATTGACAAAGTCTGGGACTGTCTCTAAATATTGACATAGTCTGGGACTGTCCCTAAATATTGACACAGTCTGGGACTGTCTCTAAATATTGACAAAGTCTGGAACTGTCTCTAAATATTGACAATGTCTTGGACTGTCTCCAAATATTGACATAGTCTGAGACTGTCCCTAAATATTGAGACAGTGTGGGACTGTCTCTAAATATTAACAGTCTGGGACTGTCTCTAATGTTGACACAGTCTGGGACTGTCTCTAAATATTGACAAAGTCTGGGACTGTCTCTAAATATTGACATAGTCTGGGACAGTCACTAAATATTGACACAGTCTGGGACTGTCCCTAAATATTGATACAGTCAGGGACTGGCCCTAAATATTGACACAGTCTGGGACTGTCTCTAAATATTGACACAGTCTGGGACTGTCTCTAAATATTGACACCGTCTGGGACTGTCCCTAAATATTGACACAGTACGGGACTGTCTCTAAATATTGACAAAGTCTGGGACTGTCTCTAAATAATGACAACGTCTGGGACTGTCTCTAAATATTGACATAGTCTGTGACTGTCTCTAAATATTGAAACAGGCTGGGACTGTCTCTAAATATTGACAGTCTGGGACATTCTCTCATGTTGACAGAGTCTGGGACTGTCTCTAAATATTGACAAAGTCTGGGACTGTCTCTAAATATTGACATAGTCTGGGACTGTCACTAAATATTGACACAGTCTGGAACTGTCTCTAAATATTGACAATGTCTTGGACTGTCTCGAAATATTGACATAGTCTGAGACGGTCCCTAAATATTGACACAGTGTAGGACTGTCTGTAAATATTGTCACAGTCTGGAACTGTCTCTAAATATTGACACAGTCTAGGACTGTCCCTCAATATTGACACAGTGTGGGACTGTCTCTGAATATTGACACAGCCTGGGACTGTCCCTAAATATTGACGCAGTCTGGGACTGTCTCTAAATATTGACATAGTCTGGGACTCTCTCTAAATATTGAAACAGGCTGGGACTGTCTCTAAATATTGACAAAGTCTGGGACTGTCTCTAAATATTGACATAGTCTGGGACTGTCCCTATATATTTACACAGTCTGGAACTGTCTCTAAATATTGACAATGTCTTGGACTGTCTCGAAATATTGACATAGTGTGAGACTGTCCCTAAATATTGACACAGTGTGGGACTGTCTGTAAATATTGACACAGCCTGGGACTGTCCCTAACTATTGACACAGCATGGGACTGTCTCTAAATATTGACATAGTCTGGGACTGTCCCTAAATATTGACAAAGTCTGGGGCTGTCTCTAAATATTGACACAGTCTAGGACTGTCTCTAAATTTTGACACAGTCTGGCACTGTCTCTAAATATTGACAAAGTCTGGGACTGTCTTGAAATCATGACGTAGTCTGGGAATGTCTTTAAATATTGACAAAGTCTGGGACTGTCTCAAAATATTGACATAGTCTGGGACTGTCTCGAACTATTGACATAGTCTGGGACTGTCCCTAAATATTGACTAAGTCTGGAACTGTCACTAAATATTTTCACAGTCTGGGACTGTCTCTAAATATTGACAGAGTCTGGGACTGTCCCTAAATATTGACACAGGGTGGGACTGTCTCTAAATATTGACAGTCTGGGACTGTCTCAAGATATTGACACAGTCTGGGACTGTCCCTAAATATTGACACATTCTGGGACTGCCCATAAATGTTGACACAGTCTGGGACTGTCTCTAAAAATTGACACAGTCTGAGACTGTCTCTAAATATTGTCACAGTCTGGGACTGTCTCTAAATATTGACATAGTCTGCGACTGTCCCGAAATATTGTCACAGTCTGGAACTGTCTCTAAATATTGACACAGTCTAGGACTGTCCCTAAATATTGACACAGTGTGGGACTGTCTCTAAATGTTGACACAGTCTGGGACTGTCCCTAAATATTGACACAGTCTGGGACTGTCACTAAATATTGACGCAGTCTGGGACTGTCCCTAAATATTGATACAGTCAGGGACTGTCCCTAAATATTGACACAGTCTGGAACTGTCTCTAAATATTGACAATGTCTTGGACTGTCTCGAAATATTGACATAGTCTGGGACTGTCACTAAATATTTTCACAGTCTGGGACTGTCTCTAAGTATTGACATGGTCTGGGACTGTCCCTAAATATTGACACAGGGTGGGACTGTCTCTAAATATTGACAGAGTCTGGGACTGTGCCTAAATATTGACAGTCTGGGACTGTCTCAAGATATTGACACAGTCTGGGACTGTCCCCAACTATTGACACAGTCTGGGACTGCCCATAAATGTTGACACAGTCTGGGACTGTCTCTAAACATTGACACAATCTGAGACTGTCTCTAAATATTGTCACAGTCTGGGACTGTCTCTAAATATTGACACAGTCTGGAACTGTCACTAAATATTTTCACAGTACGGGACTGTCTCTAAATATTGACAGTCGGGGACTGTCTCTAAATATTGACACAGTCTGGGACTTTCCCTAGATATTGACACAGTCTGGGACTGCCCATAAATGTTGACAGGCTGAGACTGTCTCTAAATATTGTGACAGTCTGGGACTGTGTCTAAATACTGACACAGTCTCGGAATGTCCCTAAATATTGGCACAGTCTGGGACTGTCTCTAAATATTGTCACAGTCTGGGGCTGTCTCTAAGTATTGACAGTCGCGCACTGTCTCTAAATATTGACACAGTCTGGGACTGTCCCTTAATATTGACACAGTCTTGGACTGCCCATAAATGTTGACACAGTCTGGGACTGTCTCTAAATATTGACACAGTCTTAGACTGTCTCTAAATATTGTGACAGTCTGGGACTGTGTCTAAATACTGACACAGTCACGGAATGTCCCTAAATATTGACACAGTCTGGGACTGTCTCTAAATATTGACACAGTCTGGGACTGTCCCTAAATATTGATACATTCTGGGACTGGCCCTAATTATTGACACAGTCTAGGACTGTCTCTAAATATTGACACAGTCTGGGACTGTCTCTAAATATTGACACAGTCTGGCACTGTCCCTAAATATTGACACAGTTCGGGACTGTCTCTAAATATTGACACAGTACAGGACTGTCTCTAAATATTGTCACAGTCTGGGACTGTCTCTAAATATTGAAAGTCTGGGGCTGTCTCTAAATATTGACACAGTCTGAGACTGTCCATAAATATTGACACAGTCTGGGACTGCCCATAAATGTTGACACAGTCTGGGACTGTCTCTAAATATTGACACAGTCTGAAACTGTCTCTAAATATTGTGACAGTCTGGGACTGTGTCTAAATACTGACACAGTCTCGGACTGTCCCTAAATATTGACACCGTCTGGGACTGTCCCTAAATATTGATACAGTCTGGGACTGACCCTTAATATTGACATAGTCTGGGACTGTCACTAAATATTGACACAGTCTCGGACTGTCCCTAAATATTGATACAGTCTGGGACTGTCCCTGAATATTGACACAGTCTGGGACTGTCCTTAAATATTGACACAGTTCGGGACTGTCTCTAAATATTGACATAGTCTGGGTCTGTCCCTAAATATTGTCAGTCTGTGACTGTCTCTATATATGGACAGTCGGGGACTGTCTCTAAATATTGACACAGTCTGGGACTGTCCCTAGATATTGACACAGTCTGGGACTGCCCATAAATATTGACACAGCCTGGGACTGTCCCTAACTATTGACCAGCATGGGATTGTCTCTAAATATTGACATAGTCTGGGACTGTCCCTAAATATTGACACAGTCTGGGACTGTCCCTAAATATTGACACAGTACGGGACTGTCTCTAAATATTGACATAGTCTGGGACTGACCCTAAATATTGACACAGTCTGGGACTGTCTCTAAATATTGACGCAGTCTGGGACTGTCCCTAAATATTGATACAGTCAGGGACTGGACCTAAATATTGACACAGTCTGGGACTGTCCCTAAATATTGACACAGTACGGGACTGTCTCTAAATGTTGACAAAGTCTGGGACTGTCTCTAAATAATGACAAAGTCTGGGACTGTCTTGAAATCATGACGTAGTCTGGGAATGTTTCTAAATATTGACAAAGTCTGGGACTGTCTCTAAATATTGACATAGTCTGGGACTGTCCCTAAATATTGACACAGTCTGGAACTGTCTCTAAATATTGACAATGTCTTGGACTGTCTCGAAATATTGACATAGTCTGGGACTGTCCCTATATATTGACACAGTCTGGAACTGTCACTAAATATTTTCACAGTCTTAGACTGTCTCTAAATATTGACACAGTCTGGGACTGTCCCTGAATATTGACACAGGGTGCGACTGTCTCTAAATATTGACAGAGTCTTGGACTGTCCCTAAATATTGACAGTCTGGGACTGTCTCAAGATATTGACACAGTCTGGGACTGTCCCTAAATATTGACACAGTCTGGGACTGCCCATAAATGTTGACACAGTCTGGGACTGTCTCTAAAAATTGACACAGTCTGAGACTGTCTCTAAATATTCTCACAGTCTGGGACTATCTCTAAATATTGACATAGTCTGTGACTGTCAGGAAATATTGTCACAGTCTGGAACTGTCTCTAAATACTGACACAGTCTAGGACTGTCCTTAAATATTGACACAGTGTGGGACTGTCTCTAAATATTGACACAGTCTGGGACTGTCCCTAAATATTGATACAGTCAGGGACTGTCCCTAAATATTGACACAGTCTGGAACTGTCTCTAAATATTGACAATGTCTTGGACTGTCTTGAAATATTGACATAGTCTGGGACTGTCCCTAAATATTGCCACAGTCTGGAACTGTCACTAAATATTTTCACAGTCTGGGACTGTCTCTAAATAGTGACACAGTCTGGGATTGTCCCTAAATATTGACACAGTCTGGGACTGTCCCTAAATATTGATACAGTTGAGGACTGTCACTAAATATTGACATAGTCTGGGACTGTCCCTAAATATTGGCACAGTCTGGGACTGTCTCTAAATATTGACACAGTCTGGGACTGTCTCTAATTATTGATACAGTTCGGGACTGTCTCTAAATGTCGACATAGTCTGGGACTGTCCCTAAATATTGGCACAGTCAGGGACTGTCTCTAAGTATTGACACAGTCATGGTCTGTGTCTAAATAATGGCACAGTCTGGGACTGTTTCTAAATATTGAGACAACCATGTTCTGTGTCTAAATAATGGCACAGTCTGGGACTGTCTCTAAATATTGCCACAGTCTGCGACTGTCTCTAAATATTAACACAGTCTGGAACTGTGTCTAAATATTGACACAGTCTGGGACTGAACCTAAATATTGACACTGTCTGGGACTGTCTCTAATGTTGACACAGTCTAGGACTGTCTCTAAATATTGACACAGTCTGCGACTGTCTCTAAATATTGACAGTCTGGGACTGTCACTAAATCTGCCACTGTCTCTGAATATTGACAGTCTGTGACCGTCTCTAAATATTGATACAATCTGGGACTGTCCCTAAATATTGACACAGTCTGGGACTGTCTCTGAAGTTCACACAGTCTGGGACTGTCCCTAAACTTGACACAGTTCGGGACTGTCTCTAAATATTGACACAGTCTGCGACTGACTCTAAATATTGACACAGTCTGCGACTGCCTCTAAATATTGACAGTCTGGGACTGTCCCTGAATATTGACACAGTCTGAGACTGTCTCTAAATATTGACACAGTCTGGGACTGTCTCTAAATATTGACATAGTCTGCGACTGTCACGAAATATTGACACAGTCTGGTACTGTCCCTAAATATTGACACAGTCTGAGACTGTCTCTGATTATTGACAGAGTCTTGTTCTGTCTCAAACGTTGACACAGTCTGGGACCATTCCTAAATATTGACACAGTCTGGGACTGTCTCTAAATATTGACACAGTCTGGGACTGTCCCTAAATATTGACACAGTTCGGGACTGTCTCTAAATATTGACACAGTACAGGACTGTCTCTAAATATTGACATAGTCTGGGACTGTCGCTCAATATTGGCACAGTCTGGGACTGTCTCTAAATATTGACACAGTCTGGGACTGTCTCTAAATATTGTCACAGTCTGGGACTGTCTCTAAATATTGAAAGTCTGGGACTGTCTCTAAATATTGACACAGTCTGAGACTGTCCATAAATATTGACACAGTCTGGGACTGCCCATAAATGTTGACACAGTCTGGGGCTGTCTCTAAATATTCACACAGTCAGAAACTGTCTCTAAGTATTGTGACAGTCTGGGACTGTGTCTAAATACTGACACAGTCTCGGACTGTCCCTAAATATTGACACAGTCTGGGACTGTCCCTAAATATTGATACAGTCTGGGACTGGCCCTTAATATTGACATAGTCTGGAACTGTCACTAAATATTGACAAAGTCTGGGACTGTCTCTAAATATTAACACAGTCTCGGACTGTCCCTAAATATTGACACAGTTCGGGACTGTCTCTAAATATTGACATAGTCTGGGTCTGTCCCTAAATATTGGCAGTCTGGGACTGTCTCTAAATAGTGACACAGTCTGGGATTGTCCCTAAATATTGACACAGTCTGGGACTGTCCCTAAATATTGATACAGTCGAGGACTGTCACTAAATATTGACATAGTCTGGGACTGTCCCTAAATATTGGCACAGTCTGGGACTGTCTCTAAATATTGACACAGTCTGGGACTGTCTCTAATTATTGATACAGTTCGGGACTGTCTCTAAATGTTGACATAGTCTGGGACTGTCCCTAAATATTGGCACAGTCAGGGACTGTCTCTAAGTATTGACACAGTCATGGTCTGTGTCTAAATAATGGCACAGTCTGGGACTGTTTCTAAATATTGAGACAACCATGGTCTGTGTCTAAATAATGGCACAGTCTGGGACTGTCTCTAAATATTGCCACAGTCTGCGACTGTCTCTAAATATTAACACAGTCTGGAACTGTGTCTAAATATTGACACAGTCTGGGACTGACCATAAATATTGACACTGTCTGGGACTGTCTCTAATGTTGACTCTGTCTAGGACTGTCTCTAAATATTGACACAGTCTGCGACTGTCTCTAAA
The DNA here is from genome assembly GCF_047496885.1 of Scyliorhinus torazame. NCBI lineage: Eukaryota > Metazoa > Chordata > Chondrichthyes > Carcharhiniformes > Scyliorhinidae > Scyliorhinus > Scyliorhinus torazame. The sequence goes on from NC_092718.1 coordinate 7,815,090, forward strand.
TATTGACAGTCTGGGACTGTCTCTAATTCTGCCACTGTCTCTGAATATTGACAGTCTGTGACCGTCTCTAAATATTGATACAATCTGGGACTGTCCCTAAATATTGACACAGTCTGGGACTGTCTCTGAAGTTCACACAGTCTGGGACTGTCCCTAAACTTGACACAGTTCGGGACTGTCTCTAAATATTGACACAGTCTGCGACTGACTCTAAATATTGACACAGTCTGTGACTGCCTCTAAATATTGACAGTCTGGGACTGTCCCTGAATATTGACACACTCTGAGACTGTCTCTGATTATTGACAGAGTCTTGTTCTGTCTCAAACGTTGACACAGTCTGGGACCATTCCTAAATATTGACACAGTCTGGGACTGTCTCTAAATATTGACACAGTCTGGGACTGTCTCTAAATATTGACATAGTCTGCGACTGTCACTAAATATTCACAGAGTCTGGTACTGTCCCTAAATATTGACACAGTCTGGGACTGTCCCTAAATATTGATACAGTCTCGGACTGTCTCTAAATATTGACATAGTCTGCGACTGTCCCTAAATATTGGCACAGTCTGGCACTGTCTCTCACATTGACACAGTCTGGGACTGTCAATAAATATTCACAGAGTCTGGGGCTGTCTCTAAATATTGGCACAGTCTGGGACCGTCTCTAAATATTGACACTATCTGGGACTGTCTCTAAATATTGACACAGTATGGGACCGTTCCTAAATATTGACACAGTCTGGAACGGTCTCTAAATATTGACAAAGTCTGGGACAGTCTCTAAATATTGACATAGTCTGTGACTGTCCCTAAATATTGACACAGTCTGGGACTGTCCCTAAATATTGACACAGTATGGGACTGTCCCTAAATATTGATACAGTCCAGCACTGTCTCTACATATTGACATAGTCTGGGACTGTCCCTAAATATTGGCACAGTCTGGGACTGTCTCTAAATATTGACACATTTCGGGACTGTCTCTAAATGTTGACATAGTCTGGGAATGTCCCTAAATATTGGCACATTCAGGGACCGTCTCTAAGTATTGAGACAGTCATGGTCAGTGTCTAAATAATGGCACAGTCTGGGACTGTTTCTAAATATTGAGACAGTCATGGTCTGTGTCTAAATAATGGCACAGTCTGGGACCGTCTCTAAATATTGCCACAGTCTGTGACTGTCTCTAAATATTAACACAGTCTGGAACTGTGTCTAAATATTGACACAGTCTGGGATTGTCTCGAAATATGAACACAGTCTGGAACTGTGTCTAAATATTGACACAGTCTGGGACTGTCCATAAATATTGACACTGTCTGAGACTGTCTCTAATGTTGACACAGTCTAGGACTGTCTCTAAATATTGACACAGTCTGCGACTGTCTCTAAATATTGACAGTCTGGGACTGTCTCAAAATAGTGACACAGTCTGCCACTGTCTCTAAATATTAACAGTCTGTGACCGTCTCTCAATATTGGTACAGTCTGGGACTGTCCCTAAATATTGACACAGTCTGGGACTGTCTCTGAAGTTCACATGGTCTGGGACTGTCCCTAACCTTGACACAGTTCGGGACTGTCTCTAAATATTGACACAGTCTGCAACTGTCTGTAAATATTTACAGTCTGAGACTGTCTCTAAATATGGACACAGTCTGCGACTGTCTCTAAATATTGACACAGTCTGGGTCTGTCTCTAAATATTGACACAGTCTGGGACTGTCCCTAAATATTGACACAGTACGGGACTGTCTCTAAATATTGACACAGTCTGAGACTGTCTCTAAATATTGTGACAGTCTGGGACTGTGTCTAAATACTGACACAGTCTCGGACAGTCCCTAAATATTGACACAGTCTGGGACTGTCCCTAAATATTGACACAGTTCGGGACTGTCTCTAAATATTGACATAGTCTGGGTCTGTCCCGAAATATTGCCAGTCTGCGACTGTCTCTATATATTGACACAGCCTGCGACTGCCTCTAAATATTGACAGTCTGGGACAGTCCCTTAATATTGACACAGTCTGAGACTGTCCCTAATTATTGACAGAATCTTGGACTGTCTCAAACGTTGACACAGTCTGGGACCATTCCTAAATATTGACACAGTCTGGGACTGTCTCTAAATATTGACACAGTCTGGGACTGTCTCTCACGTTGACACAGTCTGGGATTGTCAATGAATATTCACAGAGTCTGGGACTGTCTCTAAATATTGACGCAGTCTGGGACCGTCTCTAAATATTGACACTGTCTGGGACTGTCTCTAAATATTGACACAGTATGGGACCGTTCCTAAATATTGACACAGTCTGGAACGGTCTCTAAATATTGACGAAGTCTGGGACTGTGTCTAAATATTGACATAGTCTGCGACTGTCCCTAAATATTGACACAGTCTGGTACTGTCCCTAAATATTGATACAGTCTAGGACTGTCTCTAAATATTGACATAGTCTGGGACTGTCCCTAAATATTGGCACAGTCTGGGACTGTCTCTAAATATTGACACAGTCTGGGACTGAATCTAAATATTGACACATTTCGGGACTGTCTCTAAATGTTGACATAGTCTGGGAATGTCCCTAAATCTTGGCACATTCAGAGACCGTCTCTAAGTATTGAGACAGTCATGGTCAGTGACTAAATAATGGCACAGTCTGGGAGTGTTTCTAAATATTGAGACAGTCATGGTCTGTGTCTAAATAATGGCACAGTCTGGGACCGTCTCTAAATATTGTTACAGTCTGTGACTGTCTCTAAATATTAACACAGTGTGGAACTGTGTCTAAATATTGACACAGTCTGGGATTGTCTCGAAATATGAACACAGTCTGGAACTGTGTCTAAATATTGACACAGTTTGGGACTGTCCATAAATATTGACACTGTCTGGGACTGTCTCTAATGTTGACACAGTCTGGGACTGTCTCTAAATATTGACACAGTCTGCGACTGTCTCTAAATATTGACAGTCTGGGACTGTCTCAAAATAGTGACACTGTCTGCCACTGTCTCTAAATATTAACAGTCTGTGACCGTCTCTCAATATTGGTACAGTCTGGGACTGTCCCTAAATATTGACACAGTCTGGGACTGTCTCTGAAGTTCACATGGTCTGGGACTGTCCCTAACCTTGACACAGTTCGGGACTGTCTCTAAATATTGACAGTCTGAGACTGTCTCTAAATATGGACAAAGTCTGCGACTGTCTCTAAATATTGACACAGTACGGGACTTTCTCTAAATATTGACACAGTCTGAGACTGTCTCTAAATATTGTGACAGTCTGGGTCTGTGTCTAAATACTGACACAGTCTCGGACTGTCCCTAAATATTGGCACAGTCTGGGACTGTCCCTAAATATTGACACAGTTCGGGACTGTCTCTAAATATTGACATAGTCTGGGTCTGTCCCTAAATATTGGCAGTCTGGGACTGTCTCTAAATATTGACACAGTTCGGGACTGTCTCTAAATGTCGACATAGTCTGGGACTGTCCCTAAATATTGGCACAGTCAGGGACTGTCTCTAAGTATTGACACAGTCATGGTCTGTGTCTAAATAATGGCACAGTCTGGAGCTGTTTCTAAATATTGAGACAGCCATGGTCTGTGTCTAAATAATGGCACAGTCTGGGACTGTCTCTAAATATTGCCACAGTCTGCGACTGTCTCTAAATATTAACACAGTCTGGAACTGTGTCTAAATATTGGCCGAGTCTGGGATTGTCTCTAAATATGAACACAGTCTGGAACTGTGTCTAAATATTGACACAGTCTGGGACTGACCATAAATATTGACACTGTCTGGGACTGTCACTAATGTTGACACAGTCTAGGACTGTCTCTAAATATTGACACAGTCTGCGACTGTCTCTAAATATTGACAGTCTGGGACTGTCTCTAAATCGTGACACAGTCTGCCACTGTCTCTGAATATTGACAGTCTGTGACCGTCTCTAAATATTGATACAATCTGGGACTGTCCCTAAATATTGACACAGTCTGGGACTGTCTCTGAAGTTCACACAGTCTGGGACTGTCCCTAGCCTTGACACAGTTCGGGACTGTCTCTAAATATTGACACAGTCTGCGACTGTCTCTAAATATTGACAGTCTGCGACTGCCACTACATATTGACACAGTCTGCGACTGCCTCTAAATATTGACAGTCTGGTACTGTCTCTAAATATGGACACAGTCTGCGACTGTCTCTAAATATTGACACAGTCTGCAACTGTCTCTAAATATTGACAGTCTGGGACTGTCTCTAAATATTGACAGTCTGGGACTGTCTCTAAATATTGTCACAGTCTGCGACTGTCACTAAATATTGACAGTCTGGGACTGTCCCTAATTATTGACAGAGTCTTGGACTGTCTCAAACGTTGACACAGTCTGGGACCATTCCTAAATATTGACACAGTCTGGGACTGCCCCAAAATGTTGACACAGTCTGCAACTGTCTCTAAATATTGACAGTCTGGGACTGTCTCTAAATATGGACACAGTCTGCGACTGTCTCTAAATATTGACAGTCTGGGACTGTCTCTAAATATTGTCACAGTCTGCGACTGTCTCTAAATATTGACACAGTCTGGGACTGCCCATAAATGTTGACACAGTCTGGGACTGTCACTAAATATTGACACAGTCTGCAACTGTCTCTAAATATTGACAGTCTGGGACTGTCTTTAATTATGGACACAGTCTGCGACTGTCTCTAAATATTGACAGTCTGAGAGTGTCTCTAAATATTGACAGTCTTGGACTGTCTCTAAATATTGACACAGTCTGGGACTGTCTCTAAATATTGACACAGTCTGGGACTGTCTCTCACGTTGACACAGTCTGGGACTGTCAATAAATATTCACACAGTCTGGGACTGTGTCTAACTATTCACACAGTCTGGAACTGTCTCTAAATATTGACACAGTCTGGGACTGTCTCTAAATATTGACACAGTCTTGGACCGTTCCTAAATATTGATACAATCTGGGACTGTCTCTAAGTATTAACACAGTCTGGGACTGTCACTCACGTTGACACAGTCTGGGACTGTCATTAACTATTCACACAGTCTGGGACTGTCTCTAAATATTGACACAGTCTGGAACTTTCTCTCACGTTGACATATTCTGGGACTGTCCCTAAATATTGACACAGTCTGGGACTGTCTCTAAATATTGACACAGTCTGGGACTGTCTCTCACGTTGACACAGTCTGGGACTGTCAATAAATATTCACACAGTCTGTGACTGTCTCTAAATATTGACACAGTCTGTGACTGTCTCTCACGTTGACACAGTCTGGGACCGTCAATAAATATTCACACAGTCTGGGACCGTTCCTAAATATTGACACAGTCTGGGACTGTCTCTAAATATTGACACAGTCTGGGACTGACCCTTAATATTGACACAGTCTGGGACTGTCTCTAAATATTGACACAGTCTGGGACTGTCTCTCACGTTGACACAGTCTGGGACTGTCAATAAATATTCACACCGTGTGGGACTGTATCTAAACATTTACACCGTGTGGGACTGTCTCTAAATATTGACACAGTCTGGGACTGCCTCTAAATATTGACACCGTATGGGACTGTCTCTGAATATTAACACTGTCTGGGACTGTCTCTGAATATTGACACACTCTGGGACAGTCTCTAAATATTGACACACTCTGGGACTGTCTCCAAACATTTAGGCAATTCTGCGGATCACTCTAAATATTGATACAATCCTGGGGATTACAGTAAATATTGATACGATCCTGGGGATCACTCTGAATATTGATACAATCCTGGGGATCTCTCTAATTATTGACACAATCCTGGGGATCACTCTAAATATTGACACAATCCTGGGGACCACTCTAAATATTGACACAATCCTGGGGATCACTCTAAATATTGACACAATCCTGGGGATCACTCTAAATATTGACACAATCCTGGGGATCACTCTAAATATTGACACAATCCTGGGGATCACTCTAAATATTGATACAATCCTGGGGATCACTCTAAATATTGACACAATCCTGGGGATCACTCTAAATATTGACACAATCCTGGGGATCACTCTAAATATTGACACAATCCTGGGGATCACTCTAAATATTGACACAATCCTGGGGATCACTCTAAATATTGACACAATCCTGGGGATCACTCTAAATATTGACACAATCCTGGGGATCACTCTAAATATTGACACAATCCTGGGGATCACTCTAAATATTGACACAAGCCTGGGGATCACTCTAAATATTGACACAATCCTGGGGATCACTCTAAATATTGACACAATCCTGGGGATCACTCTAAATATTGACACAAGCCTGGGGATCACTCTAAATATTGACACAATCCTGGGGATCACTCTAAATATTGACACAATCCTGGGGATCACTCTAAATATTGATACAATCCCGGGGCTCCCTCCAAATATTGATACAATCCTGGGGATCACTCTAAATATTGACACAATCCTGGGGATCACTCTAAATATTGATACAATCCTGGGGCTCCCTCCAAATATTGATACAATCCTGGGGATCACTCTAAATATTGACACAATCCTGGGGATCACTCTAAATATTGATACAATCCTGGGGCTCCCTCCAAATATTGATACAATCCTGGGGACCACTCTAAATATTGACACAATCCTGGGGATCACTCTAAATATTGACACAATCCTGGGGATCACTCTAAATATTGACACAATCCTGGGGATCACTCTAAATATTGACACAATCCTGGGGATCACTCTAAATATTGACACAATCCTGGGGATCACTCTAAATATTGACACAATCCTGGGGATCACTCTAAATATTGACACAATCCTGGGGATCACTCTAAATATTGACACAATCCTGGGGATCACTCTAAATATTGACACAATCCTGGGGATCACTCTAAATATTGACACAATCCTGGGGATCACTCTAAATATTGATACAATCCTGGGGCTCCCTCCAAATATTGATACAATCATGGGGATCACTCCAACTATTGATACAACACTGGGGATCACTCTAAATATTGACACAATCCTGGGGTTCACTGGAAATATTAACACAATCCTGGGGATCACTCTAAATATTGATACAATCCAGGGGATCACTCAAAATATTGATACAATCCTGGGGATTACCCTAAATATTGATACAATCCAGGGGATCACGCTAAATATTGACACAATCTTCGGAATCCTCCACACCTTCAGGGGCTAGACCAGCGCCGGAGTGTTTGGTGCTGCGTCAGCCAGCTCCAAAGGGCTTGGCGCCACACCAACCGGCGCCGAAGAGCCTCCGCCAGCCGGCGCGAGTTGGCGCATGCGTGGGAGCGCCAGCGTGTGCTGCCGTTATCCCAGCACATGCGCAGGGGGGCTCTTCTCCGCAGCAGCCATGACGGAGGTTGATTGCGGCCGGTACGGAGGGAAAAAGTGCCCCACGGCACAGGCCCGCCCGCGGATCAGTGGGCCCCGATCGTGGGCCAGGTCACCGTGGAGGCACTCACCAGGGCCAGATCCCCCCGCGCGCCCCCCCCCCCAATGGACTCTGCAGGCCGCCCGCAGAGCCAGGTCCCGCCGGTAAGGACCTGGGGCGAGATTCCACCCCCCAGCGGGTCGGAGAATGGCCGTTGGCCACCGTGAATTCCGCCCACGCCGGTTGCCGAAGTCTCCGAACGGAGAAAAGTTGGCGGGGCGTCAATGGCGCCTCAGACCTCGGAGAATGTCACGGATCTGCGCAAGGCAATGGATTTTGGGGCTGCCGATATCCTCCGGTCCGGATGGGCCGAAGTCCCGCCGACGTGATGACCGGTCACGTCGGCGTAAATCAAACCTCCTTTCAATCGGCGTCAACCAGTGCTCCAGGTTCTCGCCGACCAGCGTGGAGGTGGGTGACGGCCTGGGGGGTTGGCCGCTGGAGAGGCGATGGCGTGGCCGCAGTCTGAATGTGTGGGGTAGAGGTGTGTGTAGGGTTTTGTGTGTGTGTGCGGCGGGGGGGGGGGGTGGTTAGAGTGGGCTGGGCTCAGGGGGAGTGCCGGGAGTGGGGGTGAGTGCCGGGGAGGAGGATGGGGTCTGTGCCGGGGAGGGGGATGGGGAGGAGTCCGTGCCGGGGAGGGGGAATGGGTCCGTGCCAGGGAGGGGGATGGGGTCCGTGCCGGTGAGGGGGATGGGGGGGGGGTCCGTGCCGGGGAGGGGGATGGGGTCCGTGCCAGGGAGGAGGATGGGGTCCATGCCGGGGAGGGGGATGGGGTCCGTGCCGGTGAGGGGGATGGGGGGGGGTCCGTGCCGGGGAGGGGGATGGGGTCCATGCCGGGGAGGAGGATGGAGTCCGTGCCGGGGATGGGGATGCGGTCCGTGCCGGGGAGGGGGATGGGGTCCGTGCCGGGGAGGGGGTTGGGGTCCGTGCCGGGGAGGGGGATGGGGGGGGTCCGTGCCGGGGAGGGGGATGGGGGGACGGGGTCCGTGCCGGGGAGGGACGTGGGGGGGGGGCAAGTGAGTTGGTCCACCTGGCCAGGTGCCAGCCTCCAACAGTCGGACCCATGCGGTCCATGCCACCTGTCTGGGGGGAGGAAGGGGTATGGGCAATGATGACATGCCGTCGTTCCCACCCCCCCCCCCACCCCAGGCCGTCATGTTTTCCGATCATCCAGCGATGTTGGCCGCCGTGGTGGCAGCCGCTAATGTCTATGTTGCCCTGGATGAGGAGGAGGAGGAGGAGCGTGCCAGAGAGGTGGCGCAGGCTGCCGCGGAGGGGCAGGCGGCAGCCGACCAGGCTGGAGGGACACCTGACCGACAGGACGAGGAGGGGGAGGAGGACGTCGCGGCCCCACGGCAACGGAGGCACCCGAGGGCGCCCCGTGTGTACCGGCCCCGGCAGTCATACCAGGACCTCACGGACCGGGAATGCAGGAGGAGACTCCGGATGAGCCGGGAAACCGTGGCACACATCTGCCACCTGCTGGCGCACCTGTCACCGCGTGGCACTGGCGGGGGACACCCTCTCCCCGTGTCCGTCAAGGTGACGGTGGCCCCGAACTTTTATGCAACGGGGTCATTCCAGCACCGAGTGGGGACCTGTCCGGCATATCGTAGACATCGGGGCATCGGTGCATCCGGGCAGTGACAGATGCCCTATATGCCATGGCGCACCGCTACATCCGCTTCCCTGTGGACCGGGCCAGCCAAGATGCCCGGGCCGTGGGCTTCTCTGCCGTGGCCGGGTTCCCCATGGTCCAGGGCGCGACTGATGGGATGCACGTCGCCGTGCGGCCACCTGCAGATAACAGGGCCGTGTTCACCAATAGGAAGGGGACCTATTCGATGAACATACAGGTGGTCTGCGACCACCGCATGATGATCCTGCACGTCTGCACCCGTTACCCAAGCAGTGTACACGACTCATACGTGTTGTCGCGGTCATACATCACCGGCATGTACGAGGGACGCCATCCCCGGCTGAGGGGCTGGTTGCTGGGCGACAGGGGCTACCCATTGCGATCGTGGCTGATGACGCCTATACGGAGGCCACGCAATGAGGTGGAGAACCGCTACAATGATGCCAATGTAGCGACAAGGGGAGTGATCGAGAGGTGCTTTGGCGTGCTGAAGATGCGTTTCAGGTGCCTGGACCTCTCTGGGGGCGCCCTCCAGTATCGGTCAGATAGGGTCGGTCGCATCATTGTGGTGTGCTGCGCCCTGCACAATATAGCCCAGCAGAGGGGCGATGTGCCGCAGGCAGAGGAGGGCGGAGTGGAGGAGCAGCAGGAACAGGCGCAGTCCTCCCCAGATGAGGGGGGTGGGGGCAATGGTCGGGGCAGACGGGCTAGACACGGGCGGGTGGCTCTCCGCCGTTACCGGCTGGGCCAGCGGGCACGGGACAGGCTGATAGCCACCCGCTTCACTGACTAGATGGGCGTGGGAATCGGGTAGTATGGCCACAGACCGCACACCATGGCAACAGCCGACCACCCGCCCCCCCCACCCATCCACCCACCCAGCACCCTCACCCCCCCCCCAACCCCACCCACCCCACCCGCATGCACACCACCCCCCCATTGCCGATCCACCGGCGGCACAACGGCCGGGCTCACACAGTTGCGGGTGGACGCGTGTCTATTGCAGGCCATGGAGGATGATGACAACCCGCCCTGCGATGAGCTCCTGGCTCCACATCGTCGGACTATGTCTGACCCATGGCCACAGTACCACCATCCACCCGGACCATCCCTGCATGCGGCTGTGACACTGCAGCGCACGGTCCCGTCCTCTGCCCGGGGGGATGTTGATGGCGGCCCAGGGGGAAGGGGGCAGACTCATCTGGGGCTGAGGTAAGACCACCCCTCACACACACACTTGCGCTCAACGTACATGACACCCCCGCACGCTTTGGACAGAGCACAAAGGCAGCTTCTGTAGGTGTAACATTGACTTTAATAATGAAAGGAGTTCATGCACGTGCCCTAGCCCTTAAAACTCATCTGTGCCCTGCACCCGTGCCAACTTACTCAGTGTCTAATTGTTTGGCCTTACGGGCCCTTTGACCACGTCTACGTGGTTCCCCAGACGGTACAGCAGAACTGGAGGTGGACTCCTGTGATTCCTGCCCTCTGACACGGGATCCCTTTGGCGACCGTTTCCTGGAGTGTCCTGGCCTAGATGGGCCAGGCTGCGGCCCGGGCGACTGGGATGGCGAGCTGCCAGCCTGTCCTGCCCGTTGCCCACCCGATGCACCTGGGACGGAAGGGGGGGAGTCCGAGGTGTCGCGATGTTCCGGGACCTCCCCTACAGGGGGACCCGAGACGGACCACAGCACCTTCTCCTCCCTCGGGGTGCCTGATGGCCCCCAGGCCTCTACATGGGTGGGAGATGCGAACGGACTGGCCATCCGACGCCCCCCCGACATCAGGCGCTGCCAGTCCTGGAGGCCCGTGCTGGTATCGACAGGGGTCTGCAGGTTTGCAGCCATGGAGCTCAGGGGACTGGCAAACCCTGTCTGTGACTGTGCGACGCCGGCTCGCACATGGCGCCGATGCCCTCAGCGATGGCCTGCTGAGACTGGGTCATGTCCTGCTGAGACTGGGCCATGGCGTTGAGCGCCTCTGCCATCTGCCGCTGGCGCTGGCTCATGGCCTCCTGTGAGAGGGCAGCCATGTCCTGGGCCACAGACGCTGCCTGCACGGAAAGCCCCAGGCCTCGCAAACCGTTCCCCATGTCTGACACCGTTGCACCCATTGCCTCCACTGCGGACGCCACCCGTGCGGTGTCGGCCTTGGTGGCACGCATGACCGGCATCACTCCCAGCTCCTGGACGCGGGTGGACTCCTCCACTTGCGATTGCAGCTGCCGCAAGCCGCCCGTCACCCTCTTCGCTCGTCTCCGGGTCGGTGGTTGCATCGGATCTATGGGTGGGTGTGGTAACTCCAGGAACCCGGGATCCATCTGGGCGGCAGATGTTCGCTTGGGCTGGGCTGCCCTCCGACCGCCCAGCCCCTCTGCTGCTCCTACTTCCACCTGCTGTACCGGGACGGCTGTGTTGTGCACACCAGTGAGTGTACCAGACGCCTCATCACTAAAGTGCCCAACCGAGGTGAGCGTCTCTGCGATGGTGGAGGGTGTTGGTGACAGCAGTGGCGTTGTGTCGTGCGCATCGTTCCACTCTGAGTCCATGGCACTTTGGGGTGGCAGTTCGTCTCCGCCCATCCAATCTGTGTCACTGCCCTGTATTTCAGTTTCCTGGGTAGTGGTGTCCTGGGTAGGGGTGTCCTGGGTAGTGGTGTCCTGGGTACTGGTTTCGTGGCTCGGCTGTGACGGGGGCCTGTGGCTGCCCCTCTCGTCGCTGGGTGGCACACGCCTGCGTCGTCGCACCCGCACGAGATGGGGGCGTCGTCTCCCTGTTGCTCCAGGTCTCTCCGTCTCCAGTGGTCTCCGAGGGGCATCCTGCGGGCGTCGCATGCCAGAGGGTCCGGGTCTCTCCGTCTCCCGTGGTCTCCGAGGGGCATCCTGCGGGCGTCGCATGCCAGAGGGTCCGGGTCTCTCCGTCTCCCGTGGTCTCCGAGGGGCATCCTGCGGGCGTCGCATGCCAGAGGGTTCGGGTCTCTCCGTCCTCCGTGGTCTCCGAGGGGCATCATGCGGGCGGTCTGCATCTGCGGGGATGGGTGCCTCGATGTTTGCTCCTGCGATACACAATGAAGCATGCATGGTTAGACACGCAGGCAGTGATCAGGTGATATGGAGGATGGGGATATAGGGGAGGGGGGATATGGGGGAGGGGGATATGGGGGAGGGGGGACACGGGGACGGGCTGTCGGTGGCTCACTTGCTAGTACGTCCCCGACCTCTGCATCGGCAACCTCCCGGTCCTCAGGTCCGCCAGCCAGTTCCAAGGCCCTTTCCTCGTGTTCGGTCAGTGGCCTCTCATCAGCGGGGCCTCCTCCAGTCCTCACATGCTCCCTGGTGTTGTGTGCGCGTTTCTCCTGTGGGTTGGGGGGGTGGTGGCAGGGGTAAAAGGCAACAGTGTTATACAGGTATATGAATGCACGCCATCGGTTGCGCGTGTTTGCAGAGGTTAAGGTTAGGGCTGGATTCACTTGGGGAAATGGGGGAAGGCGGATATGGGGGAGGGGGGATATGGGGAGGGGGATATCGGGGATATGGGGAGGGGGGATATGGGGAGGGGGGATATGGGGGATATGGGGAGGGGGGATATGGGGGATATGGGGGAGGGGGGATATGGGGGATATGGGGAGGGAGGATATGGGGGATATGGGGGAGGGGGATATGGGGGAGGGGGATATGGGGGAAGGGGGATATTGATTAGCCATCCAGTCGGGTGCTCTGGTCGGGTGGGGGGAGCAGCGCGTCCTTAATGAGCCGTCACGCCGCACGGCATGAACCACGTGAGCCAGCGCGGATAGCGTCACGTCGCTGCTAGCCCATTCCGAGCCGGAGACTTTGCGACGTTTGGGGCGGCGTGATGCAGGTGGGATTTGCGCCGTTTTTACCTCCGGTCGGCGGACTTTGCGCCGATAACGGAGAACTTCGCCCCTGGTGTGAAAACGGGCGGCCACTCTGCCCATCGCGGGTCGGAGAATCGCCGGGGGGGGCCGCTGCCAGCAGCCGCCTACAGGCACGCTGCGATTCCCGCCCCCGCCAAAACCCCGGCTCCGGGGAAGTCGGCAGCCGGCAGGGGAGGGATTCACGTCGCCCACCCCGGCTATTCTCCGGTCCGGCGGGGGGTGGGAGAATCCCGCCCATCATAAGTTCTTGAGCTTCCCAAACAGGGGGCGGGATTCTCTCACCCTGGGGTCGGGCCGGAGAATCACCGGGATGGCCGTGAATCGCACCACGGCGCCCCGACGGCGGAGCGCCGATTCTCCGGAGAGAGAAGTGCCGCGATCGGCGCCGGCGCGGTCGGCACGGTGCCAATCGGATGCCGCTCGACGGGGCCTCCCCGGCGATTCTCCGCCCTGGATGGGCTGAGCAGCCGTACCAAAATCCCAAGTGCCGCCGGTGCTGTTCTAACCTGGTCTTACCCGGCGGGACCTTGGCGCGGATGCATCCGGAGGTGGGCTGGTGGGGGAGGGGAGTCCGATCCCGGGGGGGGGGGCGGCTTCCCATGTGGCCTGCCCCGCGATCGGGGCCTACCGATCGGCGGGCCAGCCTCTCGGGCTGGGGACCTCTTTTGTTCCGCGCCTGCCTCTGTAGCCCTACGCCATGTTGCGCCGGGGCCGGCATGGAGGAGGGAGCCACTGCGCTTGCGCGTGTTAGCACCGGTCCCACTGCGCAGGCGCAGACCCGCGGTGCCCAGTTGATGCCGGGATCAGCAGATGGAGTGGCATGGGTCGCTCCAGTGCCGTGCTGGCCCCCTGTAGGGGTCAGAATTGCTGATCCTGAGGCCATGTTGACGCCGTCGAGAAACACGACGGCATTGACGATGGCACCAACACTTAGCCTCAGGATCAGAGAATCCCGCCCATGGGCATTTCCGGGTTTTTCTTACTGGAGTTGTCGTTGGGGTGTTTTGAAAAGGCTGCTGGGAATCCCGTGCTTGATCCTCGTCGCCAATGTAATAACTTCAGGAACGCGGAGTGAAAGGCCAAACTGGGTTAAGCCTAAACCATGACACACAAAAGAAACATCGCAGCACAGGACTATCGGAAACTCCCAGTCCGGGTCTGCGAGCTACATTTAAAGTTCCCACCAACAAGCCCCAGCTGGGCCAGCTCTGCCCTCTCACCGTGGGAACTCGTATTCTACAAAACCCGTGCAGAGATCAATCAGTGATTCCCCTGTGGTCCTCGTGAGGGTTATCATACTGACACAGGAATGTTTCAACCCAGATATAGAAAGTGTTCCATTCTCGCACAAACATCAGGGGTGGGATTCTCCCCTACCCGGCGGGGCGGGGGGGTCCCGGTGGGATGGAGTGGTGGGAACCACTCCGGCGTCGGGCCGCCCCAAAGGTGTGGATTTCTCCGCACCTTTAGGGGCCAAGCCCTCACCTTGAGGGGCTAGGCCCGCGCCGGAGTGGTTGGCGCCCCGTCGACCGGCGGGAAAGGCCTTTGGCGCCACGCCAGCCGGGGCTGAAAGGACTTCGCCGATCGGCGGAAGTCCGCGCATGCGCGGGAGTGTCAGCGGCTGCTGACATCATCTCCGCGCATGCGCGGGGGGGGGGTCACTTCCGCATCGGCCATGGTGAAGACGGTGGCCGAGGCGGAAGGAAACGAGTGCCCCCACGGCACAGACCCGCCCGGGGATCGGTGGGCCCCGATCGCGGGCCAGGCCACCGTAGAGGGACCCCCCGGGGCCAGATCGCCCCGCGCTCCCCCCCCCCCCCAGGACCCCGGAGCCCGCCCGCGCTGCCTAGTCCCACCGGGAAGAGAGGTGGTTTGATTCACGTCATCGGGACTGGCATGACAGCAGCGGGACTTCGGCCCATCGCGGGCCGGAGAATCGACGGGGGGGGGGGGAGCCCGCCGACCGGCGCGGCGCGATTCCCGCCCCCGCCGAATATCCGGTGCCGGAGAATTTGGCAACCGGCGGGGGCGGGATTCACGCCAGCCCCTGGCGATTCTCCGACCCGGCGGGGGGTCGGAGAATGTCGCCCCACAAGTGCTTATTTCAAACCTACATACTTCTGGTTTTATGCTCGCCTCTGTGTTAAAATTAATAATCATTTGCCATTAATTGCATCACAAAATCTATTTATTTTCTGTTATATTAATGGATATAACTGTTGCCATGGAGACCCTGAAAACTGTACAACCTCCATTGTTCGAACTGTAATTGAAGTTTGCATTTTTGGCCATTTGGATCCACTTGATATTGATCAAAGCAACACTGTCATGTGACAACATTTCTGTGTTGTAACGTGGGTCTGTAATGGGGGAGGGGATTGGATGGGATTCAACTTGGCTCCATAAATGGTCCATTCTGCCAGCGCTTTGGCACAGCCTCTGCTGAAATGTTGTGCCACGCCAGGTGAGAGCGATGAGCTGCCAACCGTTCCTGATTGGCGAGGAAGCCTTGCAAATAGAAGCAGAGAGAAAAATAGGGGATTGAACAAACCTCCTGGTGCAGGTCTGGCGCCAGTTGGACAGCACCACCTTCGT
Source organism: Scyliorhinus torazame (assembly GCF_047496885.1). NCBI lineage: Eukaryota > Metazoa > Chordata > Chondrichthyes > Carcharhiniformes > Scyliorhinidae > Scyliorhinus > Scyliorhinus torazame. Next base: position 7,830,741 of record NC_092718.1, read on the forward strand.
CAGCACCCAGTCAGATTGCTGCAACTCTCGACATAACAGCTCTGTGGCATCACCTTCACAGGGGGACTGCAGCAGCTCAGGAGGAACGCTCAGCATCAAAGGGTAATGAGCGAAGGGCAATAAATGGCAACCTTGCCTACAACGCCCATATCCCAAGAAGAAGGTGGGGTGGTTTTCCAATTTAAAATTCGCAAAGATCGAGGAATATCTCGTGGAGAGGGAGGAGATGGGATTATGCAGGTGGGAGAAAAAACATTAAGAAGCAGTAATCAGGTGGGTGGCACAGTGGGAGATGAATATCAATATGTTGCTTCGTCAGGAAGATTTTTATTTTAAACAGGTTGGCTGGAGGAGCTGTTACGTGGCACCATAAGACCATAAGACATCGGAGCAGAATTAGGCCACTCGGCCCATCGAGTCTGCTCCACCATTCAATCATGGCTGATATTTTCTCATCCCCATTCTCCTGCCTTCTCCCCATAACCCCTGATCCCCTTATTAATGAAGAACCTATCTATCTCTGTCTTAAAGACACTCAGTGATTTGGCCTCCACAGCCTTCTGTGGCAAAGAGTTCCACAGATTCACCACCCTCTGGCTGAAAAAAACTCCTCCTCTTCTCTGTTTTAAAGGATCGTCCCTTTAGTCTGAGATTGTGTCCTCTGGTTCTAGTTTTTCCTACAAGTGGAAACATCCTCGCCACGTCCACTCTATCCAGGCCTCGCAGTATCCTGTAAGTTTCAATAAGATCCCCCCCTCATCCTTCTAAACTCCAACGAGTACAGACCCAGAGTCCTCACCATTCCTCATATGACAAGCTCTTCATTCCAGGGATCATTCTTGTGAACCTCCTCTGGACCCTTTCCAAGGCCAGCACATCCTTCCTTAGATACGGGGCCCAAAACTGCTCTCAATACTCCAAATGGGGTCTGACAAGAGCCTTATACATCCTCAGAAGTACATCCCGGTCTTGTATTCTAGCCCTCTTGACATGAATGCTCACACTGCATTTGCCTTCCTAACCGCCGACCGAACCTGCACGTTAACCTTAAGAGAATCGTGAACAAGGGGCGCGATTCTCCGCTCCCGCGACTAAGTGCCCATGCCGTCGTGAACGTCGTTGAGGTTCACGACGGTGCAAAACGGCCTCAATCTCGACCGATTCAGGGCCCGAAAATGGGCTCGTATCGGAGCCTCGAGAAACTCGGGGGGGGGGGGTGTCGCGAAAGCAGTGCCGTCAACGCGCGCCGGGCATTGGCACCGCGTAAAAGCGGCACCGCTTAAATGACGCGGCCGGCGCCGCATAACTGGCGTAACTGGCATCACCCGCGCATGCGTGGTTGCCGTCCTCCCCGAGGCCGCCCCACAAGAAGATGTCGGATGGATCTTGCGGGGCGCGGGGAAAAGGCGGTCCTCCTTCAGAGAGGCCGGCCCGCCGATCAGTGGGCACCGATCGCGGGCCAGACCCCTTTTGAGTCCTACCCCGTTGAAAGAACCCCCCTCGCCCCCCCACAGGCCGCCCCCACCAGCGTTCCCACGCTGTTCCCGCCGGCAGCGACCAGGTGTGGATGGCGGCGGCGGGAAGACGCCATTTTGGGTAGGCCGCTCGGCCCATCCGGGCCGGGAATAGCGGGTGTAGCGGAGAATCGCCATTTTGGGTGTCCCGGGCGATTCTCCAGCCTGCGCCGCGCAGAACTCGACGGGGCTGATCTCGCCGCTTGGGTGAATCGCGGGCAGGTGTCGGACCAGCGTGGCGGGGAAAAATGGCACGCCAGGGGATTCTCCCAACCGGCGCGGGAGCAGAGAATCGTGCCGAAGGACTCCCAAGTTCCTTTGTGCTTCTGATTTCCGAAGCACTTCCCATTTAGAAAATAGTCCCTGCCTAAATTCCTCCTTCCAAAGTGCATAATGAATGAATGAAAATCACCTATTGTCACAAGTAGACTTCAATGAAGTTACTGTGAAAAGCCCCTTATTTCATCTGCCACTTCTTTGCCCACTCTCCTAACTTGTCCAAATCCTCCTGCAGCCCCCTTGCTTCCTCAATACTACCTGTCCCTCTACAGGGGCGTCATTCTCCGACCCCCCCAGCGGGCTAGACACAGGCGGGTGGCTGTCCACCGTTACCGGCTGGCCCAGCGGGCATGGGACAGGCTGATAGCCGCCCGCTTCACTGACTAGATGGGCGTGGGAATCGGGTAGTATGGCCACAGACTGCACACCATGGCAACAGCCGACCACCCACACCCCCCACCCACCCAGCACCCTCACCCCCCTCCCCAACCCCACCCACCCCACCCGCATGCACACGCGGGTGGACGCGTGTCTATCGCAGGCCATGGAGGATGATGACAACCCGCCCTGCGATGAGCTCCTGGCTCCACATCGTTGGACTATGTCTGATCCATGGCCACAGTACCACCATCCACCCGGACCATCCCTGCATGCGGCTGTGACACTGCAGCGCACGGTCCCGTCCTCTGCCCGGGGGGATGTTGATGGCGGCCCAGGGGGAAGGGGGCAGACTCACCTGGGGCTGAGGTAAGACCACCTCTCACACACACACTTGCGCTCAACGTACATGACACCCCTGCACGCTTTGGACAGAGCACAAATGCAGCTTCTGTAGGTGTAACATTGACTTTAACAACCAAAGGAGTTCGTGCACGTGCCCTAGCCCCTAAAACTCATCTGTGCCCTGCACCCGTGCCAACTTACTCAGTGTCTAATTGTTTGGCCTTACGGGCCCTTTGACTACGTCTACGTGGTTCCCCAGACGGTACAGCAGAACTGGAGGTGGACTCCTGTGATTCCTGCCCTCTGACACGGGATCCCTTTGGCGGCCGTTTCCTGGGGCGTCCTGGCCTAGATGGGCCAGGCTGCGGCCCGGGCGACTGGGATGGCGAGCTGCCAGCCTGTCCTGCCCGTTGCCCACCCGATGCACCTGGGACGGAAGGGGGGGAGTCCGAGGTGTCGCGGTGTTCCGGGACCTCCCCTACAGGGGGACCCGGGACGGACCACACCACCTCCTCCTCCCTCGGGGTGCCCAATGGCCCCCAGGCCTCTACATGGGTGGGGGATGCGAACGGACTGGCCATCCGACGCCCCCCCGACATCTGGCGCTGCCAGTCCTGGAGGCCCATGCTGGTATCGACAGGGGTCTGCAGGTTTGCAGCCATGGAGCCCAGGGGGTTGGCAAACCCTGTCTGTGACTGTGCGACGCCGGCTCGCACATGGCCACTGGCCCCGGTGCCCTCAGCGATGGCCTGCAGAGACTGGGCCATGGCCTGCTGAGACTGGGCCATGGACTGCTGAGACTGGGCCATGGCGTTGAGCGCCTCTGCCATCTGGCGCTGGCACTGGCTCATGGCCTCCTGTGAGAGGGCAGCCATGTCCTGGGCCACAGACGCCGCCTGCACGGAAAGCCCCAGGCCTCGCAAACCGTTCCCCATGTCTGACACCGTCGCACCCATTGCCTCCACCGCAGACGCCACCCGTGCGGTGTCGGCCTGGGTGGCACGTATGACCGGCACCACTCCCAGCTCCTGGACGCGGGTGGACTCCTCCACCTGCGACTGCAGCCGCCGCAAGCCGGCCGTCACCCTCTTCGCTCGTCTCCGGGTCGGTGGTTGCATCGGATCTATGTGTGGGTGTGGTAACTCCAGGAACCCGGGATCCATCTGGGCGGCAGATGTTCGCTTGGGCTGGGCTGCCCTCCGACCGCCCGGCCCCTCTGCTGCTCCTACCTCCACCTGCTGTACCGGGATGGCTGTGTTGTGCGCACCAGTGAGTGTACCAGACGCCTCATCACTAAAGTGCCCAACCGAGGTGAGTGTTTCTGCGATGGTGGAGGGTGTTGGTGACAGCAGTGGCGTTGTGTCGTGCTCTTCGTCCCACTCTGAGTCCATGGCACTTTGGGGTGGGGGTTCGTCTCCACCAACCACTCTGTGTCACTGTCCGGTATTTCGTCTTCCTGGGTAGTGCTGTCCCGGGTAGGGGTGTCCCGGGTAGGGGTGTCCTTGGTAGGGGTGTCCTGGGTAGGGGTGTCCTGGCTCGGCTGTGACGGGGGCCTGTGGCTGCCCGTCTCGTCGCTGGGTGGCACACGCCTGCGTCGTCGCACCCGCACGTGACAGGGGCGTCGTCTCCCTGTTGCTCCAGGTCTCTCCGTCTCCCGTGGTCTCCAAGGGACATCCTGCGGGCGTCGCAGCCGGAGGGTCCGGGTCTCTCCGTCTCCCATGGTGTGCGAGGGGCATCCTGCGGGCGTCGCATTCCAGAGGGTCCGGGTCTCTCTGTCTCCCGTGGCCTCCGAGGGGCATTCTGCGGGCGGTCTGCATCTGCGGGGATGGGTGCCTCGACGTTTGCTCCTGCGATACACAATGAAGCATGCATGGTTAGACATCAGGCAGTGATCAGGTGGTATGGGGGAGGGGGATATAGGGGAGGGGGGATATGGGGACGGGCTGTCGGTGGCTCACTTGCTAGTACGCCCCCGACCTCTGCATCAGCAACCTCCCGGTCCTCAGGTCCGCCAGCCAGTTCCAGGGCCCTTTCCTCGTGTTCGGTCAGTGGCCTCTCATCAGCGGGGCCTCCTCCAGTCCTCACATGCTCCCTGGTGTTGTGTACGCGCTTCTCCTGTGGCGGGGGTGATGGCAGGGGTAAAAGGCAACAGTGTTAGACGGGTATATGAATGCACGTCATCGGTTGCGCGTGTATTGCAGGTTAGGGCTGGATTCACTTGGGGATATGGGGATATGGGGGAGGGGGGATATGGGGGATATGGGGGAGGGGGGATATGGGGACGGGGGATATGGGGGAGGGGGATATGGGGAGGGGGGATATGGGGGAGGGGGGTATGGGGGATATGGGGGAGGGGGGATATGGGGATATGGGGGAGGGGGGTATGGGGAGGGGGATATGGGGGAGGGGGGATATGGGGGATATGGGGAGGGGGATATGGGGAGGGGATATGGGGGAGGGGGGATATGGGGGATATGGGGGAGGGGGATATGGGGGAGGGGGACATGGGGAGGGGGGATATGGGGAATATGGGGGTGGGGGGATATGGGGAGGGGGGATATGGGGAGGAGGGATATGGGGGATATGGGGGAGGGGGGATATGGGGAGGGGGATATGGGGAGGGGGGATATGGGGGATGGGGGATTTGGGGGATATGGGGGAGGGGGATATGGGGAGGGGGGATATGGGGGATAGGGGGGAGGGGGGATATGGGGGATATGGGGGATATGGGGAGGGGGGATATGGGGATATGGGGGAGGGGGATATGGGGGGGGATATGGGGGATGGGGGATATGGATATTGGGCAGGGGGAGGCTCACCCTGCCTGCTCTGACGAGGTCGTTCACCTTCTTGTAGCACTGTGTGCCTGTCTGTGGTGTCAGGGCCGCAGCGGTGACGGCCTCTGCCACTTCCCTCCACAGATGCCGGCTGTGGCGTGGGGCAACTCTGCGGCCGTGCCCGGGATACAGGGCCTCCCTCCTCTGCTCCACTGCGTCCAGTGCCTTCAGTTCCTTCTTCCAGGTCATTAATGTATATTGTGAAAAGTTGTGGTCCCAGCACAGACCCCTGAGGCACACCACTAGTCACTGGCTGCCATCCTGAAAAAGACCCCTTTATCCCCACTCTCTGCCTTCTGCTGGTCAGCCAATCCTCTATCCATGCCAGGATCTTACCCTAAACACCATGGGCTCTTAACTTATTTAACAGTCTCCTATGCGGCATCTTGTCAAAGGCCTTCTGGAAATCTAAATCAATCACATCCACTGATTCTCCTTTGTCCAACTTGCTTGTTACCTCCTCAAAGAACTCTAACAGAGTTGTCAGACAGAACCTCCCTTTGACAAAGCCGTGCTGACTCAGTCCTATTTTACCATGCACTTCCAAGTACTCCGCGATCTCATCTTTAGTAAAATCTTACCAATGACTGAAGTCAGGCTAACCGGCCTATAATTTCCCATCTTCTGCCTCCCTCCCTCCTTAAACAGTGGTGTTACATTAGCCACTTTCCAGTCCTCTGGGACCCTTCCTGCCTCCAATGATTCCTGAAAGATCATCATTAATGCTGCCACAATTTCCTCAGCCCTCTCCTTTAGAACCCTGGGTGTGCATCCGGTTCAGGTTATTTATCTGCCTACAGACCTTTCAGTTTCACAGAACCATCTCCTTAGTGATGGCCACTGCACTCACCTCTGCCCCCTGATTCTCCTGGAGCTCTGGCATCCCACTGGTGTCTTCCACCGTGAAGACTGATGCAAAGTAACTATTCCATTCCTCTGCCATTTCTTTGATTCCTGTTATTACTTTTCCAGCCACATTTTCCAGTGGTCCAATGTCTATTTTTGCCTCTCTCTTACCTTTAATATATTGAAAAAAAACTCTTACTATTTTCTTTTATATTACTAGCTAGCTTTCACTCCTATTTCATCTTCTCTCCCCTTATTGCTTTTTTAGTTGTCCTCTGCTCACTTTTGAAGGATTCCCAATCCTCTGGCTTCCCGCTAATCGTTGCTACTTTGTATGCTTTTTCTTTTTCTTTTATCTTGTCCTTGACTTCCCTCGTCAGCCATGGATGCCTTGTCCTCCCCCTTAGCATGTTTCCTCCTCCTTGGGATGAATTTCTGCCGTGCCTCCCGAATAACCCCCCAAAATTCCTGCCATTGCTGTTCCACTGTCTTCCCTAGGCTCCTTTTGCAATCAACTCTGGCCAGCTCCTCCCTCATGTCTTTGCAGTTACCCTTATTTAATTGGAAGAACGTTACATCTGATTGCAGCTTCTCCCTCTCAAACTGCAGGGTAAATTCTATCATATTGTGGTCACTGCTCCCTTAGGGTTCCTTCACCTCAAGTTCCCTAATCAAGTCTGCCTCATTACACATCACCAAATCCAGAATTATTTGTTCCCTAGTCAGCTCTGTCACAAGCTGCTCCAAAAAACCATCTCTTAGACATTCCACAAATTCCTTTCCTTGGGATCCACTACCAATTTCCCAGTCCAACTGCATATTGAAGTCCCCCATGATTATTGTGATATTGCCTTTTTTACATGCTTTCTCTAATTCCTGATTTATTTTCTGCCCCACATCCTGACTACTGCTAGGGGGCCTGTACATAACTCCCATCAGGGTCTTTTTACCTTTGCGATTCCTCAACTCTACCCACAGAGATTCTGTGCCTTCTGAACCTATATCGCTGCTTGAGATGAAATGGAAATCACCTATTGTCACAATGGGATTTAAGCACAAATTTACGATGATTAATTTAGACCTTGGGATTACCCGTTTCACTAACATGCCCGAGACACGACCTGTTTCCTGAGAGATTGACCATCCGACGGGGGGAGAAAGCGGAGATTGTAAGAGGCTGAAATGTAGACAGAAAAATGGCCAAACAGACCGGTTAGTAATTAATCTAACAAGCTCGTGAATAAAGCTCTCTTTTTAATAAGCCCAAGTGTTGGAGAATCTGCCTCACTCCACCTAAACCCGCAACAATGTTCCATCGAGGAGAGAAAAGAATCAATTCTGTTGAAATGAAATAACTATTGACACATAACCTGTGTTCTGTTTAATATTTCAGCAATTGTTTCAACTGAAGCTGACCATGACAAGAAATCTATTGGAGGTGGTTTTCACAGAAAGGTTTGACATATGAAACTCTTTCTTACTTCATTCACATTGAGAGTAAAGATTAGTACCACATGCGATAAGAAAAATGTAAAAATAGATAAAAGCAAAGATGTGGGCGTGTCTAATTTGATCAAGATCGCAGGTTTGGCAAAATGGGCGGGATTCACCATTCCTGAGGCCAGGGGCTGGATTCTCCCATTTTGAGAAGTGTTGATGCTGGCCAGGGAACCGTGGGCGCGATTCTCCGACCCCCCGCCCGCCGGGCCGGAGAATCGGCGGAGGGCCACGCAAATCGTGCCGTGCCGCCCCGACGCCAGAGTAAAGTATTCCCGTTTCGGCGCCAGAGCCGGCACTCTGGCGCCGGACCAGAGAATCGCGGCCGTGGTGTCTCACGACAGAAACAACAGTGCAACAGCTGCACCGATTCAGCTACTTTACATGGGCTAGCACCATCGGCACGTGGAACACAATCAATTCCACGCGGAACGGCGCCGGATTCGCCGGGTCCGTGATTGACGCACATGAGGCTCACACGCCGTAGCCGCACGATCCGTCCCCCCACACACGCCGTCCCAGCCAGTAAGATGGCTGAAGGGGAGAAGTGCCACGATTCATGGACACTGAGCTGGACACCCTGCTGGACGCCGTGGAGGAGAAGCGGATGAGTCTGTACCCTTGCCCGGGAGGAAGGCCACCAGGCGCCGCTGTTTGCCGTGCCTGGGCGTAGGTGGCAGAGACGGTCAGCGTCGTGGGCAACGTCGTCTGGACTGGAATGCAGTGCCGGAAGAAACTGCACAACCTCCTCAGGGAGGACAGGGTGAATTGGCTGCTCCGTACCCCTGGCATAACCTCACCCCCCCCTACATCAGTAACCCAGCCCCTCCCCCTCGGGGGGGATGGTCGAATGCCCACCCTGCCCCACATGCCAGCACCCATGCCAGCCACCATGACCAAACCCCCCCTCCCAGGAGAAGGCCACGCACCACCGCCGGGAGCGGGCGAAGACCGGAGGGGGACCACCGGAACTGCGGCCCCTCACCGTGCCCGAGCAGAGGGCGATGGGCGTGGTCGGCGGCCCGGAGGAATGGGAGGTCACTGAGGCGGAGTTTTGCGGCGGGCGAGGAAGTGAGACCCTGTTTAGTTGCTATCTCCATGTGTGGCCACCCCCCCCACACCCCACTCATCTTCTTCACCCCACACCTCCCTCACCCCTCTAACCCACCCCCCCTCACCCCTCTAACCCACACCCCCCTCACCCCTCTAACCCACCCCCCCCCTCACTCCCCTCACCCCATAGAACATAGAACATAGAACGATACAGCGCAGTACAGGCCCTTCGGCCCACGATGTTGCACCGAAACAAAAGCCATCTAACCTACACTATGCCATTATCATCCATATGTTTATCCAATAAACTTTTAAATGCCCTCAATGTTGGCGAGTTCACTACTGTAGCAGGTAGGGCATTCCACGGCCTCACTACTCTTTGCGTAAAGAACCTACCTCTGACCTCTGTCCTATATCTATTACCCCTCAGTTTAAAGTTATGTCCCCTCGTGCCAGCCATTTCCATCCGCGGGAGAAGGCTCTCACTGTCCACCCTATCCAACCCCCTGATCATTTTGTATGCCTCTATTAAGTCTCCTCTTAACCTTCTTCTCTCCAACGAAAACAACCTCAAGTCCATCAGCCTTTCCTCATAAGATTTTCCCCTCACCCCACCCCCCCCTCACCCCTCTAACCCCCCCTCACCCCTCTAACCCACCTCCCTCACCCCTCCAACCCACTCACCCCCTCACTCCCCTCACCCCACACCCCCCTCACCCCTCTAACTCACTCACCCCCTCACTCCTCTCACCCCAACCCCCTCACCCCTTGAACCCGCTCACCCCCTCACTCCCCTCACTCCCCTCACCCCACACCCCCCTCACACCCACAATCCCCTCACCCCTCTAACCCCCCTCACCCCTCCAACCCACTCACACCCTCACTCCCCTCACCCCTCAACCCACTCACCCCCTCACTCCCCTCAATCCGCACCCCCCTCAACCCCACGCACCCCCCCAGCCCGCTGTCTAACCATACATGTCGTCTGCCGTCTTACAGGACCTGCTGGAGATGGGGGCGGTCCATCCCGAGCCCCCGCCCCCAGCCAGTGTCAGAGCCGGTCCCCCCCAGGCAGCCGAGCACTGACGGGGAGAGCAGCCGGAACAGCATCCCTCTGCCAAGACCCAGGACACCCCGGAGCTCGAGTTGGAGGATGTCACTGACTTCCCATCACTGCTGTCTCCAACACACTTCACCATCTCAGAGACGATCACCTCAGTTGGGCACTTTAATGAGGAGGATCCTGGGACACTATCTGGTGCGCACCACACAGTCGCTCCGGTACAGCAGGTGGAGGTAGGAGCAGCCGAGGGGCCGGATGGTGGGAGGGCAGCCCCGCCCCAGGAACCAGCTGCCGCCCAGACGGGTCCCGGGTTCCTGGAACATCCATTCCCACCAATAGTGCAGGTGCAGGCAGAGACTATGGGAGGGGGTGACGGCCGGCTTCTAGCACCTGCAGACACAGGTGGAGGAATCCATCCGTGTGCAGGAACAGGAGGTGGTGCAGATCATGCGTGCCACACAGGCCGACACCGCACGTGTGGCGTCCATGGTGGAAGCATTGGGGGGGGGGGGGGTGACGGTTTCGGTTATGGATCAGTGTGTCCCAGGCCTGGGGCATTCTGTGCAGGCGGGGGCCAGTGCCGAGGCCCAGGACAGGGCGGCCCTCTCGCAGGCAGCCGTGTGCCAGAGCCAGCTGGACATTACAGCGGCGCTCCTCAGCGTGGCCCAGTCACAGCAGGCCATGGCTGGGAACGTCGGCGGCATTGCCCAGGCGCTGCCCTGCGTTGTGCAGACACTGGGCGGGGTGGCCCAGTCCCAATGGGAGATGGCCCGGCCACTGGCTGATATGGTGCAGACCCAGGCGGAAATGGCCAGCTCCCTGTGCTCCATGGCCGCAAGCGAGCAGGCCCTGGTCAACACTACAGCGGGCCTCCAGGACTGGCAGCGCCAGGTGGTGAGGGGGCCTCAGGGGATGCACCCCCGCCCAATGGAGTAGCCGGGAGCCATCGGGCAACCCAAAGAAGGAGGAGGTGTTGGGGCCCGAGCTGGTGATTCCCTCAGGGGAGGTGCTGGAACGCCGCACCACCTCGGACTCCCACCCTCCCGCCCCGACCTGGGCAACAGGCAGAACAGGGCGGCACCACGCCATCCAGGACGCCCGAGCAGTGGCCGGGCTCACCCAGGCCGGGTCGCCCCAGGAGGCGGGTGGCAACAGGGACCCTTGCCGCAGGGCAGGAGTCACAGCCGCCTCCACTCCTGCTGTACCGCCTGGGGAACCACTTAGGCATAGTGGTAGGGCCCGAAAGGCAAGAAAGTTAGACACCAGTTAGGTTGGCACGGGTGCAGGGCACAGTTTAGGGGCTAGGGCACAGATTGTGTCTATATTTTTGCACAATACACACCTGCCTCGGTGTTCTGTCTGATGGGTGTGGGGTGGGCTGGTCCGGGCAGGGTGGGGGGGGGTGGGGGGGGCGCACTGTGGGAGGACTGTGCCACCACTGTCCCTGTAGCGCACAAAGACTCCGAGAGACGAATAGAGTGAAGTCGATGAGGCTTTATTAAGCGTGACTTTTCCCCCGCAGTTCAGTAGTAGACTGCCTGCGGGGGAGGACTCCAGGTACTTATACTCCGCCTTCAGGGCGGAGCTAGAGGTCAACGTCCAACCAGGACCCGGGATCTGTCAGCCAATGACATCACGGCTTCACAGTCCCACATGACCCCTAATGCATACTACCACATTCACCCCTTGTTAAAAATGAACCCGGCGGGGTGATGCTTCGCATGGTGGTAGGGGTTTACAAGGCTGGTCCTGGGAGGAAAACTTTCGCATGTTATTACAGTATGTACAAGGCTTTTTTTTTGTTTCAAACTATTTACAGTAATCGTCAGGAAAAGACAAACTGTTCTCGTTAAAAGTCCACATATTGTACTGTTAGATCGACGCCACGAGTTGGTCGGGCGGTCTGGTCGTCCGTGTCGATCTCCTCGGCCCCGGTGGTGGTGGTGGTGCTTGTTCCGGTGTTGTCGTCTCCGGGAGCCGCACGGTTTCAGCTTGGGCTTCACTCCTTTTTTTAAATAAATATTTTATTGAAAATTTTTGGTCAACCAACACAGTACATTGTGCATCCTTTACACAATATTATAACAACACAAATAACAATGACCTATTTTATAAACAAAAAATGAATAAATAATAAATAACAAAAATGAAAACTAACCCTAATTGGCAACTGCCTTATCACAAGTAACACTCTCCAAAAATATAATTTAACAGTCCAATATATAATTATCTGTCGCAACAACCTATACATACTATACAGTATATATTAACAACCCTGAGAGTCCTTCTGGTTACTCCACCCCCCCCCCCCCCCCCCCGCCCACCCCGATCCTGGGCTGCTGCTGCTGCCTTCTTTTTTCCATTCCATCTATCTTTCTGCGAGGTATTCGACGAACGGTTGCCACCGCCTGGTGAACCCTTGAGCCAACCCCCTTAGGACGAACTTAATCCGCTCTAGCTTTATAAACCCTGCCATGTCATTTATCCAGGTCTCTACCCCCGGGGGCTTGGCTTCTTTCCACATTAACAATATCCTGCGCCGGGCTACTAGGGACGCAAAGGCCAAAACATCGGCCTCTCTCGCCTCCTGCACTCCCGGCTCTTGTGCAACCCCAAATATAGCCAACCCCCAGCTTGGTTCGACCCGGACCCCCACTACTTTTGAAAGCACCTTTGTCACCCCCATCCAAAACCCCTGTAGTGCCGGGCATGACCAAAACATATGGGTATGATTCGCTGGGCTTCTCGAGCACCTCGCACACCTATCCTCCACCCCAAAAAATTTACTGAGCCGTGCGCCAGTCATATGCGCCCTGTGTAATACCTTAAACTGAATCAGGCTTAGCCTGGCACACGAGGACGACGAGTTTACCCTGCTTAGGGCATCTGCCCACAGCCCCTCCTCGATCTCCTCCCCCAGCTCTTCTTCCCATTTCCCTTTTAGTTCATCTACCATAGTCTCCTCTTCGTCCCTCATTTCCCTATATATATCTGACACCTTACCATCCCCCACCCATGTCTTTGAGATCACTCTGTCCTGCACCTCTTGTGTCGGGAGCTGCGGGAATTCCCTCACCTGTTGCCTCGCAAAAGCCCTCAGTTGCATATACCTGAATGCATTCCCTTGGGGCAACCCATATTTCTCGGTCAGCGCTCCCAGACTCGCGAACTTCCCATCCACAAACAGATCTTTCAGTTGCGTTATTCCTGCTCTTTGCCACATTCCATATCCCCCATCCATTCCCCCCGGGGCAAACCTATGGTTGTTTCTTATCGGGGACCCCCCCAAGGCTCCAGTCTTTCCCCTATGCCGTCTCCACTGTCCCCAAATCTTCAGTGTAGCCACCACCACCGGGCTTGTGGTGTAGTTCCTTGGTGAGAACGGCAATGGGGCTGTCACCATAGCCTGTAGGCTAGCCCCCCTACGGAACGCCCTCTCTAATCTCTTCCACGCCGCTCCCTCCTCCTCTCCCATCCACTTACTCACCATTGAAATATTAGCGGCCCAATAATACTCACTTAGGCTTGGTAGTGCCAGCACCCCCTATCCCTGCTACGCTGTAAGAATCCCTTCCTCACTCTCGGGGTCTTCCCGGCCCACACAAAACCCATGATGCTCTTTTCAATCCTTTTAAAAAAAGCCTTCGTGATCACCACCGGGAGGCACTGAAACACAAAGAGGAATCTCGGGAGGACCACCATCTTAACCGCCTGCACCCTCCCTGCCAGTTACAGGGATACCATATCCCATCTCTTGAAATCCTCCTCCATTTGTTCCACCAACCGCGTTAAATTTAACCTATGCAATGTGCCCCAATTCTTGGCTATCTGGATCCCCAGGTAACGAAAGTCCCTTGTTACCTTCCTCAACGGTAGGTCCTCTATTTCTCTACTCTGCTCCCCTGGATGCACCACAAACAACTCACTTTTCCCCATGTTCAATTTATACCCTGAAACTCCCCAAGTATCCGCATTATTTCTGGCATCCCCTCCGCCGGGTCTGCCACGTATAGTAGCAAATCGTCCGCATACAAAGATACCCGGTGTTCTTCTCCTCCTCTAAGTACTCCCCTCCACTTCTTGGAACCCCTCAACGCTATCGCCAGGGGCTCAATCACCAGTGCAAACAATAATGGGGACAGAGGGCATCCCTGCCTTGTCCCTCTATGGAGCCGAAAATATGCAGATCCCCGTCCATTCGTGACCACGCTCGCCATCGGGGCCCTATACAACAGCTGCACCCATCTAACATACCCCTCCCCAAAACCAAATCTCCTCAACACCTCCCACAAATAATCCCACTCCACTCTATCAAATGCTTTCTCGGCATCCATCGCCACTACTATCTCCGTTTCCTCCTCTGGTGGGGCCATCATCATTACCCCTAACAGCCTCCGTATATTCGTGTTCAGCTGTCTCCCCTTCACAAACCTAGTTTGGTCCTCGTGGACCACCCCCGGGACACATTCCTCTATTCTCATTGCCATTACCTTGGCCAGGACCTTGGCATCTTCATTTAGGAGGGAAATAGGTCTATAGGACCCGCATTGTAGCGGGTCCTTTTCCTTCTTTAAGAGAAGCGATATCGTTGCTTCAGACATAGTCGGGGGCAGTTGTCCCCTTTCCTTTGCCTCATTAAAGGCCCTCGTCAATACCGGGGCGAGCAAGTCCACATATTTTCTATAGAATTCGACTGGGAATCCATCCGGTCCCGGGGCCTTTCCCGCCTGCATGCTCCTAATTCCTTTCACCACTTCTTCTACCTCGATCTGTGCTCCCAGTCCCACCCTTTCCTGCTCTTCCACCTTGGGAAATTCCAGCCGATCCAAGAAGCCCATCATTTTCTCCCTCCCATCCGGGGGTTGAGCTTCATATAATTTTTTATAAAATGTCTTGAACACTCCATTCACTCTCTCCGCTCCCCGCTCCATCTCTCCTTCCTCATCCCTCACTCCCCCTATTTCCCTCGCTGCTCCCCTTTTCCTCAATTGGTGTGCCAGCAACCTGCTCGCCTTCTCCCCATATTCGTACTGTACACCCTGTGCCTTCCTCCATTGTGCCTCTGCAGTGCCCGTAGTCAGCAAGTCAAATTCTACATGTAGCCTTTGCCTTTCCCTGTACAGTCCCTCCTCCGGTGCTTCCGCATATTATCTGTCCACCCTCAAAAGTTCTTGCAGCAACCGCTCCCGTTCCTTACTCTCCTGCTTCCCTTTATGTGCCCTTATTGATATCAGCTCCCCTCTAACCACCGCCTTCAACGCCTCCCAGACCACTCCCACCTGGACCTCCCCATTATCATTGAGTTCCAAGTACTTTTCAATGCACCCCCTCACCCTTAGACACACCCCCTCATCTGCCATTAGTCCCATGTCCATTCTCCAGGGTGGGCGCCCTCCTGTTTCCTCCCCTATCTCCAAGTCTACCCAGTGTGGAGCGTGATCCGAAATGGCTATAGCCGTATACTCCGTTCCCCTCACCTTCGGGATCAACGCCCTTCCCAGCACAAAAAAGTCTATTCGCGAGTAGACTTTATGGACATAGGAGAAAAACGAGAACTCCTTACTCCTAGGTCTGCTAAATCTCCACGAGCCTACACCTCCCATCTGCTCCATAAAATCTTTAAGTACCTTGGCTGCTGCCGGCCTCCTTCCAGTCCTGGACTTCGACCTATCCAGCCCTGGTTCCAACACCGTATTAAAATCTCCCCCCATTATCAGCTTTCCCATCTCTAGGTCCGGAATGCGTCCTAGCATCCGCCTCATAAAATTGGCATCATCCCAGTTCGGGGCATATACGTTTATCAAAACCACCGTCTCCCCTGTAGTTTGCCACTCACCATCACGTATCTGCCCCCGTTATCCGCCACTATAGTCTTTGCCTCGAACATTACCCGCTTCCCCACTAATATAGCCACCCCCCTGTTTTTTGCATCTAGCCCCGAATGGAACACCTGCCCCACCCATTTTTTGCGTAGCCTTACCTGGTCTATCAGTTTCAGGTGCGTTTCCTGTAACATAACCACATCTGCCTTAAGTTTCTTAAGGTGTGCGAGTACCCGTGCCCTCTTTATCGGCCCGTTCAGCCCTCTCACGTTCCACGTGATCAGCCGGGTTGGGGGGCTTCCTACCCACCCACCCTTGTCGATTAGCCATCCCCTTTTTCCAGCTCCTCACCCGGTTCCCACGCAGCTGTATCTCCCCCAGGCGGTGCCCCCCCGCCCATCCCCTCCCATACCAGCTCCCCCCTCTCCCCAGCAGCAGCAACCCAGTAATTCCCCCCTCCCACCCCACCCGCTAGATCCCCCGCTAGCGTAATTACTCCCCCCATGTTGCTCCCAGAAGTCAGCAAACTCTGGCCGACCTCGGCTTCCCCCCGTGACCTCGGCTCGCACCGTGCGACGCCCCCTCCTTCCTGCTTCTCTATTCACGCCATGATTATCATAGCGCGGGAACCAAGCCCGTGCTTCTCCCTTGGCTCCGCCCCCAGTGGCCAACGCCCCATCTCCTCCACCTCCCCTCCTCCCCCCATCACCACCTGTGGGAGAGAGAAAAGTTACCACATCGCAGGATTAGTACATAAAACTCCTCTTTCCCCCCTTTTTAACCCCCCTCTTCGCCCCCCACATTCGCCCCACCACTTTGTTCAAACGTTCTTTTTAATAACCCGCTCATTCCAGTTTTTCTTCCACAATAAAAGTCCACGCTTCATCCGCCGTCTCAAAGTAGTGGTGCCTCCCTCGATATGTGACCCACAGTCTTGCCGGTTGCAGCATTCCAAATTTTATCTTCTTTTTATGAAGCACCGCCTTGGCCCGATTAAAGCTCGCCCTCCTTCTCGCCACCTCCGCACTCCAGTCTTGATAAACGCGGATCACCGCGTTCTCCCATTTACTGCTCCGGGTTTTCTTCGCCCATCTAAGGACCATTTCTCTATCCTTAAAACGGAGGAATCTCACCACTATGGCCCTGGGAATTTCTCCTGCTCTCGGTCCTCGCGCCATCACTCGGTATGCTCCCTCCACCTCCAACGGACCCGCCGGGGCCTCCGCTCCCATTAACGAGTGCAGCATTGTGCTCACATATGCTGCTTGGGCTTCATTCCTGGTCGGGCCTGGGAGGAGGACCGATCCTCCTGGGAAGGGGGCGGTCGCGGGGTGCGGCGGTGGCAGGAAGGGGGGGGGGTTGGGTGATTGGTGTCGGGGGTGTGTGTGTGTGTCCGGCGGGCGCCAGATCTCGCAGGGAGATCGTGCCCTGTCAGCCGTCGGGGTACTCCACGTAAGCGTACTGCGGGTTCGCGTGAAGGAGGTGAACCCTTTCGACCAACGGGTCCGACTTGTGCGCCCGCACATGTTTTCGGAGCAAGATGGGTCCTGGGGCCGCCAGCCAGGTCGGCAGTGACGTTCCAGAGGAGGACTTCCTGGGGAAGACAAGGAGGCGCTCATGAGGCGTTTGGTTAGTGCTAGTACACAGTAGTGACCGGATGGAGTGGAGGGCGTCCGGGAGGACCTCCTGCCACCGTGAAACTGGGAGGTCCCTGGACCGTAGGGCCAGTAGGACGGTCTTCCAGACCGTGCCGTTCTCCCTCTCTACTTGCCCGTTCCCCCGGGGGTTGTAGCTGGTCGTCCTGCTCGAGGCTATACCGTTGCTGAGCAGCAACTGGCGCAGCTCGTCACTCATGAAGGAGGACCCCCTGGCGCTGTGGACGTATGCGGGGCAACCGAACAGTGTGAAGATGGTGTTCAGGGCTTTAATGACTGTGGCCGCGGTCATGTCAGAGCAGGGGATGGCGAATGGGAAGCGGGAGTACTCGTCCACCACATTAAGGAAGTATATGTTGCGGTCGGTGGAGGGGAGGGGTCCTTTGAAATCCAGACTGAGGTGTTCAAAGGGGCGGGAAGCCTTAATCAGGTGCGCACCATCTGGCCTGAAAAAATGCGGTTTGCACTCTGCGCAGATGTGGCAGTTCCTTGTGACTGTACGGACCTCCTCTAAAGAGTATGGGAGGTTGCGGGACTTGATAAAGTGGTAAAACCGAGTGACCCCCGGGTGGCAGAGGTCCTCGTGGAGGGTTTGGAGGCGGTTAATTTGTGCGTTGGCACATGGATAGGGCATCGGACGGCTCGTTCAGCTTTCCGGGACGATACAAGATCTCGTAGTTGAAGGTGGAGAGCTCGATCCTCCACCTTAAGATCTTGTCGTTTTTGATTTTGCCCCACTGTGCATTATCGAACATGAAGGCTACCGACCGTTGGTCCGTAAGGAGAGTGAATCTCCTGCCGGCCAGGTAATGCCTCCAATGTCGCACAGCTTCCACTATGGCTTGGGCTTCCTTTTCCACTGATGAGTGGCGGATTTCTGAAGCGTGGAGGGTTCGGGAGAAAAAGGCCACGGGTCTGCCCGCTTGGTTAAGGGTGGCCGCTAGAGCTACGTCGGAGGCGTCGCTCTCGACCTGGAAGGGGAGGGACTCGTCGATGGCGCGCATCGTGGCCTTTGCGATATCCGCTTTGATGCGGCTGAAGGCCTGGCAAACCTCTGTCGACAGAGGGAAGGTCGTGGTCTGTATTAGGGGGCGGGCCTTGTCTGCGTACTGGGGGACCCATTGGGCGTAGTATGAAAAGAACCCCAGGCAACGTTTTAGGGCTTTTGAGCAGTGCGGGAGGGGAAATTCCATGAGGGCGCGCATACGTTCGGGGTCGGGGCCTATTATCCCATTGCGCACTACGTAGCCCAGGATGGCTAGCCGGTTTGTGCTAAAGACGCACTTGTCCTCGTTGTACGTGAGGTTCAAGGCTTTAGCGGTCTGGAGGAATTTTTGGAGGTTGGCGTCGTGGTCCTGCTGATCGTGGCCGCAGATGGTTACATTGTCGAGATACGGGAACGTGGCCCGTAACCCGTGTTGATCAACCATTCGGTCCATCTCTCATTGGAAGACCGAGGCCCCGTTTGTGACGCCAAATGGGACCCTTAGGAAATGGTATAATCGCCCGTCTGCCTCGAAGGCTGTGTACTTGCGGTCACTTGGGTGGATGGGGAGCTGATGGTAGGCGGACTTGAGGTCCACGGTGGAGAAGACCTTATATTGGGCAATCCGATTGACCATGTCGGATATGCGGGGGAGAGGGTACGCATCTAGTTGTGTGTACCTGTTGATGGTCTGGCTATAGTCTATGACCATCCTTTGCTTCTCCCCTGTCTTTACTACTACCACCTGTGCTCTCCAGGGACTATTGCTGGCCTGGATTATGCCTTCCTTTAGTAGCCGCTGGACTTCAGACCGAATGAAGGTCCGGTCCTGGGCGTTGTACCGTCTGCTCCTAGTGGCGACGGGTTTGCAATCCGGGGTGAGGTTTGCAAACAAGGATGGGGGTTGCACCTTGAGGGTTGCGAGGCCGCAGATAGTGAGTGGGGGTATTGGGCCGCCGAATTTGAAGGTTAGGCTCTGCAGATTGCACTGGAAGTCTAATCCCAGTAATGTGGGGGCGCAGAGTTGGGGAAGGACGTAGAGCCTGTAGTTTTTGAACTCCCTCCCTTGCACCGTTAGGGTAACTATGCAGAAGCCTTTGATCTGTACGGAGTGGGATCCTGCAGCTAGTGAAATCTTTTGTGCGCTGGGATGTGTGGTGTTGGGTGCTCTGGTGCACAGATGAGCCAACACAGTTGTATGTGGTACAACTCTATTTTATTTTAACTCTTATAATACAGTTCGTTCTGGATACTCTGCACGTGCTGTCTCCCTGAGTGTGTTTGGTAACCGATCTGTCCTGGTCCTCCTCTGCAGCTAATACTGACCACTGGGGGTCGTGTCTGTGCTTTTATATCTTTCTGTCATTGGTTGTGGTGTTGTGTGTTCTGATTTGTCTGTTGGTGTGTCTATCATGATGTGTGTGTTTGAATATCATGACATCCCCCCTTTTTACAAAGATATGTGCCTACGTGGTTATAAATATAATTGTGTCGTGAGTGCATCGAAGAGTGTGTGTGTGTGTTGTGTACAGCGTGTGTATATGACGTAACTATTTACATGGGGCGATGTCGGGTGCGTCACACTAACAAGGTTGTACCATAACAAAACTTGGATGCGAGAGAAAAAAAAACTTGAACATTGGTCCGGTCAGACGATATCTGGAACAATAAACAACAACAGGTTATAATACAGAAGTGTTTGACTTTTTGAACGTATGAACAGCGTTATAAGTCCAGTCTAATGGGTGACCGCCTCAAGAATGGGCTGGTCCTCAAGCCGGTTCAGCTGTGGAGATTTGGGGTCACACTGGTTCACCTTGGACTGTTGGAGGTGATGCTGTTGCCGAAGTCTCTACTTTACCATTTGTTGTACTTCGTGCAGTGCTTGGTTTTTTCATTCGTGCAAATATAACATTCAACATCTTTGTTAGTGGTGCCTTGGCTGTGGTTTGGTTCTGGTGGCGATGGAAGGGGCATGATCCGTGGCATCTCCACGAAGTCATCCTTGGGAACCAGTGGAGGATCCGGCGTGTGCGTACGGTTCAGTTGCGAGCGTGGAAGGCGGCGCAAAGCTCGCTGATTGCGCCTACGCACCAATCCATCCGCCCTGCATGCCAGGAACAAGGTGGAGTCTTTTTCTTTTTATGTTTGTGGTGGACGGCATCTTGTAGCCGATGGGTCGTTGCCATCGAAGTAGCACCATCACTAATATCATGCAAGGCGATGACTGTGCCAGATGTGGAAGTTGGCCGAGACCGTGTACGCTGGTTCCGGCCACCTGCTGTGCCAGAAGGGCGACTCCGCAGAGAAACGTCGAAGCATGTCGCCTTGGAGAGAGAATTGTTGCTCGCATCAACGTCTGGCGATGGCGCGAATTGGTGTGTCCATCTTGGACCGCCGGTGCTGGTTGCCACTGCCGACCCAGTGGGACTGCCACGCGATCCATTCCCTGTCGCCGTGGCATCCGCCGTCACCCTGAGCGTGCCATCACCGAGGCCGCGACACCGCCCGTCCGGAGAAAGGTCTGGCGTGCGCAAATCAGAGTCGGCGCTTGGCTGCTCCCCATCTGGAGACCGGTCTGCCTTCCGTCGATGCCCCCCGTCCGGAGTCCCAACAGGTTCACTGGAGGCAGCCGAGATTCCCTGAAGCTGCACTTCTGGAGTCGGAACATGCAGGAATGCACCAACCAGTGGAGAGGGTCGAGCCATCGAGGGTGGAAGCGGTGCGCCGCCACCGCAGTCGTCAGTGGTCCCACCGTGATCGTCGAGTGCCTCGGTACGCACTAGGCGAGGTCTGTCACCTTGCACCTTTTGCATGGGAAGTGGGATGCTGTCGTCACTCGTCTCACATCCCGTGGATAGATCCTCATTAGCAGCTTGCTGTTCACTAGGGTTGGGTAAATTGTCAGAGTTTTCATCTGGTGGTGCACACCATGTCGGTGGACTGTCATTGTCTTGCCGTTGTCCTTCATTTGGGCTTTTCTTCTTTGGAATTTTAAATCTTCCCCCAGACATTGCAGAACCTTGTTTATTACCCCCAAATTCTCCCATATGTATGGTCTCGAATATAGGATCCAATGTTTCTATCGACATTGTACTATTTTCCAAAGAACATTCCGTTTCACTTTTCTTCTCAGGTACCTCATATGTATCTTTGTCTAATGTACATGCCTTCATGGTCTCTGGGTCTGATTTTGCTGGGACTGGCATGGTCACAGTCTCTCTTTTACTGTTCTCAATTGCCCACATTATACTCCCCATATATAACTGCTTAATCACTGGGGTTAGTGTGGTACAATGGATAATCGGGTCGACCTTACCTGCATCTTCACCATTAGTGGAAAGCACACTTGGTTCACTTGAAACTGCTGTGGGTTTTAAATTCGTTATCTGGCTACTCGATGTCGGTGTCCTCAGGATTCTTGCTCCAATGTTCTGCTCAATAATCAGTGGAGTGTGTATAGGTTCAATGCAATTAATGTTCCCCTCAAGGTTTGAAGAGTCATTACTGACTAACTGCTGGTCTCCGAAGTTGGGATTTTGCGGCGTTGTGTTGAAGGGAGACATTTGTCCCTGCTGTAGATATGATTCAGGTTGTGTTATTTCCATTACCTGAGGATCAATGTCTTGTCCATTTTTTCGATCCGTACTAAAACACTGGCAATTCTCAGTCTGCTCCTTGCAAGTTAAACATTCAATTAATTTTGTTAGCAAATCCTCAGCATCCTTCTGTGGCCGTGCAGCATTATTAATCTCTGTTCGGCTATAATGATCCTGAAGGTCAGCGCATAAACCTTTTTTCTTCGGGCTCGGACGAGGCGATTCCTTTGGCTTGTCTTCAGTTGGGCTTGAACAGTCTTCAGCGCTGTGCCCTTCATTGTAGCATGAGAGACCGTCATGGTCATGCTGCTGTGTAGTGGAGCATGGTAGGCTGTTATAGCCTTCTTGCTGTTCACGTGAGCATGGCAGACTTGCATCGTCTGCCGCTGGTTGGTCAGGAGAGGTTGCTAGACCCTCATGGTCTTGTTCCTGCAAGGACTGCACATTGGAGTCTTGCGTTGCTTCTATCGTGGAGGCTGTCCACGAGCTCTCTGTGGAGGCTTGTGACACTGGAGTCACTTCTTGTTCGTGCAAGGACTGCGCTCTGGAGTCTTGCGTTGCTTCTATCGTGGAGGCTGTCCACGAGCTCTCTGTGGAGGCTTGTGACACTGGAGTCACTTCTTGTTCGTGCAAGGACTGCGCTCTGGAGTCTTGCGTTGCTTCTATCGTGGAGGCTGTCCACGAGCTCTCTGTGGAGGCTTGTGACACTGGAGTCACTTCTTGTCCGTGCAAGGACTGCGCTCTGGAGTCTTGCATTTCTGCAATTGTGGAGTCTGTCCACGAGCTTGCTGTGGAAGCTTGTGACACTGGAGTCACTTCTGGTTCATGCGAGGACTGCACTCTGGAGTCTTGCATGTCTTCTTTCATAGAGTCGGGAACGTTGAGCGGGACGTGGACCACGCTCTGTGTGGCAGCAGGGCACTCTCCGTGTGCTTGCACCGCTCCCTGTCTGTTAATGTCAGGCTGCAGCATCATCCGGTACTGATAAGTTGGAACGTCATATCTGCTGGATTGAAGATCCTCAAATCCGAAAAATGAATCCGCAGCTGCGTCGGATTCAATGTGGGGGCCGCCAATGTGCAACACGAAAGGTTCGTCCGAGTCATAGTCGTATAGGACCACGGAGCTATCATTGGGCTCGCGAGGTCCGGAAACACTGTAAAGATCGTCATCGAAGTATTCGAGGTCGGAATCATCGGCTTGTGCGTAGGTAACTGCTTGTCGGAGGGTTCTTCGGAGGTCAAATTCATCTCCTGGGTCAATTTGCGGCAATGTGCTGTCATTCCAGGTGAGGGAAGGTTGTTTTACAGCTTTAACAGATTTTTGTTTTTTTGATTTGGGACGTTTCCCTTTTAAATTGGATTTGGGACATTTCCCCTTTAAATTGGTGCAGTCTGGGGCCTCTGTCATCCTGACGCTCGGTATGTAGCACGTAGGAA
The DNA here is from genome assembly GCF_047496885.1 of Scyliorhinus torazame. NCBI lineage: Eukaryota > Metazoa > Chordata > Chondrichthyes > Carcharhiniformes > Scyliorhinidae > Scyliorhinus > Scyliorhinus torazame. The sequence continues at coordinate 7,854,053 of NC_092718.1, forward strand.
GCGACTGCGCATGCTCAGATCGCTGTTCCTTTACCGATGGCCGTTTTCTTGACTGCGCATGCGCAGCATTTCGCGCATGCGCAAACGAAACTTCCGGTTCTGCGCACTGCTCGCGCAACTGTGCTAGCGTGATACCTTTAGCAAGATGGCCGCCAACCTCGACCCAGCCCTCTCTCAGGCCCGGGATTTCGGCCTCTGGGAATTCGGGCTCCGGGATCCCAGCCACGAGGTGAGTACTGCAGCTTTTCTTACCTTTACTTGCCGATTGGATTGCGTTTTCTTCACAGTACTTGGACAATTTGTCCAGGACTGCCTGGTAATCGTACCTTTGCTGCCTCCTGAAGAACCTGAACCTTGTGAATATTTCTCTTGCCCTTGCACCGGCGATGGTGAGGAGAAATTCAATTTTTTCGCTATCATCCAGGTCTTGGAGTTCAGCTGCCACCAGGAACAATTCGAACCATTGCCGGAATCGCCGCCAGTTTTCGCGGAGATCGCCGTAGCACTGGAGCGGCTGCGGAACCGGGAGCTCTATCATTTTGCCTGGGCACTGCTGGTTGTCTGTGTACACTGAGGTATGCCGGCAGGTATCGATCCACTCCTGTACCATGTGGTGTTGGATGCTCTGGTGCACAGATGAGCCAACACAGTTGTATGTGGTACAACTCTATTTTATTTTAACTCTTCTTATACAGTTCGTTCTGGATACTCTGCACGTGCTGTCTCCCTGAGTGTGTTTGGTAACCGATCTGTCCTGGTCCTCCTCTGCAGCTAATACTGACCACCGGGGGTCGTGTCTGTGCTTTTATATCTTTCTGTCATTGGTTGTGGTGTTGTGTGTTCTGATTTGTCTGTTGGTGTGTCTATCATGATGTGTGTGTTTGAATATCATGACAGGATGGATGGTCAAAGAACAGCGTCTTACCGTGTCGGGGTGGATAAAGCTCTCCGTGCTCCCGGAGTCGACCAGGCATGGTGTCTCGTGCCCGTTTATCAGCACCGTTGTCGTCGTCGTCTGGAGCGTCCGGGGCCGAGCTTGGTCCAGCGTCATTGAAGCCAGACGTGGTTGTAGTGGTTGAGCGTCTTCTTCGAACCCCGTGGAGCCGTCGACACTGGGGTCCGTTGTTGCCGTCCAAGATGGCGTCGGGGGTGAACAAGATGGCTGCCCCCATGCATCGCACATGGCTGGGGGGTCACAAGATGGCGGTGGGGGTGGACAAAATGGCCGCCCCCATGCGTCGCACAGGTCTGGGGTGGTCCAAGATGGCGACGCCCTTCTTCCCCTCGTGGTGGCCGGGACCCAAAATGGCGGCGCCTGCGGGTTGCACATGGGGCGCTGGGGGGGTTGGGGAGCGTTAGGAACGCGCGGGGCTCCCTCTTCTCTGGGGACAGCGGTGGCCGGGACCCAAATTGGTAGCGCCGGCGGGTCATACGTGGGGCGCGGAGGGGGGGGTTTGGGGAGCGTTAGAGACGCGCAGAACTCCCTCTTCTCCGGGGAGAGCGGTGGTCGGGACCCAAAGTGGTAGCGCGGGCGGGTCAGACATGGGGCGCGGGGGGGGGTGTTGGGGAGCGTAAACGGCGTGCAGGGCTCCCTGTTCTCCGGGGAGAGCGGTGGTCGGGACCCAGAGTGGTAGCGCCGGCGGGTCATACATGGGGCGCTGGGAGGGTTGGGGAGCGTAAGCGGCGTGCAGGACTCCCTGTTCTCCCGGGACAGCGGTGACCTCGCGGGACCGGCACACAGCCGCGAAATGGCCCTTTTTCCCGCAGCTCTTACAGATCGCTGCGCGGGCCGGGCAGCGCTGCCGGGGGTGTTTCACTTGGCCGCAGAAGTAGCAGCGTGCTCCCCGGAGCGGCTTGGCGTTTGAACCGCGCAAGCCTGTGGGGTGTCCGGGGGGGGGGGGGGGGTGGGTTTGTCGCGACAGGTGCGTACGGGGCCCAATGGGCTGCCGCGCGGTCGGGGCCGTAGGCGCGGGTATTTCGCGTGGCCATGTCTAGGGAGGCTGCTAGGGCCCATGCCTCTGAGGGTCCTAGCGACTCTTTTTCTAGAAGTCTTTGGCGGATTTGGGAGGAGTTCATACCTGCCACAAAAGCATCGCGCATTAACATGTCCGTGTGTTCGTTTGCATTCACCGGCGGGCAGCTGCAGGCCCGTCCCAAAATTAGTAGCGCGGCGTAGAATTCATCTATCGATTCTCCGGGACTTTGCCGTCTCGTTGCGAGTTGATAGCGAGCGTAGGTCTGGTTTACTGGGCGAACATAGAGACTTTTTAGTGCTGCGAACGCCGTCTGGAAATCCTCTGCGTCTTCGATGAGGGAGAAAATCTCCGTGCTTAACCTCGAGTGCAGGACCTGTAGTTTTTGGTCTTCTGTGACCCGGCCGGTGGCCGTTCTGAGGTAGGCCTCGAAACAAGTCTGCCAGTGCTTGAAAGCTGCTGCCGCGTTCACTGCGTGGGGGCTGATCCTCAGGCATTCCGGGATGATCCTGAGCTCCATAGTCCTTTAGTCACGCTTAATAAATTGTAGCGCACAAAGACTCCGAGAGACGAATAGAGTGAAGTCGATGAGGCTTTATTAAGCGTGACTGTTCCCCCGCAGTTCAGTAGTAGACTGCCTGCGGGGGAGGACTCCAGGTACTTATACTCTGCCTTAAGGGCGGAGCTAGAGGTCAACGTCCAACCAGGACCCGGGATCTGTCAGCCAATGACATCACGGCTTCACAGTCCCACATGACCCCTAATGCATACTACCACAGTCCCCAGCACCCCCACCCCAGGACGGAACCATGTGATGGACAGGCCGGAATGTGGTGTCCGTGCCCCTGACCAGCAACTCCCGCCTCCCTCCCCCCACCCCCTCCACCCTAGTCGGAGAACCGAGAGGTGATCAGAGCGTCCCTGCCGATGACGCTGTGCGGCCTCCCTGCCTGCCCGGGCCCCATGTCCTGCTTATCGCCCCCCCCACCCCGCATCCCCCTTGTCGGACGAGGCCTGCCCTTCCTCCTCATCCTCCTCCTCCAGCACGTCGCCCCTCTGCTGCGCGATGTTGTGGAGGATGCAGCAGGCCGTCACGATGCGGCCGTCCCTCTCAGCCCCGTACTGGAGAGTAGACATATCATTAGCGGGCCTGACCCTCTATTCTCCGGGGCCTCCGAGATTCACAGCCTCCGACGGGCCGAGTTCCCCACGCCGTGGTTCAGTTGTGCTCTCACAAATCGTGAACCTGGCGTCCTGGCTGCCGAGCGGGAGGAGGTAGGAAGTGGGGTGGAGTGGCTGCGGGCGGCCGACCACCGCTCTCCCCGGAGAACAGGGAGCCCTGCACGCCGTTTATGCTCCCCAACACCCCCCCCCCGCGCCCCATGTCTGACCCGCCCGCGCTACCACTTTGGGTCCCGACCACCGCTCTCCCCGGAGAAGAGGGAGTTCTGCGCGTCTCTAACGCTCCCCAAACCCCCCCTCCGCGCCCCACGTATGACCCGCTGGCGCTACCAATTTGGGTCCCGGCCACCGCTGTCCCCAGAGAAGAGGGACGCTCTCCAGAGCGGTCCAGGCACCTGAACCGCATCTTCAGAAGGCCGAAGGACCGCTCGATCACACTCCTGGTCGCTCTAAGGGCGTCGTTGTAACTGGTCTCCGCGTCAATCTGTGGCGGCCTCCGGATAGGCGTCATCAGCCACAGCCACAGCGGGTAATCCCTGTCACCCAGGAGCCAGCCCAACAGCCGGGGGGTGGGGCGCCTCTCGAACATGCCAGGAATCACCGAGTGTGCCAGGATGAAGGCGTCGTGCACACTGCCCGGGTTTCGGGCACAGACGTGCACGATGCACAGTGATGGTCACAGACCAGCTGGATGTTCATCGAGTGGAAACCCTTTCAGTTTGTGTAGAGCGGCCTGTTATCCGCAGGTGCCTGTAGGGTGACATGCACCCTGTCTATCGCCCGCTGGACCCAAGGCATCCCGGCGATGGTGGCGAACCCTGCTGCCCGGGCATCCTGGTGGGCTCGGTCCACAGGGAACTGGATGTATTGAGGCGCCAGGACAAATCGGGCCTCCGTGACGGTGCGGATGCACCTGTGCGCCGTGTTCTGTGAGATTCTAGGAAGGACCCCGTGGCATAAAGGTTCAGGACGACCATCACCTTAACGGTCACCGGGAGCAGGTGTCCTCCCCCATACCCCCGCAGTGACAGGTGTGCCATCAGCTGGCAGATATGTCACACTGTCTCTCTGCTCAGCCGGAGTGTCCGACGGCACGCTTGGTCCGGCAGGTCATCCAATAACTGTCGGCGCCGGTATACACGAGGCCTCATGCGGTGTCTCCTGGGCATCTCCTCCTCGTCAGCCTGTGCGGCCGCTACCTGCCCCTCTGGGGCCCGTTCCGCTGCTGGCCAGTCTGCTGCTGCAGCTCCCCCTCCTCTCCACGAGGTCCCCACTCACAAGGCCGCAGGGCATCTCGCAGAGTTGCGAACGTCACCACAGCGGCCAGCATTGCTGGTTGAACGCCAAGCGTCATTATCTTCAGGGGGTGAAAGGCCAACGTCTTAGCACGTTGCGTACTCCCGTGCCCAGCCAGGTTCCAGGGGTGGTCAGTCGGTGTGCAGCAAGGTGGCCGCAGTAATGCCCGTCAGTGCCTGGGCACCGTCCCAGTCATGTGGGGGTCTGCTCGGCTGTTCCCCCCCCTCCCCTGCCCCTAGCAGGGGCCCCCGCGCCGCAGCCAGCACGGCCAGTGTCCAGGTCGGCCGCCCGCAGCCACTCCACCCCACTTCCTACCTCCTCCCGCTCGGCAGCCAGGACGCCAGGTTCACGATTTGTGAGAGCACAACTGAACCACGGCGTGGGGAACTCGGCCCGTCGGAGGCTGTGAATCTCGGAGGCCCCGGAGAATAGAGGGTCAGGCCCGCTAATGATATGTCTACTGTACCTTTACCCCGCGCGGCGAGCGATGCATTTACGCCATTTTCGGTGTGCCGGAGCATCCCGATTTGGCGTCAAACTGGCGCCTACCCCGATTTTGGCATTGGATGCTATTCTCTGGCCAATCACGTTTCGCGATTTTAGTGTCGGCACGCGGAAAATTCCGCCCTAAGTGTTGACGCCAGGGCAAGATTTGTGAAGTTCCACGACATCAAAACTGGCGCCTCACCTGGGCCGATTCAGTGGCCATTGACGGGCTGCCAGGGCGCGACATGCAACACAATCGATTCCAATGGAAAATGATGCGGGACTCGCCAGGCCCGTGAGTGACACTCAGGAAGCTGACAAGCTGCAGCCGCAGATACACACTGCAGGGTAGGTGGATTGGCCACGCTAAATTGCCCCCTTAATTGGAAAAAATGAATTGGATACTCTAAATTTAGTTAAAAACAAGAAAAAAATGGTGGTTGTAAGATTTTTAATGTATTATAGATTTTTCCAAATTAATTCTAGATCTCAAGCTTATGGGCGGACCGTTGGCACAGTGGTTAGCACTGCTGCCTCACAGTGCCAGGGACCCGGGTTCGATTCCAGCCTTGGGTGGCTGTCTGTGCGGAGTCTGTACGTTCTTCCCGTGTCTGCGTGGGTTTCCTCCGGGTGCTCCGATCCCAGAAATAAATCAATGACCTCACTGATCAGCTCTCGTTCACCAATCAGCTTTGATCAAACAATATGAAGAGGCTTCCAGAGGATGATATTGTTTGCATTAATACAATCTCTGGCTTACGGATGATGAACCTCAAGCACCTCCTGCATCAATTTCATTGCTTGTGATGTCTTATTGAATTTCTGTGTAGTGATCCTTGTCATTCACTGGTAGATCTCAATCATTCAGATCACGTACAAAGGCTCACGGTTTTTCAGAAATACAGAATAAGTGCTGACTGGTGAAGTGTATATAATGACAGATTATATAACTGTATGATTTGTTTATGAATAAACCAACATACATTTTTAATGCAAGCTGATTTAAAGGACAGAAGCATCAGATGGCCTGTGGCGTACAAGGATCTCCACATGCCAGCCTTATTCAGTGTCATGATTGTTGCTCAAATTGGAGTTTGCTCTAAAAAAACATGACCTTTAGGTGCTGATTTAACGGAAATGATACAGTCGTGTGTCGATGTATTTAGCCGGGTTTCCCCCGGTGCTGGCAATGCTGAGAACGACCCCGCTATTAAATGAGACTCTGCTTCATTTCTGGGCCTCAGATAGGAACGCCCATCGAGGCTGCACTTAGTCCCATTTCCTGCACTAATGAGCTCTGCTCGCCAGTGCAGGAAGAGATGATCCCCCCCCCAGACCCTCCAGCACGGTCTTCGGATCCCTCCCCAACACCCCAACTGACCGATTGGGTGTCCTCGGATTCCCCCGCACCCCATTGCATAAGGGCAGGGTACCCCCAAACGCAGTCCCCAGTGTGAGCGATGTGCCACCTGGGCACCTTGGCACTGCCAGCCTGGTACCCTTGCAGTGCCTCTGCAGCTTGGCAGTGCCACCTGGGAACTCTGGCATTGCCAACCTGGCACCCTGGCAGTGCCACCTGGGAACTCTGGCTTTGCCAACCTGGCACCCTGGCAGTGCCACCTGGGAACTCTGGCATTGCCAACCTGGCAGTGCCACCTGGGAACTCTGGCATTGCCAACCTGGCACCCTGGCAGTGCCACCTGGGAACTCTGACATTGCCAACCTGGCAGTGCCACCTGGGAACTCTGGCATTGCCAACCTGGCAGTACCACCTGGGAACTCTGGCGAGTGCCGACCTTGCACCCTGGGCAGGTTGGAAAGTGCCACCGTGCCTGGGTGGCATCAGGGGATTCCAAGGTATCACCCTGCCCCGAGCCCGACCACTTAGGGGCCCCCCAAGTGCCGTTACGCCTGTTCCGCATTTGTGGGAACCAGTGCCATTCGATCCCGGACGTTGGGTGGATCCAGCAGAAAAGTATTTACTGAGACTAACCGGTCAATGGGACGGATCCAGATTGCGACGTCTGGTGAGATCTCGTTGGATCTTGCAAGGCGTAGCGAGGCCAGCAAATCTCGCGAGTCGGGCACGACGAGACCAATAGATCACCCCCTTAGTTTCACTTCATTTCACCAAATACAGTTCATAGTATCTCCAGCAGGGCAACAGACCATTCAGCCCAACTGGTCCCTGTTGGTGCTAATGCTCCACACAAACTGCTTTCATTCCTTATTAATCTGACTCTATCCTCCTGCACCGTTGTTTCAGATTCCAACAGCCACAGAATTTTGCTTATTTTATTCTCCCACTCCTTGCTCACGTACTTATTCACATAATAACATGACAGCGTGGGTCTCTCACGCTGTTTTTGTCCGTGGACCCCACGTGTCGGCTCTAGGATAGGAATCCTAGTAATACATGGCCCAAGGTGGAGGGTGGGGTAGTAATGGGTTTGGATCATTCACCAGCAGAGGGACGGGTGGGGGTGTTTTGGTTCTTTTCTTTGACTCATTTGACGTGGGCCCTTGGGGGGGGGGGGGGGGGGGGGGAGGTGGGGGGGTGGCCTACCTCACTTTCAGGCAGAGTTTAGTGAACGGGAGTGAGGTGGGGGAAAGAGCTGCGGCCTGTTGGACCTGTTTAGGCAGGTTTCAGTGAGCATAGAAGGTGTGAACGGGGGTGGGAAGTGGAGGGTGAGGAGAGATACTAATTTGAGAGGAAGTAGTTGGGGGATTTCTGGGCTGGGAAAAGGGGGGGAAGGGTAAATTGCTAATGGTAACCGGGGGGTTTTCCTTTGTCACATTCAGTGGGTGGGGCTGGATGCCATCATGAGTGGGCCCTGGTAACGGGGGCAGGATTCTCCGGCCTCCGACGCCAAAACCGCGTACAGTGATCGGCCGGAGAATACCCGTGTGAGCCGAAACCGGGGGGGGCGTTGCTGCTTTTGCGATGCTCCGCCCCCTCCAATACCTGAGGCCCTCCCCCCGATGGGCCGAGTTCCCAATGGCGTGGGCTGCGCGTGCTATTTTTTTCCGTGGCCCCGCGAGGCGGCTGCGGACTGAGTCCAGCGCGCCCACAGTTGGGTGGGAGCCATTCCGCTGGCAGGGGGGGCTTTGCTGGTGGCTGGGGGCGCTGGTGGGGAGTGGTCGGGGGGTGGCGAGCCTGTTCAAATGTGGGCAGCTTTTGGCAGACCAGGTCTGTGCATGGCCAGCGCGGGCAGACCCAGTAATTCTCCAGGCGCATCCGCAGCTAGAGCCAGGGACTTTACGCTGCATGGCCGCTAGCCCCCATTTTGGAAGGAATAACAGGAAGACAGAGTACTGGGCTAATGGTAAGATTCATGGCAGTGTGGATGAGCAGAGAGATCTCGGTGTCCATGTACATAGATCCCTGAAAGTTGCCACCCAGGTTGAGAGGGTTGTTAAGAAGGCGTACGGTGTGTTAGCTTTTATTGGTAGAGGGATTGAGTTTCGGAACCATGAGGTCATGTTGCAGCTGTACAAAACTCTGGTGCAGCCGCATTTGGAGTATTGCGTGCAATTCTGGTCGCCACATTATAGGAAGGATGTGGAAGCATTGGAAAGGTTGCAGAGGAGATTTACCAGAATGTTGCCTGGTATGGAGGGAAGATCTTATGAGGAAAGGCTGAGGGACTTGAGGCTGTTTTCGTTAGAGAGAAGAAGGTTAAGAGGTGACTTAATTGAGGCATACAAGATGATCAGAGGATTGGATAGGGTGGACAGTGAGAGCCTTTTTCCTCGGATGGTGATGTCTAGCACGAGGGGACATACCTTTAAATTGAGGGGAGATAGATATAAGACAGATGTCAGAGGTAGGTTCTTTACTCAGAGAGTAGGAAGGGCGTGGAATGCCCTGCCTGCAACAGTAGTGGACTCGCCAACACTAAGGGCATTCAAATGGTCATTGGATAGACATATGGACAATAAGGGCATAGTGTAGATGGGCTTTAGAGTGGTTTCACAGGTCGGCGCAACATCGAGGGCCGAAGGGCCTGTACTGCGCTGTAATGTTCTATGTTCTATCTTTTGTCTGGCGACAAGGAGGGTCCATCCGTGACCCCTCGCCCCCAGCCGGGTGGTCCCGCTCCCCCGTCCCACGAATGCGTAACACCGTGAGGTCACCGGCATACTCCACCATCCCAGAGACACTCACCTTTTTTGAAGAATCTTTATTGTCACAAGTAGGCTTACATTAACACTGCAATGAAGTTACTGTGAAAACCCCCTCGTCGCCACATTCTGGCACTTGTTCGGGTGCACAGAGGGAGAATTCAGAATGTCCAATTCACCGAACAGCACGTCTTTCAGGACTTCTGGGAGGAAACCGGAGCGCCCGGAGGAAACCCACGCAGACACGGGGAGAACGTGCAGACTCCATTTAGGCAGTGACCTAAGCCGGAAATAGAAACCGGGTCCCTGTCGCCATGAAGCAACAGTGCTAACCACTGTGCTACCGTGTCACCCCCATGTCACTCACCTACCGGGTGAGTGACTCATCACGCACACCACCCTGGAAACTTCAATGGCCCCTCTTAATTCTAAGGTGGGTTCCGCCAATAGCATCCTCTGTGTTGTTGATGCCGCATATGAATCGGTCCCTCAGCATCTCAGAGAGGGGCGCCCAAACTCAGTGTTCAGCCAGATATCTCAAATGGGTCAAGAAGTCAGTAACTGATTCTCCCGGAGACCCCACTGCTGTGTTAAAATGATACCGCTGCATAATTATGGAAGGCTTGGGGTCATAGTGTTCCTAAATCAAAATATTTGGAGTCTGGTGCTGCCGGATAAGTCAGATTCTTTATGATCCCAAATGTCTGGGCTTCACAAGCGGTCAGGAAGAGGATCATCTAACAGTCTTCCCCCAAAATCCCATTTGCCGGGAGAAAATACTTGCACTTCCCACACTGGTTCCAATCTTCCAAACCTGTGTCAAAGGCGTCCAACTTTCTGAGTAACGGCATCTTAAATAATTACGATGTTACATCCCAACAGCAAAACTCGGTGCTCAGGTGGTTCTATGAGCGAGTTTGGAAGTTCCTTTAATCCTCATCGCCAGTTTAGTAACTTGAGGGCGCCGGGGGTAAATGAACGTTAATTTATTAAACTATTTACTGACTTCTGCTAAAAGCAGCATCCCGAGTCCACGGAGCTGTCACCAAGTCACTTCCTGCTACTCCCCCCCCCCCTCCCCACCCCCACCGTCCCAGGCAACCACACCCCAGCAGGCCTGACAAGTTTGGAGTTTTTAAAAGTTTCCTTACCTTCTTACTCCCCCTCAGCAGCCATGGCGCCCAGGCCCCCTTAGTAAATATTTGCACTAATTCACATCCACGTGTCTTCCGCCTGAGAGGGGGGAGCATCGCGGGAGGGTGGGGCATATTGTATCCATCCCACTAAGGAGATTTAAATGCATGTGAATGCCTATTTTGCATACCCTGCCAGCACGCCGCAGACCTCGTCGCTGCCAGGGAGGGACCGGAGTTTGGTGCCCAAATCAGCACTGGGCACAAACCTCAATCTCCACAAGATAACCAATTCTCCGCCCGATCGCGGTTTGAGTTTCCAGAGTCACAAAGCGGAGAATCCAGGGACTTTCACAGTAACTTCATTGCAGTGTTAATGTAAGCCTACATGTGACAATAATAAAGATTATTATTATTATATTTTTAAAGGGCAGCACGGCGGCACAGTGGTTAGCACAGCGGCCTACGACGCTGAGGATCCCGGTGCGATCCCGGTCCTGGGTCACTGTCCGTGTGGAGTTTGCACATTCTCCCCGTGTTTGCGTGGGTTTCACCCCCACAACCCAAAAGATGTGCAGGGTGGGTGGATTGGCCACGCTAAGTTGCCCCTTAATTGGAAAAAAATAATTGGTCTAAATTGTTATGGGTCCGGGTTTACAGAATCCCAAAGTGTTTCATGGAGTTCAACCGACCCACAACTTTTAATAGATTGTGGTGTGGGAAGCACACGGCGTACTCTCCAGGTGTGGTACAGCAGAAATGGACAAATGGTTTTTAAAACAAAACAATGTTTATTCTATGAACTCAAGTTAATCTTTTAAAAGCAAACATTGAATATCTTAACACCCATTACTTCAAAGATAGCCCCAAAAGACTACAACACTAAATACTCCTTCAAACTGTTCCTTTAAACATCCAAAAGACTTCAAACCTTCAAAAATAGGAGCACATTAGGTTACATTCAATATATTTATAGTCTTTGGATTGCAGAAATCAACAGACCAGCTCTGTGTTTCTTCCTGCAGCTCTCAGCAAAAAAAAACATACACTCCCAGCTGCGTTCTCAAACTGAAACTCAAAAAGCAGAAGTGAGCTCAGCTCCCCCCACTCTCTGACATCACTTCAGTAATATGATCAGCTCCATTTCTTAAAGGTACATTGCTTAAACATCCATTTCTTAAAGGTACTCTCACATGACAAAATTTATTAAAAGCAAATTATTGGCCTTTGCCTCCTTGGTAGCCCAGAGACGGATGTTTTTAGCGTGGAGGGACTCGGAGTCCCCGAAATCGGGGGTATGGGTTAGCGACATGGCCGGGTTTCTCAGGCGTGAGAAAATTAAATTCGCCCTGAGAGGATCAGTGTTAAGGTTCGTCCGGAGGTGGCAGCCGTTTATCAACTTCTTTGGGGAAAACCAAACTGTTAGCAGATTCAATAAGGAGGGGGTGGGGGGTGGGGGGGGGGGGTGGTTAGGGAATAAGTGGGGCAGGGGGAGTTAGGTTAGTTTCGTTTAGGCGGGACCAGCGAGAGGAGACGGAGGGACTTGGGGAGTGTGTGTATAAGTTATGTTGGCTGGGTATGGTTATTGGCTGGGGGGGGGGGGGGTTACGCACTGAATTATGTTTAGATTTGTACTTGTATCCTTTGTTGCTATAAAACCATAAATGCCTCATTAAAATGTTTGTTAAACAAAACATTATGATAATTTTACAACCTACTCCCCAATATAATCCAATTCACAACTTGCCATCACAGATTTCTTCAGCCTGTTATATTAATCATTACGAACAATTTAACAAACGCTTAGCAGGCATACTTTTGTCAAACTTTTGCGAGTTTTAGCCAGGACTTCAAACCCGTTCCATTCACAAGCTGGAGCTTTCGGACCTAATGCAAATTCCAAAGTATCTGTTCCAAAATCCGCTCTTCTTCACAAGATAAGTCACACATATCTCTGCGCTACCTGATACAATTCCCACACCCCTGATCAATTTGCTTTGTTTTAGCGATTCTTTTCCCATAAGCTGCTACGACCCTCCCTACTTGGTTGCACTCCCTTTCCTCAGGCATTTAAAAAATTATCTTTATGATCTTTCTTCTCATCTCGATCAGTGGGACATTCTCTGCTGCTCCCGTGGCTCTAATAAATCATTTCCATTTCATCCCAGTCTCCTGCTGCTCCAGGGGTATGATGTGCTCCTGCTGCGAAACTTGTTTTCAACTAATTACTGGAATGCCTCCTAATTAGGTTTATTGTCCAAATTGATCATTGCTTTAAGGTCCATCAAAACTTGACAGTTCAGTGGTCATTGCATCTAAATTGACTTGTAACTCCGAACTAAACAGACAAGAGCTAAAAAGTAACATTACTACGACTTGGAGAGAAATAGCAATTAGCAGAGAGCAAGGCAGTCTGATTAACCCTTTCCTGACCACATGGCAAATAATAAGCGGATGGGTGTCTTAAATCCTATTGCTTGTGACAGCTGTCCCAGTTAATATGAAAGGTCCTCTTGACAATATTCATGCAGTGGTTTCACATTGAGTTACAGCTGCATGAAGAAAACTCACATCGACTGCGTCAGGTTAACTTATTCGTTGGGCCGAGTGGCCTAATTCTGCTCCTGTATCTTATGGCCTTATGGTCTCCAGCTGTCAATCACGCTTTATTCACTAGAACGGTTATTGTGGCACTTGGCAACATCCATACACCCACTCCGACAATCACCACAAAGTACCATTTACTGCCACATTATGAACAACATCAGGGGCAAGAGAAGAGCGTCCAGCTCCTCGGGCCTGCTCCATTAGATCATGGCTGATCTATTTCTCAATTCTATTTACACCCCCTTCACACCCCTTGATGCTCTTGCGGCACAGGAATTTGTCATTCCGAGTGCTAAAAGCTTCAATTTTCCAGCAGGTTCCACAGCTTCAGTGACCCCCCCGCCCTCCACCATTCCCCCCCCCCCCCAGGTGATCAATGAAAACTCTGGGATATCAACCAAATATCATCCAGTCCTCACCAGCTCTGTCCCGCAGAAAGTATCCATTTCAACAATACTGGAGCCACTGGTCACCCTGACTGAATCGTGTATCCTACAGCTTCTTCCATAAAAAGACACATAATTTAAAAGTCAGATACGTCAATCTGTCTGCTACACATCCCCACCACCTAAAACATGTAGGCTTACATTAACACTGCAATGAGGTTACTGTGAAAAGCCCCTAGTCGCCACACTAAGGCGCCTGTTCGGGTACACTGAGGGAGAATTCAGAATGTCCAGTTCACCTAACGGCACGTCTTTCGGGACTTGTGGGAGGAAACCGGAGCACCCGGAGGAAACCCACGCAGACACGGAGAACGTGCAGACTCCACACAGACAGTCACCCAAGCCGGGAATCGAACCTGGGACCCTGGTGCTGTGAAGCAACAGTGCTAACCACTGCGCTACCGTGCCGCCCACCAGTCTGTCAGAGGGCGTGTTTGCTGGATGGAGAGTGGTGCCTCGAGAAAGTGGTTTTATTGTGCTTATTCCAGGAAAAGCAAATCTTCAAAAAAAAACTCTTTGAGTGATCAGGGTGCCCTCCTCACAGTGAATTACCCAGAAGGCCAACCATACTGTTCAGCTCAGTGGGTGGTAATTAGCATCACTGGCGTAATGTTCATTTTCTCCATTCTGAGCTAATAGTTAGGGCCAGTGTCATTCATTAACATTCTGCCACTGGAAAATACATCAAGCTCTATTTTTAATGCTGAAAGTTTTTTTAAAAAAATCAGATAAATATTAACCAAGAGTTCAACACTGAGTGAATGCCAGAATAGGCAGCTCAGCGCCTCAACAGTTAATTATACGGTAGTGATCCATTGCGCTTGTCAGCGTGTGGGCATGCTCCAAGAACCTTTCATCCCCAAAGCATACACATTTCAGATAAATCTGTGGATTATTCCTCTATTGGACTCATTTAATACCGTTAACATGATCCACCCTGACACCGCGAAACACTGTCCTAGGTTTTATTTAGTTTCATTTAATGGGGGCAGTGAGATTTTTGCATGATAAAGGCTGGGAAATTAATGTTAAAATTCTGATCCTTTTTTTCAAATTCCTGCGTGGTCTCGCTCTCTCCCTTCCCTGTGATCTTCTCCAGCCCTCCGACCCGCCGAGATATCGGTGGTCTCCTGCACATTCCCCATTTTAGTTCCTGCTCCATTGGCAGCCATGCCTTCCAGGCTCTGAGCTCCAGAATCCCCGCCCTTAACCTCCCCCGTCTCTTTGACGCTCTCCTCCTCTAAGAGACTCTTCAAAGCCTCGCTCTCTGGCCAAGGTTTTAGTCTCCTGTCCCAATAGTTCCTCATGTGAAGTGTTTTGAGATGTTTTACTATGTACGGACCTGGTTTGATTCACGCCGGTTGGACCGGCCGAAAACGGGCGGCCGCACAGCCCAGCACAGGCCGGAGAATCACCGGGGAGGCCGCTGCCAGCGGCCGCCGACCGGCACAGCGCAATTCCCTCCCCCGCCAAAACCACGGCGCCGGAGAATTCGGCGGGCGGCGGGGCGGGATTCACGCCACCCCCTGGCAATTCTCCAGCCCGGCGGGGGTTCAGAGAATCCCGCCCATGATTTCCAACTCCTGTACTCAAAGCCCCAGCTGATGAAGGCAAGTATGCCTTTGCCTTCTTAATCACCTTGGCCATCTGTATTGCCATTTTTAGGGAACTGTGGACCCGCACGCCCAGATCCCTCTGTATGGTAATGTTCCTAAAGGTTCTGCCATTTACAGTATAATTCATACCTAGATTTGATCCTCCAAAATGCATCACCTCGCATTTGTCCGGATTAAACTCCACCTGCCATTTCTGTGCCCAAGTCTCCAATCTATATCCTGTTGTATCCTCTGACAACCCTCAGCACGATCAGCAACTCCGCCAATCTCAGTGTCATCTGCAAACTTATCAATCAGACCACCCACATTTTTATGTATGTCGTATGTATGTATGTATGTTTGAATTTTAAGGGGCAATTTAGCGTGGCCAATCCACCTACACTGCACATCTTTGGGTTGTGGGGGTGAGACCCACGCAGACACAGGGAGAATGTGCAAACTCCACACGGACAGTGACCCGGGGCCGGGATTTAACCTGGGTCCTCGGTGCTGTGTGGCAGCAGTGCTAACCACTGCGCCACCGTGCAGCCACCTTTAGGCAAAATCTAACCAAGATAAAACAGGGTGCTGTTCTGGGCGGGATTAGAGCGGTTGTTGCTGGTGCTAACGACCCCGCTATCTATCAGCACTCAGTCTTGCTTTCGTGCCCTGGGGGGGGAACCCCCCCCCCCCCCCACCCCCACCGAAGTTGCACGTAGCCGCATTTCCTGCACTGAGAATTTCCGCTTGGTGAAGAGACAGTGCCCCGACCACTGCCTCACAGCGCCACGGACACGGGTCCAATTCCAGCCTTGGCTGACTGTCTGTGCGGAGTCTGCACGTTCTCCCCGTGTCTGCGTGGGTTTCCTCCAGGTGCTCCGGTTTCCTCCCACAAGTCCAAAGACGTGCAGGTTAGGTGGATTGGCCGCGCTAAATTGCCCTTAGTGTCCAAACAGGTTGGGAGGGGTTACTGGGTTACGGAGATAGAGTGGAGGTGTGGGCTAGGTAGGGTTCGCTTCAAAGGGCCGATGTAGATTTGATGGGCTGAATGGCCTCCTTCTGCACTGTAAATTCTATGATCTTGCGACCCCCCGACGCAACCCCCGGAACCCCGCCCCAATGACCCAACCCACCAATATGGGGGGCAACGGGCCCCCTACACCCCACCACGTATGGGCAGGGCACCCTGGGCCTGATCCCAGCATGAGCACTATGCCAGCTTGTCACCATAGCACTCCCAGCCTGGCACCCCAGCCAGCCAGGCAGTGCGACCTGGGCACCAGGCCTGAGGTCAACCACCCAGGGGCCTCCAATCTGATTGGATATCGTGAGGCAAAACGGCAATCGGGAAGCCCGGGGGTGGGCGGCACGGTAGCACAGTGGTTAGCACTGTGACTTCACAGCGCCAGGGTCCCAGGTTCGATTCCCCGCTGGGTCACTGTCTGTGCGGAGTCTGCACATCTCCCCGTGTGTGCGTGGGTTTCCTCCGGGTGCTCCGGTTTCCTCCCACAGTCCAAAGATGTGCAGGTTAGGTGGATTGGCCGTGATCAATTGCCCTTAATGTCCAAACGGTTAGGAGGGGTTATTGGGTTAGGGGGATAGGGTGGAAGTGAGGGCTTAAGTGGGTCGGTGCAGACTCGATGTGCCGAATGGCCTCCTTCTGCACCGTATGTTCTATGTTTTCTGGCCTCTCCCGGCATCTACCGGCTGCCTCGTGCCCCCGTTTGGGCGCATCACAGCCGGTAGGTCGCGTCCATTAGCCCTGACCTACCGGTGACTCCAGCTCCACAATACGTGGTGAATCTGCAATGCCTCCAGCAATTTGTTCCCTCAGTTGGACAAACAATCATTCGGGGGCAAGGTTGGCGTCCTTTGGTAACGGGCAATAAATACCCTGGAAAATAGCAACAGTAAAAGTCCACCCAGCCATTAAAGCTGCTCCTGCATTGAATTGGACCATGGACGATCTGTGCCTCCATTTCTTTTCCCAGCCTTTGACCCAAATCCCTTGATCACATTCCCTCAAAAATCCATTGAACTCAATCATGAAAGTTTCTATTGACACCCGACATGCACACACATTTGGGGGAGATTTCCACTCCATGTTATGTGTTAAAATCTTTCCCGATTCACTCCTGAATGAGTGAGATTAGTCAAACATGACCGGCTCTTGCAAATCCATGTCAACTTAATCTCAGAACAAATGATAACAAAGCAGACATGTTCTGTGTTTGTTCACTACTCATGCTGATTGTAATCGTTATATTGCCACTTCTCGGTTTCTCATGCATCTTTTTGCTAATGGTTGAAGGTGATGTGTGACTCGTCCTCCCTGAGTTGGTGAAAGAGCCACATTGGGTCAGAATAATTCAGCAATTCAGCAAATTAATGTAATTCTGTCCTGACATTGGTGCAGCTATTTCAGTACAAGTTCCATCAATTCAACGCCTGGAAACCTGCAACACTGCTCGTCACTTTCTCAATTGTAACAATAATCACAATGGAGCAACTATAAACTGACATATCAATCAAAATATTTCTATTATTCTCATTGGTTGACTGGACTATTGAGCTTGCTATCCTCCCATTGATTCTGTCTGCACCTCCCGCTGCCTCAGGAAGGCAGACAGCATTATCAGAGACCCCTCCCACCCAGGCATTGCCCTCTCCCAGACCCTTCCATCAGGCAGAAGGTACAGAAGTCTGAAGACCCGCACATCCAGACATAGGAACAGATTCTTCCCCACAGCTACAAGACTCCTCAATGACTCCCCCTCGGACTGATCTGTTCCCTGTAAGAACACTATTCACGACGCCCTATGCTGCTCTTGCTCATGTATTTGCTTTGTTTGGCCCCTTGTTCCGCACTGTAACCAATCATTGTTTGTTGATGTACCATTTGTCAATGTTCCCAGTCAATTATTCTTGTGTCTACTGTGTACGTACTGTGTATGTTCTCTCGGCCGCAGAAAATACTCTTCACTGTACTTCGGTACATGTGACAATCAATATCAATCAATCAAGCAATCTACTAAAATGAAATGAAGTAGTCCATAGATGGGTGAGAGCACAGGGGTGGGTGAGGGCCGTAGGGGTGGGTGAGGGCACAGGGGGGGTGAGAGCACAGGGGTGGGTGAGGGCCGTAGGGGTGGGTGAGGGCACAGGGGGGGTGAGGGCACAGGGGTGGGTGAGGGCCACAGGAGTGGGTGAGGGCACAGGGGTGGGTGAGGGCCGTAGGGATGGGTGAGGGCCACAGGAGCGGGTGAGCGCCGTAGGGGTGGGTGAGAGCACAGGAATGGGTGAGGGCACGGGGGTGAGGGCACAGGGGTGGGTGAGGGCACGGGGGGGTGAGGGCCGTAGGGATGGGTGAGGGTACAGGGGGGGTGAATTTACAGGGGTGGGTGAGGGCACAGGGGGGTGAGGGCACAGGGGTGGGTGAGGGCACAGGGGTGGGTGAGAGCACAGGGGTGGGTGAGGGCACAGGGGTGGGTGAGGGCACAGGGGTTGGTGAGGGCCATAGGGGTGGGTGAGGGCACAGGGGTGGGTGAGGGCACAGGGGGTGAGGGCCAAAGGGGTGGGTGAGGGCACAGTGGTGGGTGAGGGCATGGGGGGGTGAGGGCCGTAGTGGTGGGTGAGGGCACAGGGGTGGGTGAGGGTACAGGGGTGGGTGAGGGCACAGGGGTGGGTGAGGGCATGGGGGGTGAGGGCACTTGGGTGGGTGAGGGCTGTAGGGGTGGGTGAGGGCACAGGGGTGGGTGAGGGCATGGGGGGGTGAGGGCCGTAGGGGTGGGTGAGGGCACAGGGGTGGGTGAGGGCACAGGGGTGAGTGAGGGCTGTAGGGGTGGGTGAGGGCACGAGGGGGGTGAGGGCACAGGGGTGGGTGAGGGCACAGGGGTGGGTGAGGGCACAGGGGTGGTGATAACACATGGAGAGGAGGGTTCACAAAGGGAACTTAAAACTGACAGAAACGTTAACACACAGGAGAACAATAGCACACAGAGATGAGATTTAACACGGGGAGACGGAGGTTAAAAAAAATATTTTATTGTCACAAGTAGACACAAGTAGACAAGTAGCCTCTGGCACGGAGTCTGTCCCTGTTGCTCAGAAGGGAAGGGGGGAGAGGAGCAGAGCATTAGTAATTGGGGACTCGATATTCAGGGGCACAGATAGGAGATTTTGTGGGAGCGTGAGAGACTCACGTTTGGTATGTTGCCTCCCAGGTGCAAGGGTACGTGATGTCTCGGATCGTGTTTTCCGGGTCCTTAGGGGGAGGGGGAGCAGCCCCAAGTCGTGGTCCACATTGGCACTAACGACATAGGTAGGAAAGGGGACAAGGATGTCAGGCAGGCTTTCAGGGAGCTAGGATGGAAGCTCAGAACTAGAACAAACAGAGTTGTTATCTCTGGGTTGTTGCCCGTGCCACGTGATAGTGAGATGAGGAATAGGGAGAGAGAGCATTTAAACACGTGGCTACAGGGATGGTGCAGGCGGGAGGGATTCAGATTTCTGGATAACTGGGGCTCTTTCTGGGGAAGGTGGGACCTCTACAGACAGGATGGTCTACATCTGAACCTGAGGGGCACAAATATCCTGGGGGGGAGATTTGTTAGTGCTCTTTGGGGGGGTTTAAACTAATGCAGCAGGGGCATGGGAACCTGAATTGTAGTTTTAGGGTAAGGGAGAATGAGAGTATAGAGGTCAGGAGCACAGATTTGACTGTCGCAGGAGGGGGCCAGTGTTCAGGTAGGTGGTTTGAAGTGTGTCTACTTCAATGCCAGGAGTATACGAAACAAGGTAGGGGAACTGGCAGCATGGGTTGGTACCTGGGACTTCGATGTTGTGGCCATTTCGGAGACATGGATAGAGCAGGGACAGGAATGGATGTTGCAGGTTCCGGGGTTTAGGTGTTTTAGTAAGCTCAGAGAAGGAGGCAAAAGAGGGGGAGGTGTGGCGCTGCTAGTCAAGAGCAGTATTACGGTGGCGGAGAGGATGCTAGATGGGGACTCTTCTTCCGAGGTAGTATGGGCTGAAGTTAGAAACAGGAAAGGAGAGGTCACCCTGTTGGGAGTTTTTTATAGGCCTCCTAATAGTTCTAGGGATGTAGAGGAAAGGATGGCGAAGATGATTCTGGATAAGAGCGAAAGTAACAGGGTAGTTATTATGGGAGACTTTAACTTTCCGAATATTGACTGGAAAAGATATTGTTTGAGTACAATAGATGGGTCGTTTTTTGTACAGTGTGTGCAGGAGGGTTTCCTGAAACAATATGTTGACAGGCCAACAAGAGGCGAGGCCACGTTGGATTTGGTTTTGGGTAATGAACCAGGCCAGGTGTTGGATTTGGAGGTAGGAGAGCACTTTGGGGACAGTGACCACAATTCGGTGATGTTTACGTTAATGATGGAAAGGGATAAGTATACACCGCAGGGCAAGAGTTATAGCTGGGGGAAGGGCAATTATGATGCCATTAGACGTGACTTGGGGGGGATAAGGTGGAGAAGTAGGCTGCAAGTGTTGGGCACACTGGATAAGTGGGGCTTGTTCAAGGATCAGCTACTGCGTGTTCTTGATAAGTATGTACCGGTCAGACAGGGAGGAAGGCGTCGAGCGAGGGAACCGTGGTTTACCAAGGAAGTGGAATCTCTTGTTAAGAGGAAGAAGGAGGCCTATGTGAAGATGAGGTGTGAAGTTTCGGTTGGGGCGATGGATAGTTACAAGGTAGCGAGGAAGGATCTAAAGAGAGAGCTAAGACGAGCAAGGAGGGGACATGAGAAGTATTTGGCAGGAAGGATCAAGGAAAACCCAAAAGCTTTCTATAGGTATGTCAGGAATAAGCGAATGACTAGGGAAAGAGTAGGACCAGTCAAGGACAGGGATGGGAAATTGTGTGTGGAGTCTGAAGAGATAGGCGAGATACTAAATGAATATTTTTCGTCAGTATTCACTCAGGAAAAAGATAATGTTGTGGAGGAGAATGCTGAGCCCCAGGCTAATATAATAGATGGCATTGAGGTACGTGGGGAAGAGGTGTTGGCAATTCTGGACAGGCTGAAAATAGATAAGTCCCCGGGACCTGATGGGATTTATCCTAGGATTCTCTGGGAGGCCAGGGAAGAGATTGCTGGACCTTTGGCTTTGATTTTTATGTCATCATTGGCTACAGGAATAGTGCCAGAGGACTGGAGGACAGCAAATGTGGTCCCTTTGTTCAAAAAGGGGAGCAGAGACAACCCCGGCAACTATAGACCGGTGAGCCTCACGTCTGTAGTGGGTAAAGTCTTGGAGGGGATTATAAGAGACAAGATTTATAATCATCGAGATAGGAATAATATGATCAGGGATAGTCAGCATGGCTTTGTGAAGGGTAGGTCATGCCTCACAAACCTTATTGAGTTCTTTGAGAAGGTGACTGAACAGGTAGACGAGGGTAGAGCAGTTGATGTGGTGTATATGGATTTCAGCAAAGCGTTTGATAAGGTTCCCCACGGTAGGCTATTGCAAAAAATACGGAGGCTGGGGATTGAGGGTGATTTAGAGATGTGGATCAGAAATTGGCTAGCTGAAAGAAGACAGAGGGTGGTGGTTGATGGGAAATGTTCAGAATGGAGTACAGTCGCAAGTGGAGTACCACAAGGATCTGTTCTGGGGCCGTTGCTGTTTGTCATTTTTATCAATGACCTAGAGGAAGGCGCAGAAGGGTGGGTGAGTAAATTTGCAGACGATACTAAAGTCGGTGGTGTTGTCGATAGTGTGGAAGGATGTAGCAGGTTACAGAGGGATATAGATAAGCTGCAGAGCTGGGCTGAGAGGTGGCAAATGGAGTTTAATGTAGAGAAGTGTGAGGTGATTCACTTTGGAAGGAATAACAGGAATGCGGAATATTTGGCTAATGGTAAAGGTGTTGAAAGTGTGGATGAGCAGAGGGATCTAGGTGTCCATGTACATAGATCCCTGAAAGTTGCCACCCAGGTTGATAGGGTTGTGAAGAAGGCCTATGGAGTGTTGGCCTTTATTGGTAGAGGGATTGAGTTCTGGAGTCGGGAGGTCATGTTGCAGCTGTACAGAACTCTGGTACGGCCGCATTTGGAGTATTGCGTACAGTTCTGGTCACCGCATTATAGGAAGGTCGTGGAGGCTTTGGAACGGGTGCAGAGGAGATTTACCAGGATGTTGCCTGGTATGGAGGGAAAATCTTATGAGGAAAGGCTGATGGACTTGAGGTTGTTTTCGTTAGAGAGAAGAAGGTTAAGAGGAGACTTAATAGAGGCATACAAAACGATCAGAGGGTTAGATAGGGTGGACAGTGAGAGCCTTCTCCCGCGGATGGATATGGCTGGCACGAGGGGACATAACTTTAAACTGAGGGGTAATAGATATAGGACAGAGGTCAGAGGTAGGTTCTTTACGCAAAGAGTAGTGAGGCCGTGGAATGCCCTACCTGCTACGGTAGTGAACTCGCCAACATTGAGGGCATTTAAAAGTTTATTGGATAAACATATGGATGATAATGGCATAGTGTAGGTTAGATGGCTTTTGATTCGGTGCAACATCGTGGGCCGAAGGGCCTGTACTGCGCTGTATTGTTCTATGTTCTATGTTCTATGTTCTAACACTGCAATGAAGTTACTGTGAAAAATACACTGGGATGAGGGTTAACACAGGACAGGAGGGTTAACACGGGGAGGAGGGTTAACACAGGGGGTGGAAGGTTAACACAGGGGGTGGAAGGTTAACACAGAGGGAGGGGGATTAACACGGGGACAGGGGGGTTAACACAGGGGGAGGGGAATTAACATAGGGGGTGGGGGGTTAACACAGGGGGAGGGGATTAACACATAGGGTGAAGGGTTAACACGGGGACAGGAGAGTAACACAGGGGGTGGAAGGTTAACACAGGGGGAGGGGGGTTAGCACGGGGACAGGAGGGTTAACACGGGGACAGGAGGGTTAACACAGGGGCAGGAGAGTTAACACAGGGACAGGAGGGTTAACACAGGGACAGGAGGGTTAACACGGGGACAGGAGGGTTAACACAGGGGCAGGAGAGGGAACACAGGGACAGGAGGGCTAACACGGGGCCAGGAGGGTTAACACGGGGACAGGAGGGTTAACACAGGGACAAGAGGATTAACACGGGGACAGGAGGGTTAACACAGGGGCAGGGGGGTTAACACAGGGGCAGGGGGGGTTAACACAGGGACAGGAGGGTTAACACAGGGACAGGAGGGTTAACACAGAGACAGGAGGGTTAACACAGAGACAGGAGGGTTAACACAGGTGCAGGGTGGTTAACACAGGGGCAGGGTGGTTAACACAGGGACAGGAGG
Source organism: Scyliorhinus torazame (assembly GCF_047496885.1). Lineage (NCBI taxonomy): Eukaryota > Metazoa > Chordata > Chondrichthyes > Carcharhiniformes > Scyliorhinidae > Scyliorhinus > Scyliorhinus torazame. The sequence goes on from NC_092718.1 coordinate 7,877,226, forward strand.
GTTAACACAGGGACAGGGGGTTAACACAGGGGCAGGAGGGTTAACACAGAGACAGGAGGGTTGACACAGGGACAGGAGGGTTAACACAGCGAGAGGAGGGTTAACACAGGGACAGGAGGGTTAACACAGGGACAGGAGGGTTAACACGGGGCAGGAGAGTTAACACGGGGACAGGAGGGTTAACACAGGCACAGGAGGGTTAACACAGGGGAGGAGGGTTAACACAGGGACAGGAGGGTTAACACGGGGACAGGAGGGTTAACACAGGGACAGGAGAGTTAACACAGGGACAGGAGGGTTAACATGGGGACAGGAGGGTTAACACAGGGACAGGAGGGTTAACACAGGGGGAGGAGGGTTAACACAGAGACAGGAGGGTTAACACGGGGACAGGAGGGTTAACACGGGGACAGGAGGGTTAACACAGGGGGAGCAGTGTGGTGAAATGTATCCACCAGGAGATGTGGTGCCTGTGTAACGTTTAATCTTTAAGGATTGAGCTGGAACCCCGGTGGGCCCCGCCTCTGTCCCCGCCCCCCCGTGACGGTATATAGTTCTGCACCCAGTGGGTGGCGCTCACTTGTACAGGAGTCACTGGCAGGCTAGTTCTTTGTGTAATAAAACCTTCATTCACTTGTTCTCTTGCTGTGAATTGATGGTATTTATTACACAAACAACATCACTATGGACGCCGCTCTCAAGCCAGAAAAACTCGACTTAGACGCCCGTGCCCCAGAAGCCAAGGGGATCTTGTCTCACTGGCTCCGCTGCTTCGAGGCCTATCTCGGCTCCTCCGAAGCTTGCAAGCTGCACCTCCTCCACGCCCGGGTTTGCCATCGAATTTCAGTTTTGATCGAAAAGGCGGCCACGTACGAGGCAGCGGTCGCGATTCTGAAGAAGCGCTTCATCAAGCCTGTAAACGAGGTGTTTGCGCGGCATCTGCTCGCTACCGGCTGGCAGCACGCAGGAGAATCTCTGGACGAATATCTGGAAAACCTGACCCTACTCGCCAGAAACTGTAATTATCAAGACGCGACGGCTGAGGAGCACATGAAGGTGCAGATCCGGGACACCTATGTGGCTGGGGTCTGCTCTAATTACGTCAGGCAGCGACTGAACATAGAACATAGAACATAGAAAATACAGCACAGAACAGGCCCTTCGGCCCACGATGTTGTGCCGAACCTTTGTCCTAGATTAATCATAGATTATCATTGAATTTACAGTGCAGAAGGAGGCCACTCAGCCCCCCGAGCCCGCACCGGCCCCTGGAAAGAGCACCACACCCAAACCCAACACCTCCACCCAACACCAAGGGCAATTTGGACATTAAGGGCAATTCATCATTGGCCAATTCACCTAACCTGCACATCTTTGGACTGTGGGAGGAAACCGGAGCACCCGGAGGAAACCCACGCAGACACGGGGAGGACGTGCAGACTCCGCACAGACAATGACCCAAGCCGGAATCGAACCTGGGACGATGGAGCTGTGAAGCAATTGCGCTATCCACAATGCTACCGTGCTGCCCTTAAGAACAAATAAATCTACACTATATCATTTTACCGTCATCCATGTACCTATCCAATAGCTGCTTGAAGGTCCCTAATGTTTCCGACTCAACTACTTCCACAGGCAGTGCATTCCATGCCCCCACTACTCTCTGGGTAAAGAATCTACCTCTGATATCCCTCCTATATCTTCCACCTTTCACCTTAAATTTATGTCCCCTTGTAATGGTGTGTTCCACCCGGGGAAAAAGTCTCTGACTGTTTACTCTATCTATTCCCCTGATCATCTTATAAACCTCTATCAAGTCGCCCCTCATCCTTCTCCACTCTAATGAGAAAAGGCCTAGCACCCTCAACCTTTCCTCGTAAGACCTACTCTCCATTCCAGGCAACATCCTGGTAAATCTTCTTTGCACCTTTTCCAAAGCTTCCACATCCTTCCTAAAATGAGGCGACCAGAACTGTACACAGTACTCCAAATGTGGATTTACCAAAGTTTTGTACAGCTGCATCATCACCTCACGGCTCTTAAATTCAATCCCTCTGTTAATGAACGCGAGCACACCATAGGCCTTCTTCACAGCTCTATCCACTTGAGTGGCAACTTTCAAAGATGTATGAACATAGACCCCAAGATCTCTCTGCTCCTCCACATTGCCAAGAACTCTACTGTTAACCCTATATTCCGCATTCATATTTGTCCTTCCAAAATGGATAACCTCACACTTTTCAGGGTTAAACTCCATCTGCCACTTCTCAGCCCAGCTCTGCATCCTATCTATGTCTCTTTGCAGCCGACAACAGCCCTCCTTACTATCCACAACTCCACCAATCTTCGTATCGTCTGCAAATTTACTGACCCACCCTTCAACTCCCTCATCCAAGTCATTAATGAAAATCACAAACAGCAGAGGACCCAGAACTGATCCCTGCGGTACGCCACTGGTAACTGGGATCCAGGCTGAATATTTGCCATCCACCACCACTCTCTGACTTCTATCGGTTAGCCAGTTCGTTATCCAACTGGCCAAATTTCCCACTATCCCATGCCTTCTTACTTTCTGCATAAGCCTACCATGGGGAACTTTATCAAATGCCTTACTAAAATCCATGTACACTACATCCACTGCTTTACCTTCATCCACATGCTTGGTCACCTCCTCAAAGAATTCAATAAGATTTGTAAGGCAAGACCTACCCCTCACAAACCCGTGCTGACTATCCCTAATCAAGCAGTGTCTTTCCAGATGCTCAGAAATCCTATCCTTCAGTACCCTTTCCATTACTTTGCCTACCACCGAAGTAAGACTAACTGGCCTGTAATTCCCAGGGTTAACCCTAGTTCCTTTTTTGAACAGGGGCACGACATTCGCCACTCTCCAATCCCCTGGTACCACCCCTGTTGACAGTGAGGACGAAAAGATCATTGCCAACGGCTCTGCAATTTCATCTCTTGCTTCCCATAGAATCCTTGGATATATCCCGTCAGGCCCGGGGGACTTGTCTATCCTCAAGTTTTTCAAAATGCCCAACACATCTTCCTTCCTGACAAGTATTTCCTCGAGCTTACCAATCTGTTTCACACTGTCCTCTCCAACAATATCGCCCCTCTCATTTGTAAATACAGAAGAAAAATACTCATTCAAGACCTCTCCTATCTCTTCAGACTCAATACACAATCTCCCGCTACTGTCCTTGATCGGACCTACCCTTGCTCTAGTCATTCTCATATTTCTCACATATGTGTAAAAGGCCTTGGGGTTTTCCTTGATCCTACCCGCCAAAGATTGTTCATGCCCTCTCTTAGCTCTCCTAATTACTGGAGAGAATTCTTCGAGACAGGATCTACTCCCATTTGGAAGCAAGTGGACGTGTTAGTGAGAGGCAGCACGGTTTTGTAAGGGGGAGGTCGTGTCTCACTAACTTAATAGAGTTTTTCGAGGAGGTCACTAAGATGATTGATGCAGGTAGGGCAGTAGATGTTGTCTATATGGACTTCAGTAAGGCCTTTGACAAGGTCCCTCATGGTAGACTAGTACAAAAGGTGAAGTCACACGGGATCAGGGGTGAACTGGCAAGGTGGATACAGAAATGGCTAGGCCATAGAAGGCAGAGGGTAGCAATGGAGGGATGCTTTTCTAATTGGAGGGCTGTGACCAGTGGTGTTCCACAAGGATCAGTGCTGGGACCTTTGCTCTTTGTAGTATATATAAATGATTTGGAGGAAAATGTAACTGGTCTGATTAGTAAGTTTGCAGACGACACAAAGGTTGGTGGAATTGCGGATAGCGATGAGGACTATCTGAGGATACAGCAGGATTTAGATTGTCTGGAGACTTGGGCGGAGAGATGGCAGATGGAGTTTAACCTGGACAAATGTGAGGTAATGCATTTTGGAAGGGCTAATGCAGGTAGGGAATATACAGTGAATGGTAGAACCCTCAAGAGTATTGAAAGTCAAAGAGATCTAGGAGTACAGGTCCACAGATCACTGAAAGGGGCTACACAGGTGGAGAAGGTAGTCAAGAAGGCATACGGCATGCTTGCCTTCATTGGCCGGGGCATTGAGTATAAGAATTGGCAAGTCATGTTGCAGCTGTATAGAACCTTAGTTAGGCCACACTTGGAGTATAGTGTTCAATTCTGGTCGCCACACTACCAGAAGGATGTGGAGGCTTTAGAGAGGGTGCAGAAGAGATTTACCAGAATGTTGCCTGGTATGGAGGGCATAAGCTATGAGGAGCGATTGAATAAACTCGGTTTGTTCTCACTGGAACGAAGGAGGTTGAGGGGCAACCTGATAGAGGTATACAAAATTATGAGGGGCATAGACAGAGTGGATAGTCAGAGGCTTTTCCCCAGGGTAGAGGGGTCAATTACTAGGGGACATAGGTTTAAGGTGAGAGGGGCAAAGTTTAGAGTAGATGTACGAGGCAAGTTTTTTACGCAGAGGGTAGTGGGTGCCTGGAACTCACTACCGGAGGAGGTAGTGGAAGCAGGGACGATAGGGACATTTAAGGGGCATCTTGACAAATATATGAATAGGATGGGAATAGAAGGATACGGACCCAGGAAGTGTAGAAGATTGTAGTTTAGTCGGGCAGTATGGTCGGCACCGGCTTGGAGGGCCGAAGGGCCTGTTCCTGTGCTGTACATTTCTTTGTTCTTTGTTCTTTTGTTCTTTAATCCCTTTCTTCAGTTCCCTCCTGGCTATCTTGTATCCCTCCAATGCCCTGTCTGAACCTTGTTTCCTCAGCCTTACATAAGTCACCTTTTTCCTCTTAACAAGACATCCAACCTCTCTTGTCAACCATGGTTCCCTCACTCGACCATCTCTTCCCTGCCTGACAGGGATATACATATCAAGGACACGTAGCACCTGTTCCTTGAACAGGTTCCACATTTCACTTGTGTCCTTCCCTGCCAGCCTATGTTCCCAACTTATGCACTTCAATTCTTGTCTGACAACATCGTATTTACCCTTCCCCCAATTGTAAACCTTGCCCTGTTGCACGTACCTATCCCTCTCCATTACTAAAGTGAAAGTCACAGAATTGTGGTCACTATCTCCAAAATGCTCCCCCACTAACAAATCTATCACTTGCCCTGGTTCATTACCCAGTACTAAATCCAATATTGCCCCTCCTCTGGTCGGACAATCTACATACTGTGTTAGAAAAGCTTCCTGGACACACTGCACAAACACCACCCCATCCAAACTATTTGATCTGAAGAGTTTCCACTCAATATTTGGGAAGTTAAAGTCGCCCATGAATACTACCCTATGACTTCTGCACCTTTCCAAAATCTGTTTCCCAATCTGTTCCTCCACATCTCTGCTACTATTGGGGGGCCTATAGAAAACTCCTAACAAGGTGACTGCTCCTTTCCTATTTCTGACTTCAACCCATACTACCTCAATAGAGTGATACACCTCGAACTGCCTTTCTGCAGCTGTTATACTATCTCTAATTAATAATGCCACCCCCCCCCCCCACCTCTTTTACCACCCTCCCTAATCTTATTGAAACATCTATAACCAGGGACCTCCAACAACCATTTCTGCCCCTCTTCTATCCAAGTTTCCGTGATGGCCACCACATCGTAGTCCCAAGTACCGATCCATGCCTTAAGTTCACCCACCTTATTCCTGATGCTTCTTGCGTTGAAGTATACACACTTCAACCCATCTCCGTGCCTGCAAATACTCTCCTTTGTCAGTGTTCCCTTCCCCATTGCCTCATTACATGCTTTGGCGTCCTGAATATTGGCTACCTAAGTTGCTGGACTACAAATCCGGTTCCCATTCCCCTGCCAAATTAGTTTAAACCCTCCCGAAGAGTACTAGCAAACCTCCCTCCCAGGATATTGGTGCCCCTCTGGTTCAGATGCAACCCGTCCTGCTTGTACAGGTCCCACCTTCCCCAGAATGCGCTCCAATTATCCAAATACCTGAAGCCCTCCCTCCTACACCATTCCTGCAGCCACGTGTTCAACTGCACTCTCTCCCTATTCCTAGCCTCGCTATCACGTGGCACCGGCAACAAACCAGAGATGACAACTCTGTCTGTCCTGGCTTTCAGCTTCCAGCCTAACTCCCTAAACTTGTTTATTACCTCCACACCCCTTTTCCTACCTATGTCGTTGGTACCAATGTGCACCACGACTTCTGGCTGCTCCCCCTCCCCTTAAGGATCCTGAAGACACGATCCGAGACATCCCTGGCCCTGGCACCCGGGAGACAACATACCTTCCGGGAGTCTCGTTCGCGACCACAGAATCTCCTATCTATTCCCCTAACCATTGAATCTCCTACAACTATTGCTTTTCTATTCTCCCCCCTTCCCTTCTGAGCCCCAGAGCCAGACTCAGTGCCAGAGACCTGACCGCTAGGGCCTTCCCCCGGTAGGTCATCCCCCCCAACAGCATCCAAAACGGTATACTTGTTTTGAAGGGGAACGGCCACGAGGGATCCCTGCACTGTCTGCCTGTTTGTTTTTTTTCCCCCTGACTGTAACCCAGCTATTCTTGTCCTGTACCTTGGGTGTGGTTACCTCCCTGTAACTCTTCTCAATCACCCCCTCTGCCTCCCGGATGATCCGAAGTTCATCCAGCTTCAGCTCCAGTTCCCTAACACGGTCTTTGAGGAGCTGAAGTTGGGTGCACTTCCCGCAGGTATAGTCAGTGGGGACACCGGTGGTATCCCTCACCACCCACATCCTACAGGAGGAGCATGTAACTGGCCTAGCCTCCATCCCCTCTTACCTTAAAGAATATAGCTGCTGTGTGGACTAACTAGATCGCCGCCCTCCGACTCTGCTCCCAGTCAGCTGCACTCTCTGTAAACTCCTGGCTCTCTTCTCACTCTTTGCGGAAATGTAGGAAACAAAATGAAAGGAGCACCTTACTCCCTCCTCACCTAACTCCCTCGGTCACCAAACTCTCACTATCGCACTCAAAAAGCACCAAATTCAGCACTCCCTCGGTCACCAAACTCTCACTGTCGCACTCAAAAAGCACCAAATTCAGCACTCCCTCGGTCACCAAACTCTCACTATCGCACTCAAAAAGCACCAAATTCAGCACTCAGTGCAAACAAAGTCTGCACTGTAGGGGATCACTTTTATACTGTGAATCTAGCCTCTGAAAAACTGGCCTAATCCAATTAACTAATTAACAAGCTCCAGCTGCAAGTGCCTACAAGTAGAAGCCTGTTTAAAGCTGATTGAAAATTCACCTTCTTCTAAACCTGCTGGAAAACGGGGCTACCGACCTGCAGGACACGGTAAAACTAGCCACCCGGTTAGAGGTGGCCTACCAGAGCCTCAGCGCTGTCCCCGCGGACCCAATGAGCCCCACGTGGGCCCCGCCGTTGCGGATGTCACCAGACCCAGCCACGCCACAGACCTGTGCTGCGCGGCTGCCCGCCCAGACCGGGGGACCGTTGTGCTACTTCTGCGGCCAGGGCCAACACCCGCGGCAGCGTTGCCCAGCCCACTCCGCGCCATGCAGCGACTGCGGCAAAAAGGGTCACTTCACCAGAGTCTGTCTGGCCAGATCGAAAGCCCAGAAGCTGAGAGCTCCTCAGGCCCGACCCATGGGCTCACAGGCCCGCAGACCCCGTAATGCGGCTGCGTGCCTGCCGGAAACACCCCCTTCAGACGCGTCATCAGCCACGTGCAATTCGTGGGGGCGGCCATCTTCAGCGCAATCCGACACGTGCGACACGTGGGGGCCGCCATTTAATGAACCAGGTTCCTCCGACAACACTGATTACCCGCAGCTTGGCGCCGTCACCTCGACCAGTCACGGCCGAAGCACCTGAAGAGTTCCATGATGGTCGTCCGGGTCAACGGGCACGAGACCCCCTGTCTCTTCGACTCCGGGAGCACGGAGAGCTTTGTACACCCCGAAACAGTAAGGCGCTGCTCCCTGCGCATCTACCCCGCATCTCAAATGATCTCCCTCGCCTCCTGATCCCCTTCGGTCCAGATCCGGGGGTACTGTGTCGCGAACCTCGCGATACAGGGCGCTGAGTACGCCCAATTTAAACTGTACGTCCTTCCTTACCTCTGCGCATCCCTACTGCTTGGACTCGACTTCCAATGCAGTCACCGAAGCCTGACCCTGAAGTTCGGCGGACCCTTACCCCCCCTCACGATATGTAGCCTCGCGACCCTTAAGATCGCCCCCCCCCCCTCGCTCTTCGCGAACCTCGCCCCTGACTGTAAGCCTGTCGCCATCTGGAGCAGGCGGTACATTGCACAAGATATGACTTTCTTCAAGTCAGAGATCCAGCGACTCTTGAGAGAGGGGGTCATCGAGGCCAGCAACAGCCCCTGGAGAGCTCAAGTGGTGGTTGTCAGGACTGGGGAAAAGAACCAGATGGTGGTGGACTACAGCCAGACCATTAACCGGTTCACGCATCTGGATGCGTACACCCTGCCCCGCATTGCAGAGATGATCAACCAGATCGCGCAATACCGGGTTTTCTCGACGGTGGATCTGAGGTCTGCCTACCACCAGCTCCCGATTCGCCTGGAAGATCGCCACTGCACGGCTTTTGAAGCAGCCGGCCGACTCTTCCACTTCCTCACGGTCCCTTTCAGCGTCACCAATGGGGTCTCAGTCTTCCAGAGAACGATGTACCGAATGGTGGACCAGTACTGGCTGCGGGCTACATACCCAGACTTGGACAATGTCACCACAACACCAACCTTAAGAAGTTCCTCCAAACCGCCCATTCCCTCAACCTCACGTATAATAGGGAGAAGTTCATTTTCCGCACAACCCGGTTATGTTGTGGAAAACGGAGCCCTGGGGCCCGACCCCGACCGCATGCACCCCTTCACGGAACTTCCCCTTCCCCACAGCCTCAAGGCCCTCAAACGGTGCCTGAGGCTTTTCTCATACTACGCCCGCCAACTTATTAAGACCACTACGTTTCCCCTGACGGCTGAGGCCCGCTCGGCCTTCAGCTGCATCAAGGCCGATATCACTAAGGCCGCGATGCACGCGGTGGACGAGTCCATCCCTTTTCAGGTAGAGAGCGATGCATCAGACGTCACCCTGGCTGCTACCCTCAACCAGGCGGACAGGCCTTAGCCTTCTTCTCTAGAACCCGCAATGCTTCTGAGATTCAACACTCCTCTGTTGAGAAGGAGGCGCAAGCCATTGTGGAAGCTGTGCAGCATTGGAGGCACTACCTAGCTGGTAGGCGGTTCACCCTCGTCACCGACCAACGGTCGGTAGCCTTTATGTTTGACAATGCACAGCGGGGCAAGATTAAAAATGATAAGATCTTGAGTTGGAGGATCGAACTCTCCACCTATACTTAAAATATTGAGTATCGTCCTGGGGAACTCAACGAGCCCTCAGATGCCCTGTCCTGCGGTACTTGCGCCACCGCGCAGGAAGACCGACTGTGGGCTCTCCACAACGACCTCTGCCACCCAGGGGTCACCCGGCTTGTCCATTTTATTAAGCCCCGCAACCTGCCCTACTCCAGCGAAGAGGTCAGAGCCATGACCAGGGATTGCCAAGTCTGCGCGGAGTGCAAACCGCATTTCTATTGGCCAGACAAGGCCCATCTGGTAAAGGCCTCCCGGCCCTTTGGGCGCCTCAGTATCGACTTCAAGGGGCCTCTCCCGTCCACCAACCGCAATCTGTACTTCCTGACCGTCATTGGCGAGTACTCCCGCTTCCCTTTCGCTGTCCCTTGCCCCGACCTGACCTCGGCCACAGTAATAAAGGCCCTGCACAGCATCTTCACCCTGTTCGGTTTCCCTGTATACATCCACAGTGACCGGGACACATCGTTTATGAGCGATGAGCTGCATCAGTAACTGCTCGGTAAGGGCAACGCCTCGAGCAGCACTACCAGCTACAACCCGCAGGGCAACGGGCAGGTGGAGAGGGAGAATGCGACGGTATGGAAGGCCGTCCTTCTTGCCCTCCGGTCAGAAGTCACCCGGTTCCCCGCTGGCAGGAGGTCCTCCCCGACGCCCTCCACTCCATTTGTTCTCTCCTCTGCACAGCCACGAATGAGGCCCCTCACGACCGCTTGTTTGCCTTCCCCAGGAAGTCCATCTCCGGGGTCTCGCTTCCATCCTGGCTGAGAACCCCGGGGCCTGTTCTTCTCCGGAGGCATGTGAGGAGCCATAAGACCGACCCCCTAGTCCAGAGGGTCCAGCTGCTGCACGCAAACCCCCATCATGCCTACGTCGCGCACCCAGACGGACGGCAAGATACAGTCTCCCTACGGGACCTGGCGCCCGCTGGTTCCCCTGCCAACGTGCCCACCCCGCATCCCAGCATCGCCTACCGCCACCAACCGTGTCTCTTTCGCCCCACTGGGGCTCCTGTGTCCTCCCTCACCTACGCCACCCCCTGCGCCTGCACTGCCCCCCCGTGCATTCACAGCAGCCACCCACCTGCCGACCACCACCCCGCAACCGTCTCCGACACGCCGGGCGGAAGCTCCGAACAACACACTCTCAGAGTCACCATCATCTACAACGTCCATGCCCGCTGCACCGCCAGAGCTGAGGAGGTCTAAAAGGACGATCCTGCCTCCGGATAGACTGGACATTTGACCCACATCACCCCCGCCAGAGGATGTATTTTTTTTAAACAGGGGGTGAATGTGGTGAAATGTATTCACCAGGAGATGTGGTGCCTGTGTAACCTTTAACCTTTAAGGATTGAGCTGGTACCCCGGTGGTCTCCGCCTCTGGGTCCGCCCCCCCGGGACGGTATATAGTCCTGCGCCCAGTGGGTGGCGCTCATTTTGTACAGAAGTCGCTGGCAGGCTACTTCTTCGTGTAATAAAGCCTTCGTTCACTTGTTCATATAGTCTCGCTGTGAATTGATGGTATATCAAGGAAGGTTAACACAGGGGCAGGAGGGTTAACACGGGGACAGGTGGGTTACCACACGGGAGGAGGGTTAACACAGGGTAAGGAGGGTTAACACAAGGACAGGAGGGTTAACACGGGGACAGGTGGGTTAACACAGGGGAGGAGGGTTAACACAGGGGGAGGAGGGTTAACACGGGGACAGGTGGGTTAACACAGGAGAGGAGGGTTAACACAGGGACAGGAGGATTAACACAGAGGAGGAGGTTTAACACAGGGACAGGAGGATTAACACAGGGGAGGAGGTATAACACAGGACAGGAGGTTTAACACAGGACAGGAGAGTTGACACGGGGCCAGGTGGGTTAACACAGGGGCAGGTGGGTTAACACGGGGACAGGAGGGTTAACACATTGGCAGGTGGGTTAACACGGGGACAGGAGGGTTAACACAGGGACAGGAGGGTTAACACAGGGGCAGGAGGATTAACACGGTGACAGGAGGGTTAACACAGGACGAGAGAGTTAACATGTGGCCAGGTGGGTTAACACAGGGGCAGGTGGGTTAACACGGGAAAAGGAGGGTTAACACAGTGGCAGGAGGGTTAACACAGGGACAGGAGGGTTAACACAGTGCCAGGAGGGTTAACACGGGGACAGGAGGGTTAACACGGGGACAGGAGGGTTAACACAGGGGACAGGAGGGTTAACACAGGGGCAAGAGGGTTAACACAGGGACAGGAGGGTTAACACAGGGGACAGGAGGGTTAACACAGGGGCAGGTGGGTTAACACGGGGACAGGAGGGTTAACACATTGGCAGGTGGGTTAACACGGGGACAGGAGGGTTAACACAGGGACAGGAGAGTTAACACGGGGCCAGGTGGGTTAACACAGGGGCAGGTGGGTTAACACGGGGACAGGAGGGTTAACACAGGGGCAGGTGGGTTAACACGGGGACAGGAGGGTTAACACAGTGGCAGGAGCGTTAACACGGGGACAGGAGGGTTAACACAGGGGCAGGTGGGTTAACACGGGGATAGGTGGGTTAACACAGGGGAGGAGGGTTAACACAGGGGAAGGAGGGTTAACACAGGGGCAGGAGGGTTAACACGGGGATAGGAGGGTTAACACAGGGACAGGAGGGTTAACACAGGGACAGGAGGGCTAACACAGGGGACAGGAGGGTTAACACAGGGACTGGAGGGTTAACACAGGGGCAGGAGGGTTAACACAGGGACAGGAGGGTTAACACAGGGACAGGAGGGTTAACACAGGGGCAGGAGGGTTAACACAGGACAGGAGAGTTAACACGGGGCCAGGTGGGTTAACACGGGGATAGGTGGGTTAACACAGGGGAGGAGGGTTAACACGGGGATAGGTGGGTTAACACAGGGGAGGAGGGTTAACACAGGGGCAGGAGGGTTAACACAGGGGCAGGAGGGTTAACACGGGGATAGGTGGGTTAACACAGGGGCAGGAGGGTTAACACGGGGATAGGTGGGTTAACACAGGGGAGGAGGGTTAACACAGGGGCAGGAGGGTTAACACAGGGGCAGGAGGGTTAACACGGGGATAGGAGGGTTAACACAGGGGCAGGTGGGTTAACACGGGGACAGGAGGGTTAACACAGTGGCAGGAGGGTTAACACAGGGGCAGGAGGGTTAACACAGGGGCAGGAGGGTTAACACAGGGGACAGGAGGGTTAACATAGTGGCAGGAGGGTTAACACAGGTGAGGAGGGTTAACACAGGGGCAGGAGGGTTAACACGGGGATAGGAGGGTTAACACAGGGGCAGGTGGGTTAACATGGGGACAGGAGGGTTAACACAGGACAGGAGAGTTAACACGGGGCCAGGTGGGTTAACACAGTGGCAGGAGGGTTAACACAGGGGACAGGAGGGTTAACACAGGGGACAGGAGGGTTAACACAGGGGACAGGAGGGTTAACACAGGGGCAGGAGGGTTAACACAGGGACAGGAGGGTTAACACGGGGATAGGAGGGTTAACACAGGGACAGGAGGGTTAACACAGGGGCAGGAGGGTTAACACAGGGGCAGGAGGGTTAACATAGTGGCAGGAGGGTTAACACAGGGGACAGGAGGGTTAACACAGGGGCAGGAGGGTTAACATAGTGGCAGGAGGGTTAACACAGGGGACAGGAGGGTTAACACAGGGGCAGGAGGGTTAACACAGGGGCAGGAGGGTTAACACGGGGATAGGGGTGTTAACACAGGGACAGGAGGGTTAACACATGTGGTAAACCACTGTTGCACCTGTATTAGGTGATGCACGGTAGGACCTGTACTACAGGTTCGCCGGTAGTCCCTGCCTGCTGGCTCCACCCAGGAGGCGGGGTATAAATCTGTGTCCTCCAGCTCGCAGCCATTTCGCCAGCTGCTGTGGGAGGCCACACATCTGATAGCAATAAAGCCTCAGTTGGATTCAACTATCGTCTTTGTCCAATTGATCGTGCCTCAATTTATTGCTATCAGTTTCTAAATATGGACCTCCGTATTAAACCGGATCGCCTGCAGCTGGATTCGCACTCAAGCGATGCCAGAAAGGACGTCCAGCACTGGCTGGCTTGCTTCGAAGCGTATATCAACGCGGCGCCGACCCCTGTTCCGGAGGCTCAGAAGATTCAGATTTTATATTCCAGGTTGAGCTCCAAAGTCTTTCCGTTAATCCAGGACGTGCCGAACTACGCTGAAGCCATGACTCTGCCCAAGGACAACTATGCACAGAAAACGAACACGCTCTTCGCCAGGCACGCACTCGCCACTCGCTCTCAACTCCCTGGTGAGTCCATAGAAGACTTCTGACCCTAATCCCACTAGTCCGGGACTGTGACTGTCAGGCCGTTACGGCCATGGAACACTCAGACCTCCTTATGCGGGACGCTTTTGTGACTGGAATTGGGTCAGATCTCACCCGCCAGCGACTCCTAGAAGGGGCCACGCGCGACCTCGCAGTGACTAAAACGCTAGCGCTCTCCATGACGGTCGCCCTGCGCAACGTCCAGTCCTACACCCCCAGCCGCACGGCCCACCCCTCCTACGCTTCGTGGACCCCACAGACAGCCGCCCAAGCGGGGGCGCTGCCCACCCAATATACCTGCGCTGCACGCCAGCCTTCAAACCCCGGGAGCCCCCGATGCTATTTCTGCAGTCAACAGAAGCACCCCCGCCAACGCTGCCCGGCCCGCGCTGCCCTTTGTAGAGCCTGCAGGAAGAAGGGCCACTTCGCCACGGTGTGCCGGGCCCGCTCAGCAGCTGCTATCGCCCCCACCCCCGTCGGTCACGGACAATGGGCGCTGCCACCCCCCCCTCAGACTAAGTGCGGCCAGTGGGTGCCGCCATCTTCTTCTCCGCACAACACGTGCGTTCCATGGGCACCGCCATCTTGTTCCATCCCTGCAATGTGCGTTCCATGGACGCCAACCAAGACTCGCCTCCATGTCAATCGGCCAGTCTCGTCCGCATTACCTGACCAACGCATCCACCAGCGTGAAAGTCGACGGACATGTAACCTTCTGCCTACTGGACTCCAAGAGCACCGAAAGCTTCATACACCTGGATACGGCAAGGCGCTGCTCCCCCACGATACACCCCGCCAACCAAAAAATCTCCCTGGCCTCTGGATCCCATTACGTAGCGATCCGGGGGTACTGTACGGTCACGCTCACGGTCCGGGGCATAGAATTCAGCGGCTTCCGCCTCTATGTCCTCCCAAACCTCTGCGCTGCTAATCCTCGGCCTGGACTTCCAGTGCAACCTCCAGAGCCTAACTGAAATTCGGCGGGCCCTTACCACCCCTTACTGTGTGCGACCTCGCGACCCTAAAGGTCGACCCACCTTCCCTCTTTCCCAATCTAACTCCAGATTGCAAACCTGTCGCCACCAGGAGCAGACGGTACAGCTCCCAGGACAAGACCTTCATCAGGTCCGAAGTCCAGCGGCTGCTTCGGGAGGGTGTTATCGAGGCCAGCAACAGCCCCTGGAGAGCTCAAAAGGTAGTAGTTAAAACTGGGGAGAAACACCAAATGGTCGTGGACTACAGCCAGACCATCAACCGGTACATGCAGCTCGACGCGTACGCCCTCCCACGCATATCTGACATGGTTAACCAGATTGCGCAGTACCGGGTCTTCTCAATGGTAGACCTGAAATCCGCCTACTACCAGCTCCCCATCCGTAAATCGGACCGTCCATACACTGCCTTCGAGGCAGACGGCCGCCTATACCACTTCCTTAGGGTCCCCTTCGGCGTCACAAACGGGGTCGCGGTCTTCCAAAGGGAGATGGACCGAATGGTCGACCGGTACGGGTTGCGGGCCACCTTTCCAAAGAACAAAGAACAAAGAAATGTACAGCACAGGAACAGGCCCTTCGGCCCTCCAAGCCCGTGCCGACCATGCTGCACGACTAAACTACAATCTTCTACACTTCCTGGGTCCGTATCCCTCTATTCCCATCCTATTCATGCATTTGTCAAGATGCCCCTTAAATGTCACTATCGTCCCTGCTTCCACCACCTCCTCCGGTAGTGAGTTCCAGGCACCCACTACCCTCTGTGTAAAAAACTTGCCTCGTACATCTACTCTAAACCTTGCCCCTCTCACCTTAAACCTATGCCCCCTAGTAATTGATCCCTCTACCCTGGGGAAAAGCCTCTGACTAACCACTCTGTCTATGCTCCTCATAATTTTGTAGACCTCTATCAGGTCTCCCCTCAACCTCCTTCGTTCCAGTGAGAACAAACCGAGTTTATTCAACCGCTCCTCATAGCTAATGCCCTCCATACCAGGCAACATTCTGGTAAATCTCTTCTGCACCCTCTCTAAAGCCTCCACATCCTTCTGGTAGTGTGGCGACCAGAATTGAACACGATACTCCAAGTGTGGCCTAACTAAGGTTCTATACAGCTGCACCATGACTTGCCAATTCTTATACTCAATGCCCCGGCCATTGAAGGCAAGCATGCCGTATGCCTTCTTGACTACCTTCTCCACCTGTTTTGCCCCTTTCAATGACCTGTGGACCTGTACTCCTAGATCTCTCTGACTTTCAATACTCTTGAGGGTTCTACCATTCACTGTATAAACCGTACCTAGACAACGTCACCATCTGCGGCCATGACCAGCAGGACCACAACGCCAGCTTTGCTAAATTTCTCCACACCGCTACTCTCCTAAACCTCACTTACAACAAGGAGAAGTGCGTGTGCCGCACAAACCGCTTAGCCATCCTCGGCTATGTGGTCCAGAACAGAGTTCTGGGGCCCGAACCTGACCGCATGCGCCCCCTCATGGAGCTCCCCCTCCCCACTGCCCCAAGGCCCTCAAACGCTGCCTGGGGTTCTTTTCGTACTACGCTCAGTGGGTCCCAAACTATGCGGACAAGGCCCGCCCACTCATACAGTCCACCCAGTTTCTCCTGACGGCCGAGGCCCAACAGGCCTTTGCCCGGATCAGAGCTGATATTGCCAAGGCCACCATGGTGTACCTGAGCTAAAGACCCTAGCTGTTCGAGTGAAGACAAGCATCCAGCAGAGGGCAGTAGAGCGGAGCTGCTGATTGGTGTTGCAAGGGAAATTTGCATACCTCTGTCATGGTCACCCTAATTTGAAGGTAGTTTGTGGAGGAGCTGTTGGCAAGTGACACTTAAACCCGAAACACTTCTTCAGTGTTTCCCTCCCTACCCCCTCCTCTAACCAAAAAAAACCAACCGCTGTAAAGATCAAGCGGAAGGCTCAAGGTCAGGAAGAAGTTGAACCGTGACACCACAGCCTGCAGGTGAGGGACTGGCTGGTGACTGGTAAGTAGTTTTTCTTTTATATTCCCTCAGGTGTTATCGTGCGGGGCGCAGAGGTTGCTGAGTGAGTGCTTGCTGAGAAGGGGAGTGAATAACAGGTGAGCTCTTTCTTTCTTTTTCTTTTTTTATCTAGCGGGCTGGCAGGGAAGGTAGTGCAATGTTCCTCCTGCAGAATGTTTGAGGTGAGGGACGCCGACAGTGTCCCTGCTGATTTCATCTGTGGAAAGTGCATCCATCTCCAGCTCCTCAGAAACCGCGTTAGGGAACTGGAGCTGGAGCTGGATGAACTTCGGATCATTCGGGAGGCAGAGGTGGTCATAGATAGAAGCTATCTATGTAGTTACTCTGAAAAATAAAGATAAATGGGTGGCGGTGAGAGGGGCTGGGAGGAAGCAGTCAGTACAGGGGTCCCCTGTGGTCGTTCCCCTTAGTAACAAGTATACCACTTTGGATACTGTTGGGCGGGACGACTTACCAGGGGTAAGCCATGGGGTGCAGGTCTCTGGCACAGAGTCTGATCCTGTTGCTCAGAAGGGAAGGGGGGAGAGGAGTAGAGCATTAGTCATTGGAGACTCCATAGTTAGGGGGATAGATAGGAGATTCTGTGGGAACGAGAGACTCGCGGTTGGTGTGTTGCCTCCCAGGTGCCAGGGTGCGTGATGTCTCGGATCGCGGTTTCGGGATCCTTAAGGGGGCGGGGGAGCAGCCCGAAGTCGTGGTCCACATAGGTACCAACGACATAGGTAGGAAAAGGGATCGGGATGTAAGGCAGGAATTCAGGGAGCTAGGGTGGAAACTTAGATCTCGGACAAACAGAGTTATTATCTCTGGGTTGTTACCCGTGCCACGTGACAGCGAGATGAGGAATAGGGAAAGAGAGGAGTTGAACGCGTGGCTGCAGGGATGGTGCAGGAGGGAGGGTTTCAGATTTCTGGATAACTGGGGCTCATTCTGGGGTCGGTGGGACCTCTACAAACGGGATGGTCTACACCTGGACCAGAGGGGTACCAATATCCTGGGGGGGAAATTTGCTAATGCTCTTCGGGAGGGTTTAAACTAGTTCAGCAGGGGCTTGGGAACCTGAATTGTAGCTCCAGTATACAGGGGGTTGAGAGTAGTGAGGTCATGAGTAAGATTTTAAAGTTGCAGGAGTGTACCGGTGGGCAGGAAGGTGGTTTAAAGTGTGTCTTCTTCAATGCCAGGAGCATCCGGAATAAGGTGGGTGAACTTGCGGCATGAGACATGAAAGTTCAGTAAGGGCGCTCGAGAGTTACAAGTTAGCTAGGAAGGACCTAAAGAGAGAGCTAAGAAGAGCCAGGAGGGGACATCAGGGGCGAAATTCTCCGTTATCGGCGGAAACTCCGCCGATCGGCGCAAAAAACGGCGCAAATCCCACTTGCGTCACGTCATAAAAATAGGCCGATAGTCTGCGGCCCGAAATGGGCTAGCAGCGACGTAACGGGATCCGCGCTTGCGCAGTGGTTCACGCCGTGCAGCGTCATACGCGCTGCACGGCGTGACGGCTCATAAGGCCGCGCAGCTCCCCCCCACCCGACCGCAACACCCGACCGCAACACCCGGCTTGATGGCTGGCCGTCGCTCAGCCCCGAGGTTCGAGTCACGCAATGTGGAGGCGCTCCTGGACACGGTGGAGCAGAGGGGGGATGCCCTGTATCCCGGGCACGGCTGCAGAGTTGCCCCACGCCACAGCCGGCGTCTGTGGAGGGAGGTGGCAGAGGCCGTCACCGCTGTGGCCCTAACACCACGGACAGGCACCCAGTGCCACAAGAAGGTGAACGACCTTGTCAGAGCAGGCAGGGTGAGCCTCCCCCATATCCCCCATATCCCCCCTCCCCATATCCCCCATGTCCCCCCTCCCCATATCCCCCATATCCCCCCCTCCCCCATATCCCCCATATCCCCCCTCCCCCCTATCCCCCATATCCCCCTCCCCATATCCCCCCTCCCCCATATCCCCCATATCCCCCCTCCCCATATCCCCCCCTCCCCCATATCCCCATATCCCCCCTCCCCCATATCCCCCCTCCCCCATATCCCCCCTCCCCCATATCCCCCATATCCCCCTCCCCCATATCCCCCCTCCCCCATATCCCCCATATCCCCCCTCCCCCATATCCCCCCATCCCCATATCCCCCATATCCCCCCTCCCCCATATCCCCTCCCCCATATCCCCCATATCCCCCCTCCCCCATATCCCCCTCCCCCATATCCTCCCTCCCCATATCCCCCTCCCCCATATCCCCCCTCCCCCATATCCCCCATATCCCCCTCCCCATATCCCCCCTCCCCCATATCCCCCCTCCCCCATATCCCCCCCTCCCCCATATCCCCCTCCCCCATATCCCCCCTCCCCCATATCCCCCCTCCCCCATATCCCCCATATCCCTCCTCCCCCATATCCCCCCCTCCCCCATATCCCCCCTCCCCCATATCCCCCATATCCCCCCTCCCCATATCCCCCCTCCCCCATATCCCCCCCTCCCCCATATCCCCCCTCCCCCATATCCCCCATATCCCCAAGTGAATCCAGCCCTAACCTTAACCTCTGCAATGCACGTGCAACCGATGGCGTGCATTCATATACCTGCCTAACAGTGTTGCCTTTTACCCCTGCCACCACCCTCCCCGCCCCCCCCCACAGGAGAAGCGCGCACACAACAATAGGGAGCATGTGAGGACTGGAGGAGGGCCCGCTGATGAGAGGCCACTGACCGTACACGAGGAAAGGGCCCTGGAACTGGCTGGCGGACCTGAGGACCGGGAGGTTGCTGATGCAGAGGTCGGGGCCCCACGAGCAAGTGAGCCACCAACAGCCGGTCCCCATATCCCCCCTCCCCTATATCCCCCTCCCCCGTATCACCTGATCACTGCCTGATGTCTAACCATGCATGCTTCATTGTGTATCGCAGGACCAAACGTCCGGGCACCCATCCCCGCAGATGCAGACCGCCCGCAGGATGCCCCTCGGAGACCACAGGAGACGGAGAGACCCGCACCCTCCAGCATGCGACGCCCGCAGGATGCCCCTCGGAGACCACAGGAGACGGAGAGATCCGCACCCTCCAGCATGCGACGCCCGCAGGATGCCCCTCGGAGACCACGGGAGACGGAGAGACCCGGACCCTCCAGCATGCGACGCCCGCAGGATGCCCCTCGCACACCACGGGAGACGGAGAGACCCGGACCCTCCAGCATGCGACGCCCGCAGGGTGCCCCTCGCACACCACGGGAGACGGAGAGACCCGGACCCTCCAGCATGCGACGCCCGCAGGATGCCCCTCGCACACCACGGGAGATGGAGAGACCTGGAGCAACAGGGAGACGACACCCCCGTCACGTGCGGGAGCGACCACCCAGCGATGAGGGGGGCAGCCACAGGCCCCCGTCACATCCGAGCCAGGACACCACTACCCAGGACACCACTACCCGGGACAGCACTACCCGGGACAGCACTACCCGGGACAGCACTGCCCAGGACACCCCTACCCGGGACAGCACTACCCGGGACAGCACTACCCGGGACAGCACTACCCAGGACACCCCTACCCGGGAAGACGAAATACCGGACAGTGACTCAGAGTGGATGGGTGGAGACGAACCCCCACCCCAAAGTGCCATGGACTCAGAGTGGGACGAAGAGCACGACACAACGCCACTGCTGTCACCAACACCCTCCACCATCGCAGAAACACTCACCACGGTTGGGCACTTTAGTGATGAGGCGTCTGGTACACTCACTGGTGCGCACAACACAGCCGTCCCGGTACAGCAGGTGGAGGTAGGAGCAGCAGAGGGACCGGGCGGTCGGAGGGCAGCCCAGGCCAAGCGAACATCTGCCGCCCAGATGGATCCCGGGTTCCTGCAGTTACCACACCCACACATAGATCCGATGCAACCACCGACACGGAGACGAGCGAATAGGGTGACGGGTGGCTTGCGGCGGCTGCGGTCGCAGGTGGAGGAGTCCACCCGCGTCCAGGAGCTGGGAGTGGTCCCGGTCATGCGTGCCACCCAGGCTGACACCGCACGGGTGGCGTCCGCGGTGGAGGCAATGGGTGCGACGGTGTCAGACATGGGGAACGGTTTGCGAGGCCTGGGGCCTTCCGTGCAGGCGGCGTCTGTGGCCCAGGAAATGGCTGCCCTCTCACAGGAGGCCATGAGCCAGTGCCAGCGCCAGATGGCAGAGGCGCTCAACGCCATAGCCCAGTCTCAGCAGGCCATGGCCCAGTCTCAGCAGGCCATGGCCCAGTCTCAGCAGGCCATAGCCCAGTCTCAGCAGGCCATCGCTGAGGGCATCGGCGCCAGTGGCCATGTGCGAGCTGGCGTCGCACTGTCGCAGACAGGGTTCGACAACCCCCTGGGCTCCATGGCTGCAAACCTGCAGACCCCTGTCGATACCAGCACGGGCCTCCAGGACTGGCAGCGCCAGATGTCGGGGGCGCGTCGGATGGCCAGTCCGTTCGCATCCCCCACCCATGTAGAGGCCTGGGGGCCATCGGGCACCCCGAGGGAGGAGGAGGTGGTGTGGTCCGTCCCGGCTCCCTCTGTAGGGGAGGTCCCGGTACACCGCGACACCTCGGACTCCCCCCCTTCCGTCCCAGGTGCATCGGGTGGGCAACGGGCAGGACAGGCTGGCAGCTCGCCATCCCAGTCGCCCGGGCCGCAGCCTGGCCCATCTAGGCCAGGACGCCCCAGGAAACGGCCGCCAAAGGGATCCGGTGTCAGAGGGC
The DNA here is from genome assembly GCF_047496885.1 of Scyliorhinus torazame. Taxonomy (NCBI): domain Eukaryota; kingdom Metazoa; phylum Chordata; class Chondrichthyes; order Carcharhiniformes; family Scyliorhinidae; genus Scyliorhinus; species Scyliorhinus torazame. Next base: position 7,898,660 of record NC_092718.1, read on the forward strand.
AGGAATCACAGGAGTCCACCTCCAGTTCTGCTGTACCGTCTGGGGAACCACGTAGACGTAGTCAAAGGGCCCGTAAGGCCAAACAATTAGACACTGAGTAAGTTGGCACGGGTGCAGGGCACAGATGAGTTTTAGGGGCTAGGGCACGTGCATGAACTCCTTTGGTTATTAAAGTCAATGTTACACCTACCGAAGCTGCCTTTGTGCTCTGTCCAAAGTGTGCGGGCGTGTCATGTACGTTGAGCGCAAGTGTGTGTGTGACGGGTGGTCTTACCTCAGCCCCAGGTGAGTCTGCCCCCTTCCCCCTGGGCCGCCATCAACATCCCCCGGGCAGAGGACGGGACCGTGCGCTGCAGTGTCACAGCCGCATGCAGGGATGGTCCGGGTGGATGGTGGTACTGTGGCCATGGGTCAGACGTAGTCCAACGATGTAGAGCCAGGAGCTCATCGGAGGCGGGTTGTCATCATCCTCCATGGCCTGCGATAGACACGCGTCCACCCGCAACTGGGTGAGCCCGGCCCGTTGTGCCGCCGGTGGATCGGCAATTGGGGGTGGGGGGGTGGTGTGCATGCGGGTGGGGTGTGTGGGGTTGGGGAGGGGGGTGAGGGTGCTGGGTGGGTGGATGGGTGGGGGGTGTGGGTGGTCGGCTGTTGTCATGGTGTGCGGTCTGTGGCCATACTACCCGATTCCCACGCCCATCTAGTCAGTGAAGCGGGCGTCTATCAGTCTGTCCCGTGCCCGCTGGGCCAGCCGGTAACGGTGGACAGCCACCCGCCTGTGTCTACCCCGTCTGCCCTGACCATTGCCCCCATCCCCCTCATCTGGGGAGGACTGGGCCTCTTCCTGCTGCTCCTCCACTCCGCCCTCCTCTGCCTGCGGCACATCGCCCCTCTGCTGGGCTATGTTGTGCAGGACGCAGCACACCACAATGATGCGGCCGACCCTATCTGACCGATACTGGAGGGCGCCCCCAGAAAGGTCCAGGCACCTGAAACGCATCTTCAGCACGCCAAAGCACCTCTCGATCACTCCCCTTGTCGCTACATGGGCATCATTGTAGCGGTTCTCCGCCTCATTGCGTGGCCTCCGTATAGGCGTCATCAGCCACGATCGCAATGGGTAGCCCCTGTCGCCCAGCAATCAGCCCCTCAGCCGGGGATGGTGTCCCTCGTACATGCCGGGGATGGATGACCGCGACAACACGAATGAGTCGTGTACACTGCCTGGGTGACGGGCGCAGACGTGCAGGATCATCATGAGGTGGTCGCAGACCACCTGTACGTTCATTGAATAGGTCCCCTTCCTATTAGTGAACACAGCCCTGTTCTCTGCAGGTGGCCGCACGGCGACGTGCATCCCATCGATCGCGCCCTGGACCATGGGGAACCCGGCAACGGCAGAGAAGCCCACGGCCCGGGCATCTTGGCTGGCCCGGTCCACGGGGAAGCGGATGTAGCGGTGCGCCATGGCATAAAGGGCATCTGTCACTGCCTGGATGCACCGATGTCTGCGATATGCCGGATAGGTCCCCACTCGGTGCCTGGAATGACCCCGTTGCATAAAAGTTCAGGGCCACCGTAACCTTGACGGACACGGGGAGAGGGTGTCCCCCGCCAGTGCCACGCGGTGACAGGTGTGCCAGCAGGTGGCAGATGTGTGCCACGGTTTCCCGGCTCATCCGGAGTCTCCTCCTGCATTCCCGGTCCGTAAGGTCCTGGTATGACTGCCGGGGCCGGTACACAAGGGGCGCCCTCGGGTGCCTCCGTTGCCGTGGGGCCACGACATCCTCCTCCCCCTCCTTGTCCTGTCGGTCAGGTGTCCCTCCAGCCTGGGCGGCTGCCGCCTGCCCCTCTGTGGCAGCCTGCGCCGCCTCTCTGGCACGCTCCTCCTCCTCCTCCTCCTCCTCCTCCTCCTCATCCAGGGCAACATAGACATGAGCGGCTGCCACCACGGCGGCCAACATCGCTGGATGGTCTGAAAACATGACGGCCTGGTGGGGGGGAGGGGAACGACGACATGTCATCATTGCCCATATCCCCTCCTCCCCCCAGCCAGATGGCATGGACCGCATGGGTCCAACTGTTGGAGGCTGGCACCTGGCCAGGTGGACCAACTCATTTGCCCTCCCATCACCCACCCCGGCACGGACCCCCTCCCCAACCCCCAACCTCCACCCCGGCACGGACCCCCTCCCCAACCCCCAACCTCCACCCCGGCACGAACCCGTCCCCCAACCTCCACACCGGCACGGACCCCCTCCCCAACCCCCAACCTCCACCCCGGCACGGACCCCCCCCCCAACCTCCACCCCGGCACGGACCCTCTCCCCAACCCCCAACCTCCACCCCAGCATGGACCCCCCCCCCCAACCTCCACCCCGGCACGGACCCCCTCCCCAACCCCCAACCTCCACCCCGGCACGGACCACCCCCAACCTCCACCCCGGCACGGACCCCCTCCCCAACCCCCAACCTCCACCCCGGCACGGACCCCCCCCCAACCTCCACCCCGGCACGGACCCCCTCCCCAACCCCCAACCTCCACCCCAGCACGGACCCCCCCCCAACCTCCACCCCGGCACGGACCCCCTCCCCAACCTCCACCCCAGCACGGACCCCCCCCCCACCTCCACCCCGGCACGGACCCCCTCCCCAACCTCCACCCGAGCACGGACCCCCCCCCAACCTCCACCCCGGCACGGACCCCCTCCCCAACCTCCACCCCAGCACGGACCCCCTCCCCAACCTCCACCCCAGCACGGACCCCCTCCCCAACCTCCACCCCGGCACGGACCCCCTCCCCAACCTCCACCCCGGCACGGACCCCCTCCCGGCACTCCCCCGGAGCCCAGCCTACTCTAACCACCCCCCCCCCCGCCGCACACACACACAAGCCGAGACACACCTCTCCTCACGCAATCAGTCTGCGGCCACGCCATTTCCTGCCCAGAGCCAACCCCCCAGGCCGTCACTCACCTCCTCGCTGGTCAGCGTGAGCCTGGAGCAGCGGGTCACGCCGATGAAAAGGAGGTTTGATTCACGTCGACGTGAACGGTCATCACGTCGACGGGACTTCGGCCCATCCGGAAGGGAGAATATCGGCAGGCCGAAAATTGGCTGCCTTGCGCAGACCCGTGACATTCTCCGCGGCAGCGGCGCCATTAACGCCCCGCCGACTTTTCTCCCTTCGGAGACTTCGGCGGGGGCGGGGGCGGGATTCACGGCGGCCAACGGCCATTCTCCGACCCGGCGGGGGGTCGGAGAATGACGCCCGAGAAGTCTTTGGCAGGTAGGATCAAGGAAAACCCTAAAGCTTTCGATAGATATGTCAGGAATAAAAGAATGAATAGGGTAAGAGGAGGGCCAGTCAAGGACAGTAGTAGGAAGTTGTGCTTGGAGTCCGAGGAGATAGGAGAGGAGCTAAATGAATATTTTTCGTCAGTATTCACACAGGAAAAAGACAATGTTGTCGAGGAGAATACTGAGATTCAGGCTACTAGACTAGAAGGGCTTGAGGTTCATAAGGAGGAGGTGTTAACAATTCTGGAAAGGGTGAAAATAGATAAGTCCCCTGGGCCGGATGGGATTTATCCTAGGATTCTTTGGGAAGCTAGGGAGGAGATTGCTGAGCCTTTGGCTTTGATCTTTAAGTCATCTTTGTCAACAGGAATAGTGCGAGAAGACTGGAGGATAGCAAATGCTGTCCCCTTGTTGAAGAAGGGGAGTAGAGACAACCCAGGTAACTATAGACCAGTGAGCCTTACTTCTGTTGTGGGCAAAATCTTGGAAAGTTTTATAAGAGATAGGGTGTATAATCATCTGGAAAGGAATAATTTGATTAGAGATAGTCAACACGGTTTTGTGAAGGGTAGGTCGTGCCTCACAAACTTTATTGAGTTCTTTGAGAAGGTGACCAAACAGGTGACGAATGTGATATAAAATAGTTACTTTAGAGATACTAGTTAATGTAATGTAGAAATAAGCCACTTTGATTCTGGCAGTTAGGGACAAAGGGGTTTGAGACCGCATGGAAAAAGCAGGAAGAGGTGTGTCTATGAGAGTGATGCTGCATTGATAGGGGCCAGAGAAAGGGATTGGAAGTGAGCCAATCAGAATAGATCAAACAGGTCAGGAGGGACATAGGCTGACCTATGTCCGTCGAGTATGTGAAACTTGATACCATTTGAATTGATTTTACAGAGATCCCTTTGTCTCTTTGTTCAGTCGTTTTTCTGGAGCTTAAGAGGCTGGATGTCTCTTATGTTTCTGTAAGATGACTTAAGCTTGCAAGCTAAATAAATAACTTCTTTTTACGTGCAAATCCATCTCAACTTTTATTGAGGCCAGACTGACAGAGAAAGAAATTTGGGAATCAACATTTGGTGCCGAAAACCGGGATTTCTCAGGGCGATCCTGATCCAACTGCGAAATCAGAATTAGACTGATTATGAACAGGAGGATGGGGAACAAAGGGCCCTCAATGTAGAACTGGAAAACGACCGCGCATTGATTGTTCCCCTCTTCTTATCGTCTGATTAGTCTGGTAACTCGCGGTTGGCACAGAAAGACCGCCTCGACGAAATCACAGGTCAGTCTGGGGATTAGCAATTTAATTGATGGGATTTCATATTGTTGTTTCGGCTTGGGTTAGGGTTTTGGGTTGATGGGACATCTCAAATGATGATTCAATTCCAAGTATAAGGGTTCAGAGGCTGATGTGACTTCAGTAATGAAGGTTCAGTCTATTATATGGGTTCAGGGGCTGATGTGACTTCAGTAATGAAGGTTCAGTCTATTATATGGGTTCAGGGGCTGATGTGACTTCAGTAATGAAGGTTCAGTCTATTATATGGGTTCAGGGGCTGATGTGACTTCAGTAATGAAGGTTCAGTCCAGTATAACTGTTTTTAAATCTGAAGATGGTTCAACTCTATGTGTGAGTGTTTTAAATATATAGTTGATTAAGCAAAAATTGTCTCCTTGGACTGTATTGGCGAAAAACGCAGTTCTGAGGTCTAGTTGAGATTGTGAGGAATGCTGCATATTGGTTGAAGCAGAAGTCTCTCAAAGGGTTAACAGCAGCAGGCGAAGTTGAAAACAGACAGTGCTTCTCACTCAGGCTTTGAGATAACAGCACCAGTCGCTAGTGTAATCGGATACCTTTCCTTTGAGTCAGTGAACACCAGCAAAGTTACGTTTTGAATTAATTAAAGGAAACCAGTGGGTTTCTCCACCTCTTTGATAAAAGTTATTATTTTCAAAAGCAATTGATTGAAATTGCCAGAATCTTAAGTTTTACTTACTTGAAATAAGGTTTATCTCATTTTATCTGGAGATTAATAGAAACTTAAAGAAGATCATGGACACCATTTTAAAAAGTGTCAATCTGGAGATGACAGTTGATTTTGCTAATACTTATGTGTATGTAAAAGAAAAAAAACTTGCTAAAAGAAAAATTGTTAAGATAAAGAAATAATTAAGTTGTAAATGTTATACAAGTTTGTGTTAAGCAAATTGTAAATTTAGTTCTGAGTTGAGATCAGAGCTAAGCTTGCAAGTTGCAGTAATTCAATTTGAATTTTCAAACATTTTTAAGTTTTAAAAAAAAAAGAGCAAATAGAGAAAAGAAGGACACAGATCTTGAATGCGTTGAATAGCACATTTCAAAGGCCCATAAATCTTTCTGTTATCTTAGACCTAAAACCTAGGAAGACTGAAGAGCCAGAGGAATTTCTGAAGCGTTTTAATGAAATCTACCGGGGGCAGTCAGGCGATTTGCTGTATCAAAATGGTCAGAATTCCCCTCAATACTGTGCTATGTTAATGCATTGCCTACCACCTTCTGTGGTTACTGCTGTGAAATGTAATAACATGAATTGGACAGAGAACGACCCTTCCCAGATGGCAAGGGCAGTCAGATTTTACTGGAAGGAGGGTGTAGGCCAAGAAGGAGGCTCAGTTACAAAGGTTAAGACTGAGTATGTAATGAAAAAGGATGATCTGCGACCCCAACAAGCGGCAGAAATGGTAGTTTACCAGCAGGAGCCCCAATATAGTGACTTTGGGTGGGTGGATCAGCGAAGAGGAGGATGAGACAACAGTGCTATATTTCTATCACCCCCCAGTGGTGGACGTTCGACGTTGAACAGTCACTGCATCACGTTACCCTGGCCTATGACAGAACTGGACGAAACAGGGAGTTGGAGGACAAATACCGGCCATTACTTGAGACCGAATGGCCAGTCAAGGTTACAGCCACAGTCACGGGAAAAGAAGGTACAGCCGATTTTGTTACAATATCACCACATTTATGGCCACAGTCAGCTTCGGTAAGCCTTTATATTACACGTCAGGTCCATGACCAGTACCATGCCAGGGATATGGGGCGAATGGTCAGCATCTTACCGCAGCTCGTCAGAATAGGTATGAGATATACCTTTTGAACAATCCACGTCTGACATTTAAATACTGTACCACTATCAATCCAGCCTGTTTTCTTAGCGGTCCCCCTGTCCATGAGGACGCGCCTGGTCAAGAATGTTTAGCCTTGATTCAGGAAACTACCACAATAAGGGGCGATTTGAGTGACATTTCATCAGAACAACCTGACATGATTATGTGTGGTCAAATATCCCACCGGGGTTTAGTTAATGACCTACTGCAGGCCCTCCTTCTGCCAGCGCAGATTTCCGTTATTAAATGCGCTGCCCACACGAATGATACAACCCCAGTTGACGTTGGTAATGAACGAGCAGATCGTGCAGCGCGCACAGCCGCACAAATTCAGCAAGTGATGGTGCCTAAGATGTTAAGTCAGACTAAACGATCTACTATAAATATGTCTGCTTCTGACAAGTCAATGCCAACCATCCAAGACGTCATAAGGTTACAGGAGGACGCTCCTGAGAGTGATAAACAAATGTGGAAACGGTTAGGTTGTACATATGATTCTGTTTCCTCTTTATGGACCACGCCTGCACATCAGACTTGTATGTCTGATGTGCTGGCTTTATGGGTCATTGAATGTGTACACTTTGCAACTCATTGTGGGGCTCGAGGGACTAGTGATTTGTTGCTGGACACTTGGTGGCACCCTAAAATGCAGGGGTTGGCCCAAAGTATCAGTAATCGGTGTTTGATTTGTCAGCAATATAACACCGGAAAAGGTATCCCTTGTGGGAAGGGGCAAACCCCGTTGCCCAGTGGTCCCTTTGAGACGCTCCAAATGGATTACATTGAGTTGGAAAGGTGTCAATGTTACAAATATGTTTTGGTCATTGTGGATGTGTTCAGCAGATGGGTCGAGGCGTATCCGACTATCGATAATAAAGCTGCTACTGTGGTTAAAGTCTTGATGAGGGAAATCATTCCCCGGTACGGTATACCAGCTCAGTTAAGTTCTGATAATGGGCCTCATTTTATTGGACAAATTAACAAGGAGTTTTGCTCCCAGTTGGGCATACGCCAGCAGTTACACTGTGCTTACAGACCGCAGGCGGCCGGGTTGGTTGAGAGACACAATCAGACCCTCAAAACTAAATTGGCTAAATTAAGAGCAGACACGGGACTGACATGGCTTAAATTGCTCCCCGTTGCCCTCTTCCAGCTGCGGGTTACACCTGCGGGACCGGCCCGGCTCTCGCCCGCCGAGATTCTTTATGGCAGGCCTCTTAGAACTCCTTGGAGCCTGCAAGTTCCCAGACTGGTTCAGTTCCATCAGATGACTGAAGAAATGACCGCCTATGTCCTAGCCCTCACGCAAGTGCTCAAGGAACTCCATGGCCAGGTCCGCGCGGCTCACCAGCCATTGCCCCCAGTACCTAGCTCACTTTCAGTCCAGCCCGGTAGTTATGTCATGGTCAAAAATTGGACTAGGAAGGGGTCGGAGCCGCGATGGGACGGGCCCTTCCAAGTTCTCCTTACCACCCCCACAGCAGTTAAAGTGGAGGGGCGAAGTGCTTGGGTCCACCTACATCACTGTAAATTGAGTCCATCTCCACTACTGTAAAAGGTCGGATACTAACCTGCCTCCCTTCTCCAGTGCTATTTTACAGGTGCGGAGCATGATGGAGTGGCTACGCATCGTCTGTCTGATATTTGGCCTCACTTCGCTTGGCGTGTTATTGGCGATGGACATGGAAAAGGGGAATATTATGTATCTGTGTAGCCCCAACCAATCTACAAGGATACATCACCTATGCAAAGGTGATGTTCTTCGCTGCCCCCATATACGAGGACATGGTATCAACTCATGGAAGGTCATCAAAGTTAAGGAGAATGCAGGTCATGAAGCAGCTGCACCGGTCCCGGCGATGGGAAGGGAACATTATATGGACATTGCCTTGTTTTTGGAATACATGTAAATTTGATTTTGGATGTGTTAAGAGTGGTACAATAAAGGTAAAATCAGGCTGTCAGAAGAGTGTAGGAAGAGGCTATGAGAAAGAGAAAGGGACTAGAGAAAGGACGGGGCGTATGAGAAGGGAAGTACAGCTAGAACGTAGGTTACCGGGAGATACACTTTCGTTAATTAAAGGCCAAACTGAGGAAAACCCGGGTAGTATGAATCTCTTCTAACAGATTTACCACCGCTTGTATGGCCAGGGGCGGGTTGTCTGCTACCCAAACCCCGCAGCGGTGTCTAGGTTATTTTCTGTTTCACCGCTTTGGGGCACTCCCCAAACGGTGGTTCATTGTCAGCATTCCGAACCACTGCCCGATCAGGTCACTCTTCCTTACGATCCGGGTTCAGCATCACCGGCTATTTGCCTTCCCCTTCCTCGGGATAATTCCCATTCACAGTACGATAGGCTGCGACGGTGGAGGGCGCACATACCTAGCCACTTCACTCCCAATAGGGATTCCCGGTCGTACGAGAATTGCTTCAGCAGTGAAGGATATGGCTGTTTGCTGGTAGAGGTGGACACAAATATAACATGTCTGTTTCCCACCTGTACGGACAGGAGGTGCCATATCACCCAGGCGTCTGGCCAATGCGTTTGTTACAACACCACTTGCGTTCCATTGAACGCCGGCCTCCAGCTCCTCTGTGGCTGGGCGAATGTCTCTCATATCACTGTTGAGACTAGGGCTTTCCGCATTGCTGGGCGGCCCGAATGGGCATTTCGAAGTTGGATAAACTGGGCTACTGGGAGGTCCTTACGCAACCGATATGCTGATTGTGATGCTAGTCTCCACACGGAACAAGGATACTACTTTTTATTTAATGGTACAGCGACCAACGTTTTGTCACCCCATTTCCCCGCCGAATTGCTATAGGGACTCTAGTCCCTACCACAGTCCCCTGCCCTTCGGCGTGGAACCTGCATAATCAGTTAGCACGCCGGGCAGTCTCTGCTGAATTTTGCGAGAACTGGAAAAAACCTCAGGTTCTTGCACCCAACCGGGGCCACTCAGCCGGGTGGGGCATTCTGAGCGTATTGACACTGGGAGGTGTGGGGGGTTCCTTGGCTGTCAGTGATCGGAATTATTTTATTTGCGGCCTTACCATCTTGGGAAACGAAACCTTGGGAGCCCTCGGGGCAATAACTAAGGAGTTGTCTCAGCTACGGTTGTTTGCAATGCAGAACCGGTATGCTCTTGACTATCTTCTGGCCCGTGAGGGTGGGGTATGCGCCATAGTACAGGGCAAGTGCATCATGGGAGTTCAGGACTTGACCGCTAACATCACTAAATTTATGGATCGCATACGGGATCACTTGGACGGGATGCAGGATCCTGGCTCTTGGGGTAACTGGGGATTTGGAGGATGGAAGGACTGGTTGATAAATATGGCCATGTATCTAGTGGTAGCTATCGGCTGCATCTTTGTGGGCCTGGCCATCCTTAAATGTGTGATGGGTAGAATGCGGGGTGCACTGGATCAGATCACCGCCCCAATCACCGAGAAAAAAAATTTAACTGTTAAAATCCATGAGGGTGAGGCAGATGGAGGGGGGCTAAGACAGGAATTGGAAATGCAGCGACGGATCTTTTTAGATGAGGAACCGTAGCTATGGATTGGATAGTTCGGTTATCATGGAATGATAAAAGGAGGGAATGACGAATGTGATATAAAATAGTTACTTTAGAGATACTAGTTAATGTAATGTAGAAATAAGCCACTTTGATTCTGGCAGTTAGGGACAAAGGGGTTTGAGACCGCATGGAAAAAGCAGGAAGAGGTGTGTCTATGAGAGTGATGCTGCATTGATAGGGGCCAGAGAAAGGGATTGGAAGTGAGCCAATCAGAATAGATCAAACAGGACAGGAGGGACATAGGCTGACCTATGTCCGTCGAGTATGTGAAACTTGATACCATTTGAATTGATTTTACAGAGATCCTTTTGTCTCTTTGTTCAGTCGTTTTTCTGGAGCTTAAGAGGCTGGATGTCTCTTATGTTTCTGTAAGATGACTTAAGCTTGCAAGCTAAATAAATAACTTCTTTTTACGTGCGAATCCATCTCAACTTTTATTGAGGCCAGACTGACAGAGAAAGAAATTTGGGAATCAACACAGGTGGATGAGGGTAAAGCAGTTGATGTGGTGTCAGTAAAGCATTTGATAAGGTTCCCCACGGTAGGCTACTGCAGAAAATACGCAAGCATGGGATTCAGGGAGATTTAGCAGTTTGGATCAGAAATTGGCTAGCTGGAAGAAGACAAAGGGTGGTGGTTGATGGGAAGTGTTCAGACTGGAGTCCAGTTACTAGTGGTGTACCACAAGGATCTGTTTTGGGGCCACTGCTGTTTGTCATTTTTATAAATGACCTGGAGAGGGGTGTAGAAGGATGGGTGAGTAAATTTGCAGATGACACTAAAGTCAGTGGAGTTGTGGACAGTGCGGAAGGATGTTACAAGTTACAGAGGGACATAGATAAGCTGCAGGGCTGGGCTGAGAGGTGGCAAATGGAGTTTAATGCAGAAAAGTGTGAGGTGATTCATTTTGGAAGGAATAACAGGAAGACAGAGTACTGGGCTAATGGTAAGATTCTTGGCAGTGTGGATGAGCAGAGAGATCTCGGTGTCCATGTACATAGATCCCTGAAAGTTGCCACTCAGGTTGATAGGGTTGTTAAGAAGGCGTACGGTGTGTTAGCTTTTATTGGTAGAGGGATTGAGTTTCGGAGCCATGAGGTCATGTTGCAGCTGTACAAAACTCTGGTGCGGCCGCATTTAGAGTATTGCGTGCAATTCTGGTCACCGCATTATAGAAAGGATGTGGAAGCATTGGAAAGGGTGCAGAGGAGATTTACCAGAATGTTGCCTGGTATGGAGGGAAGATCTTATGAGGAAAGGCTGAGGGACTTGAGGCTGTTTTCGTTAGAGAGAAGAAGGTTAAGAGGTGACTTAATTGAGGCATACAAGATGATCAGAGGATTGGATAGGGTGGACAGTGAAAGCCTTTTACCTCGGATGGTGATGTCTAGCACGAGGGGACATAGCTTTAAATTGAGGGGGGATAGATATAGGACAGACGTCAGAGGTAGGTTCTTTACTCAGGGAGTAGTAAGAGCGTGGAATGCCCTGCCTGCAACAGTAGTGGACTCGCCAACACTAAGGGCATTCAAATGGTCATTGGATAGACATATGGACGATAAGGGAATAGTGTAGATGGGCTTTAGAGTGGTTTCACAGGTCGGCGCAACATTGAGGGTCGAAGGGCCTGTACTGCGCTGTAATGTTCTATGTTCTATGCATGCTGTATATGAGACACTGCCCCTCCAAGTAGAAAGCGAAGCATCAGACATCGCCCTTACCGCCACCCTCAATCAGTTGCAGGCCCGTGGCAGTCTTTTCCTGCACCCTTCATGCCTCAGAAATTCGGCACTCATCCTATCGTTGAAGCTGTGCGGCATTGGAGGCTAATTTGTTGAGTACTCTGGATCTGTGGAGACTGCGTTTACCTTAGCAGTAACATAGACAGGCTACCAACACTTGTAATAGTACAACTCTATTTTATTTAACTGAGAGCTGTTAAACATACTTGCACTGTGGGTCGACACTATGTTAGATTGACTGAAGACCTATGCCTAACCTGACCAGCCTATGCTGCTAGCACATGGTGGATGTTTGTGCTACTGACTGCGGGCTCTGTCTGTCTCAGAGGCTGCATCCCGAACGAGCGGGAAAACTAGTGCCCTCTGTCTTTATAGTGACCGTGCTCTAACTGGTGATTGGCTGCTGTGTTGTGTGTGTTGATTGGTCTTGCAGTGTGTCAGTCAGTGTGTGTCTCTGCACCATCATATATTGATGTGTATATTATGACAGAGGCATTACTGGCTGGCAGGAGATTCACTCTTCTCACTGACCAACGGTCGGTAGCCTTCATGTTCAACAACACACAGCGGGGCAAGATCAAGAACGATAAAATCTTGAAGTGGAGGATCGAGCTCTCCACCTACAATTACAAGATTAAGTATCGCCCTGGCAAACTCAACGAGCCCCCAGACGCCCTATCGCGAGGTACATGTGCCAGCGCACAGGTAGACCGACTCCGGGCCCTGCACGACAGTCTTTGTCACCCAGGAGTCACACTGTTGTACCACTTCATTAAGGCACAAAAACTGCCCTACTCCGGTGAGGAAGTAAGGACAATCACCAGGCCTGTGTGGAGTGCAAGCCGCACTTCTACCGGCCGGACCACATGCGCCTGGTGAAGGCCTCCCGCCCCTTTGAACGCCTCAGCGTGGACTTCAAAGCCCCCTCCCCTCCACCGACTGTCACACATATTTTCTCAGTGTGATCGATGAGTACTCCAGATTCCCCTTTGCCATCCCATGCCCCGACATGACGTCTGCCACCGTCATTAAAGCCCTCAACACAATCTTCGCTCTGTTCAGTTTCCTCGCCTACATCCACAGTGACAGGGGATCCTCATTCATGAGTGATGAGCTGCGTCAGTTCCTGCTCAGCAGGGGTATCGCCTCCAGCAGAACGACAAGCTATAACCCTCGGGGAAATGGACAGATAGAAAGGGAGAATGGGACGGTATGGAGGGCCGTCCAGCTGGCCCTACGGTCCAGAAATCCCCCGGCCTCCCGCTGGCAGGAGGTCCTCCCCGATGCACTCCACTCCATTCGCTCATTACTCTGCACTGCCACAAACAATACACCCCATGAACGTATTTTTGCCTTCCCCAGGAAGTCCACATCCGGGGTGTCGCTCCCGATTTGGCTCGCAGCTCCGGAAACCATGCTTCTCCGGAAGCACGTCCGACTTCACAAGGCGGACCCGTTGGTGGAGAGGGTGCACTTGCTCCACGCAAACCCCCAGTAGGCCTACGCGGTATTCCCCGATGGCCGCCAGGATACCGTCTCCCTCAGGGACCTGGCACCAGCAGGTTCCACCCCCACACCGCCTCCGCCCCCAGCGCCACCCTCCCCTCCCCCATCGCTCCCAACAGCACCCTCCCCAGGACTATCCGTCCTCCCCATGCCCAACGATGAAGAGGACTTCGGCATGCTCCCGGAGTCACCATCGACCAGATCAGCACCAACATTGCCGACACCACTGTGTCACTCCCAGAGGAACATCAAGGCCCCGGACCGGCTAAACCTCTGACAGGTCCACCGGACATCAAAGGACATTTGTTTGCTCAAATCTTGTAAATATTAACTCATTGTTGTATATAGTTATCCACCACCCCCGCCGGACTCAATTTTTAACAGGGGGTGAATGTGGTAAACCACTGTTGCACCTGTATTAGGTGATGTACGATAGGACCTGTACTACAGGTTCGCCGCTCCCTGCCAGATAGCTCCGCCCAGGAGGCGGGGTATAAATACGCGTGTCCTCCAGCCGGCAGCCATTACACCAGCTGCTGTGGGAGGCCACACATCTGATAGCAATAAAGCCTCAGTTGGATTCGACTATCGTCTTTGTCCAATTGATTGTGCCTCAACACAGGGGCAGGAGGGTTAACACAGGGACAGGAGGGTTAACACGGTGATAGGAGGGTTAACACAGGGGCAGGAGGGTTAACACAGGGGGCAGGAGGGTTAACACGGGGCAGGAGGGTTAACACAGGGACAGGAGGGTTAACACAAGGGCAGGAGGGTTAACACAGGGGCAGGAGGGTTAACACAGGGACAGGAGGGTTAACACGGGGACAGGAAGGTTAACACGGGGACAGGAGGGTTAACACGGGGACAGGAGGGTTAACACAGGGACAGGAGGGTTAACACAAGGGCAGGAGGGTTAACACAGGGGCAGGAGGGTTAACAGAGGGGCAGGAGGGTTAACACTGGGACAGGAGGGTTAACACGGTGACAGGAGGGTTAACACAGGGGCAGGAGGATTAACACAGGGACAGGAGGGTTAACACGGGGACAGGAAGGTTAACACGGGGACAGGAGGGTTAACACAGGGACAGGAGGGTTAACACTGGGACAGGAGGGTTAACACAAGGGCAGGAGGGTTAACACAGGGACAGGAGGGTTAACACGGTGACAGGAGGGTTAACACGGGGACAGGAGGGTTAACACAGGGACAGGAGGGTTAACACAAGGGCAGGAGGGTTAACACAGGGGCAGGAGGGTTAACAGAGGGGCAGGAGTGTTAACACAGGGACAGGAGGGTTAACACGGGGACAGGAGAGTTAACACAGGGACAGAGGGTTAACACGGGGGTAGGAGGATTAACACAGGATCAGAGGGTTATGCAAGGCCAGGTTCATCTGAGTGGAAATGGAATGCGTGCGGTGGTAAGTGGGTGACTGGCGTACTGTCACTGTTAATGTGTTACTGGCCAAGCTGAATTTCACCCCCTGGAGACCCTTTTGACTGTTACATGTTCAAAAATATAAAATTGTTACTAATAAACCCAATGGGGAATTGAAAAGAAAATTCTCATCCGATGAAGTGGTGAGAATGTGGAAATGGGACTAATTGAGGTAAATAGCAGGGACACACTTGAGGGTTAACTGGAGAAATGCGACGGAGAAAGGAACAGATGGATCTATTGATGGTTACGATGAGGTGGGGGGCAGGGGGGGCAGTTACTGTGCAGCGTGAACGGGTTAATTGGGCCAAATGCCCTGTTTCTATGTTGTAAATTCTGTGTACGCAGCGGAGTCCGCAGTGATCAGCGCTGACACCAGAAAAGTCCGGGTTTTCCTCCGTTATTGGATTTTGAGTGGCATAATCAGTTAGATTGGTTTAACTTCCTGTCACCTCTGTGGATGAGATTTATAACCATCACAGTGTTGTGTCAGCTCTGAAGGTCAGAAGAATAAATGTGTTTGAGGAATTCTCAGTCTGGTTTCTAATGAGTATCAGCTCGAGGCACAAACCCTCCACAATCCCCTTCTGATTGGTGTCAAAATTTCTGATGCCACAATATTATTTATTATGTTTAAACATTGTCGGGTTGCGGGGATTGCTGGCAACGCTCCACACCTCCTAGCACAGAGAAGGTGCTGCAGGCTCCTCGTTCAATGGAGTCGCTTGCAGTTTGTCTGCTTACTGGCTGCAATGTTTGCTGTGTGTGACATGAGCGCTACCCACTGAGCCACAGCATGTAGCAACCACCCAGGTCCTCCTAGCAACCAATTACCGCATGTCAAGAGACTAAGCATTGAGAAGCCAGGCCAGTGTGTTTGAAAGGATTTTGAGAGTGAAAGTTGATCAAAACAGCAGCGATCCCAGCTCTGTCGCTAATTCACTGCCTGTCTCAGCTGCTGTCACTCGGAATGTGCAGTTATTTTTCTGAAAGTTTGTATTTGCATTTCATAGAATCATAAAATCACTCCAGTGCAGAAGGAGGCCACTCGGCCCATCGAGTCTGCACCGGCCCTCTGAAGGGACTCCCAACCTAGATCCACCCTCCCCATCCCCGCAACCCACCCAACCTTTTGGACACTAAGGGACAATTTATCATGGCCAATCCACCTAACCTGCACGCCTTTGGACTGTGGGAGGAAACCGGAGCACCCGGAGGAAACCCACGCAGACACGGGGAGAACGTGCAGACTCCGCACAGACAGTGACCCAAGCTGGGAATTGAACCCGGGTCCCTGGCACTGTGAGGCAGCAGTGCTAACCACTGTGCCACCGTGCCGCCCCAAATTTAATAGATGAAACCATCCCAAGATGCTTCACGTGGATGTAACCAGACAAACAAAAGGAGGAATTCAGAGGGTGACTGAAAGCTCGATTAAAGAGACGGTTCATGAGCAATGCTTTAAAGGGGTAGAGGGAGGTAGTGAACTGGGAGGGCTAACGAGGGAATTGTATTGTTTTGGGCCTGGACAGCTGACGATATGCCGATCAATAATGGGGTGAAAGAACATGGGAACACAAGAAAGGAGCAGGAGAAGGACATTGGGCGGGATAAGTCCGCTGCCCGACGCCGATATCGTAATTGGCAATCGGGCAAAGAATCCCTTCCGCAAGATCTGGGGGGACTGGTGGGGGGTGGCCAGAGGGTGGCATGTGGCATCGCGGATGACGGGTCGGGTCCGTGCACGGCCAGCGCCATGTTGTATGGCGCGACCGCCGCAGATCGTCGCCGTGCGCATGCGCGGCCAGGGACCCGGCCATTTCTGGGGCGAGAGCCGGGTGTTTCTCCCAGCGCCGCTGCGAGCCCGGTCCCGGAATCAGTGAGGGTTCGGCGCCAATTTTGGCATCGTAAAAGGCCCACGAATTCACCGTTTCAGCTGGCACTTAGCCACTGAAACGGAGAATCCAGCCCACAGAGTGTGTAGAACCATGCTCCACCATTGAATACGAACATGACTTCAATATAAAAGAGAATTTAGGAGGCATGGTTAGTAAGTTTGCAGATGACACCAAGATTGGTGGCACAGTGGATAGTGAAGAAGGTTATCTAGGATTGCAACGGGATCTTGATCAATTAGGCCAGTGGGCCGACGAATGGCAGATGGAGTTTAATTTAGATAAATGTGAGGTGATGCATTTTGGCAGATCGAATCAGGCCAGGACCTACTCAGTTAATGGTATGGTGTTGGGGAGAGTTATAGAACAAAGAGATCTAGGAGTACAGGTTCATAGCTCCTTGAAGGTGGAGTCGCAGGTGGACAGGGTGGTGAAGAAGGCATTCGGCATGCTTGGTTTCATTGGTCAGAACATTGAATACAGGAGTTGGGACGTCTTGTTGAAGTTGTACAAGACATTGGTACGGCCACACTTGGAATACTGTGTGCAGTTCTGGTCACCCTATTATAGAAAGGATATTATTAAACTGGAAAGAGTGCAGAAAAGATTTACTAGGATGTTGCCGGGACTTGATGGTTTGAGTTATAAGGAGAGGCTGGATAGACTGGGACTTTTTTCCTTGGAGCGTAGGAGGCTTAGGGGTGATCTTATAGAGGTCTATAAAATAATGAGGGGCATAGATAAGGTAGATAGTCAACATCTTTTCCCAAAGGTAGGGGAGTCTAAAACTAGAGGGCATAGGTTTAAGGTGAGAGGGGAGAGATTCAGAAGGGCCCAAAGGGGCAATTTCTTCACTCAGAGGGTAGTGAGTGTCTGGAATGGGCTGCCAGAGGTAGTAGTAGAGGCGGGTGCAATTGTGTCTTTTAAAAAACATTCAGATAGTTACATGGGTAAGATGGGTATAGAGGGTTATGGGCCAAGTGCGGGCAACTGGGACTAGCTTAATGGTAAAAACTGGGCGGCATGGACTGGTTGGGCCGAAGGGCCTGTTTCCATGCTGTAAACTTCTATGATTCTATGATTCTATGAAATTATTGCAGGTGCTGGAATCTGAAACAAAAACAGAAAATACTCGACAACCTCAGCAGGTCTGACAGCGTCTGTGGAGAGAGAAGGGAGCTGACGTTTCCAGTCTGGGTTGCTCTTTGCCAAAGCTGGAGAGAGCTGGAAATGGGGTCAGATTAATACTGTAGTGGGGGGTGTGGAGCGGTGGGGCTGGATAGGGGGTCCAGCGATAGGTGGGGATTGACAAAAATGTCGTGGACAGAATGACAAAGGGAATGTAAATGGGGGTGAGTAAGGCTGAGATAGTGGCACATAACGAGATGGTAGAACAAAGGTGAGCAGTGTGTCAAAGGGCAGCTAGGGACAGTTGGTCTAAGTGGAGTGGGGGG
This sequence comes from Scyliorhinus torazame, assembly GCF_047496885.1. Taxonomy (NCBI): domain Eukaryota; kingdom Metazoa; phylum Chordata; class Chondrichthyes; order Carcharhiniformes; family Scyliorhinidae; genus Scyliorhinus; species Scyliorhinus torazame. Next base: position 7,916,730 of record NC_092718.1, read on the forward strand.
AGGAGGGGGGACAATGGTGAGGGAAAGACAGATCAATGGAAGAAATGAAAATGAACTGATGGAAATAAAAATGGGGTGAAGGTGAAGGAAGGAGTTCACAGTCGGAACTTGTTAAGTTCGGAAGGCTGTAACTTGCTTAATCGGAAGATGAGGTGCTGTTCCTCCAGTTTGCGCTGCTTTTCACTGGGACATTGCAGCAGGCCAAGGACGGACATGTGGGTGTCAGAGCACGACGGGGAGTTGAAATGGCAGTGACAGGAAGGTCTGGGTCCTGCTTACGGACGGACTGGAGGTGTTCTGCAAAGCGGTCACCCAGTCTGTGTTTAGTCTCTCCAACGTAGAGTAGACCGCACTGGGAGCAGTTAATGCAATAGACCAGATTGAAGGAGGCGCACGTGAAGCACTGCCTCACCTGAAAAGAGTGTTTAGGGCCTGAGATGGTGAGCGGGGAGGAGGTAAAGGGGCAGGTGTTACACCTTCAACTCCTTCAACGTAACTTCAATGTGACTTGAAATCCATTCCCCGCCCCACAAATCCCTGAATCCCTGAGAGACCCAAACTCTGTCTACCCCACTGTTATGACCCCCCTGAAAAGCAGGGATGTGCACCATCCAGTTCCCATTAACTCATAACGAGTATGAACTCCCCGGTAATTGAGGGCAGAGCTTCCCCTTAACAGGGATGGCTCCACAATATAAACCCCCCGCTTGGGTGCACGTTGAGGAGGGTGGCCCTTCAGGGTGTGGGAGTTCAGTCGTGTATCTTAAAACAATAGTCCTCAACACCGGAGCTCCTCAATGATGTGTGCTCAGTCCTCTACTGTACTCCCTGTACACACATGACTGTGTGGCAAGATTTAACTCCAACTCAATCTATAAGTTTGCGGATGATACGACTGTGGTGGGCCGCATCTCAAACAACGCCGAATCAGACTACAGGAGGGAGATAAATCACTTGGTTGCATGGTGCACCAAAAACAACCTCTCTCTAAATGTTGGAAAGACCAAGGAACTGATCATCGACTTCAGGAAGTGTAGCACGAAACACACTCCCGTCTGCATCAATGGGAAGTGGAGATGGTCGATAGCTTTAGGTTCCTGGGGGTCACCATCACCAACAGTCTGTCCTGGTCCACTCACGTTGATGCAACAGTCAAGAAAGCCCAACAACGTCTCTACTTCCTACGGAAGCTAAAGAAATTTGGCATGTCTGCATCGACTCTCACAAACTTCTACAGATGTGCCATAGAGAGCATCCTATCCGGCTGCATCACAGCCTGGTATGGCAACTGCTCGGCCCAAGATCGCAAAAAACTGCAGAGTGTGGTGAAGTCAGCCCAACGAATCACACAAACTTGCCACCCTCACATTGATTCTGTATACACCTCTCGCTGCCTCAGGAAGGCAGACAGCATTATCAGAGACCCCTCCCACCCAGGCATTGCCTTCTTCCAGACCCTTCCATCAGGCAGAAGGTACAGAAGTCTGAAGATCCCCACATCCAGACATAGGAACAGCTTCTTCCCCACAGCTACCAGACTCCTCAACGACTCCCCCTCGGACTGATCTGTTCTCTGTAAGAACACTATTCACAATGCCCTGTGCAGCTCTTGCTCATGTATTTGCTTTGTTTGGCCCCTTGTTCCGCACTGTAACCAATCACTGTTTGTCGATGTACCATTTGTCAATGTTCTCTGTTGATTATTCTTTTGTCTACTATGTACGTACTGTGTACATTCCCTCGGCCGCAGAAAAATACTTTTCACTGTACTTCGGTACATGTGACAATAAATCAAATCGAATAAATCAAATCAAATCAAATTCTTTGTATCCTACCGTGCGTCCTGAATGTTTCTCACTCGTCAGAATCTACACCCGCCCTTAAATATATTAATAGATGGTACAGTCACAAACCTCTGGGGTGCGGAATGCCAAAGATTCACATCCTTTCAGTGAGGAAACATCGCCTTATCTCCGTTCCAAATGATCATCCTTTTTATTCTGAGACTGTGCTCCCAAGTTCGAGATTCCCCACCAGCAGAAACACCAGTGTCCTCCCTGTCCAGCCCTTCACAATCTTCTCATTTCCGCTAAACTCCAGATTGGCCCAATTTACTCAACCTGTCATCATTGGACACCCCTCTCATCTCAGAGACCAATCCAGTGGATCTTTGCTGTGCTGCCTTCAGTGCAAGAAGGATGCACAAGAGATTGAGTCGGATGGACATGTTCTGGGAGCTCTGGAGGGCTGGAGGAGTTTATGAAATAAGTCCATGAGGAGATTGGCGGCGTTAGGTGAGCTGCGTAGCTCTGCAAAAAGAAGTGTTAGTGTGGCTTGACGTGGAATAGGAGCTGAAGTTCTCAGAGCAACATCTAGTCCTGCACCTGTCCAGAATGTCTGCACCCCCCCCAGCTCTAGCTCTTGCGTATCCCTGATTTGAATCACTCCACTGCATAGGAAGAGCCCAAAGTTCTGGAATTCTGGGCATGATTCTCTCAGCCCAGGGCTGGGCCGGAGAATCCCCTCGACCGGCGCGAATCGCGCCACGCTGCCCCGACGGCGGGATGCGATTCTCCACACAGCGGAGAATCGGCGCCATTGGCACCGGCGTGGTCGCCGCTGGTCGGGGGCCGCTCTATGCGGCCCCGCCCCCCCCCCCGCCAATTCTATGCCCGGGATGGGCCGAGCGGCCGTCACAAAAAAACCCGAGTACCGCCAGCGCCATTCACACCTGCTCTCAGCCAGCGGGACCTCAGCGGGGAAGGGTCCGAGGGTGGCCTGTGTGGGGGGGGGGGGCCGACCCTGGGGGACGGGACCTCCGATGTGGCATGCCCCGCGATTGGGGCCCACCGATCGGCAGGCCGGCCTCTCTGGCTGAGGGCCTGCTTTACCCCGCGCCGGCCCCTGTAGCCCTGTACCATGTTGCGTCGGGGCCGGCGCGGAGAAGGGAGACACCGCGCGCGTGCGTGCGTTGGCGCCGATGCCACTGCGCATGCATGGGCCGCTCCAGTGCCGTGCTGGCCCCCTGTAGGGGCCAGAATTGCTGTTCCTGAGGCCATGTTGGCGCCGTCGAGAAACGCGACAGCATTTCCGCTGGCGTCAACACTTAGCCTCAGGATCAGAGAATCCCGCCCCCTCTCTCTAAACTACAATCTGTCTCCGTGCTTGCTTCTACACACGGCTCTGTCCAACACTACATTGACCCCTAGGTGCTGGTCATGTGTTCTCTTACATCACTACGTGGGCAGTACTGTCCTCAGACCCACATTACTCTTTCTGTGCCAGACTCTGAAACTAAACCTTCCCCGGAGGAAACCCACACAGACACGGCGAGAACGTGCAGAATCTTGCAGTCCCAGTTGAGAGAATCTTTCTTGTTGGAGCTCTCTGGAACTTGCAGTTCTGTATGATTTAAGACAGTGGTTGTCTTGACATATTTTGCCTTTTTGAGGAAATTCAGGGCTACACAAGCATCCATTCTCAAGAAGAAAAAAGACTGGTGACGGATTACACACATCAGCTTGAAGATTTCTTTGCCGCCATATCTTGGTGGTTCCAGAACCAAGCCTATGGCTGGAAGTCAGATCCCTCCGGGTCCATAGAGTGGTGTGTTTGTGACTCACAGCCAGAGGTCTGTCAGCCACAGCTCTTTGCCTGATAGGACTGTCACACTCGCTCCCGTATCCGATGTAAAGTTTATGAGTTGGCCATTAACCGAGATGTCGGCATTTCAGAATGAAAACCCAGGATCTTTGACCTCACTCACGAAGCATGGTTGTGTGAACTCTTTGTGTGTGTTGATCTCATGAATCCTCTCGAGATCTTTTGTGCATTTTGAAGCTTTGGCTTTGCACAACTTCCCGAAGTGTCTACACAGGTGGGTCTTACACAGGTGGGTATCACACAGGTAGCTACTACACAAGTGGGTATTGCACAGGTGGGCATCACACAGGTGGGTATCACACAGGTGGGTATCACACAGGTGGGTCTTACACAGGTGGGCATCACACAGGTGGGTAGCACACAGGTGGGCATCACACAGGTGGGTATCACACAGGTGGGTATCACACAGGTAGCTACTACACAAGTGGGTATTGCACAGGTGGGCATCACACAGGTGGGTATCACACAGGTGGGTATCACACAGGTGGGTCTTACACAGGTGGGTATCACACAGGTGAGTCTTACACAGGTGGGTATCACACAGGTGGGTATCACACAGGTGAGTCTTACACAGGTGGGCATCACACAGGTGGGTAGCACACAGGTGGGCATCACACAGGTGGGTAGCACACAGGTGGGTATTGCACAGGTAGCTACTACATCATCCTCCTCCTCATCATCCTTCACTTCATCATCCTCCTCCTCCTCCTCCTCGGTGGCCATATGTTCCTCATCACCCACCTCCACTCGTCGTCCTGCTTAAATGGGCGACCCTCCGGGGGGTGTGCTGTAGGACACCACCAGGGTGATCGAGGCATCGGAACTGCACCTTGAGGAGTCCGATGCTCCACTCAATCACAGCCCGGGTGGCCACATCGGCCACGTTGTGCCAGGTCTCTGCTTCGGTCTGCGGCCTCCGTACTGGCATCATTGACCAGGTCCTCAGCGGGTACCCCTTATTCCCCAAGAGCCAGCCGCCCATCCTGGGGTGGCCCATCGAAGAAGCCGGGGATGACCGACTGCTCCAGGATGTAGTTGTTGTGCACACTCCCCGGGAAGCGTGCACACACGTGCATTATCCTCATGTGGTGGTCGCACACGAGCTGAATGTTGAGGGAGTGGAACCCCTTCCTGTTAACATAGGGCACCCCCAGAGCGCCCGGTGAGCACAGGGCGACCGGCGTGGCATCTATGACCCCCTGGACCTGGGGCTTCCCGGCAATGGCGGAGAAACCTGCTGCCCGCCATCTTGCTGGGCTTGGTCCATGTTGAAGATGATGTTGTTTTCCGCCTGGGCAAACAGGGCTTCTGTGACCTGCCGGATGCTCCTGTGGGCTGCGGCCTGCGCGATGCCACACAGGTCCCCACTCGAGCCCTGGAATGATCCCGAGGGGTAAAAGTTCAGGACTGCAGTGACCTTGATGGCCACCGGGAGCAGGTGGCCTCCTCCTCCATGTGATGGCAAGTCCATAAGACCATAAGACATAGGAGCAGAATTAGGCCACTCGGCCCATCGAGTCTGCTCCGCCATTCAATCACGGCTGATATTTTCTCATCCCCATTCTCCTGCCTTCTCCCCATAACCCCTGATCCCCTTATTAATCAAGAACCTATCTATCTCTGTCTTAAAGACACTCGGTGATTTGGCCTCCACAGCCTTCTGCGACAAAGAGTTCCACAGATTCACCACCCTCTGGCTGAAGAAATTCCTCCTCATCTCTGTTTTAAAGGACTGTCCCAAGTCTACGAGGATATGGCGCAGATGCCGCGCCGTCTCCCTGTTGAGGTGGAGCTTCCTGCAGCACACGCTGTCCGTCATCTGTTCGAATGACCAGCGATGCCTGTACACCCGGGGTCGTCGCGGGACTCCCCCTCTGGGCCCCTCCCTGGCCTGATGGGCGGCCGTGTCCTCAGGGTGTGGGGCGGAGTCCGGCACATGGGCCACCGCCTCGAGCATCTGCAGACGCTGCTGCTGCCCCCGTCTCCGGACGTCTAGCCGCCCGGCCTAGCAGCAGCTCCACTAGGGCAGGTTCTGGGTCCAATATCCCTGCCATTGTGTTCAGTATCTGTAAGGCATTGGGAGAGGGTGTGAGACTGACAAACAACGGTGGCTCCCAACCCGGGACCCTCCATTCACCCCCCCCCCCCCCCCCCCCACAACGATCCCTGCCCGGATGCCCTGCCCTCGCACACCCAGCCACAGGGGGCTCCCCTCACCGCACCCCAGACCCTGTACCCGGTCACCCGCTCGTAACGTCACCTGGATTGGCCACTGGTCCTCACCCCGTGGCACTCACCCACCCTCCGGCCGTGGACACGTCCCCGGAGCTGTGTCCCATCCCCTGGGTGTTCGGATGTTGGCTGCTGCGTGTGTGCTGTTGCCTCCCAAAGTGTTCAGGCATCAGGGTCTGGTTGGGATGCTGGGCAATGTCTACCACGTGCTACATGGCCCTCCCATGGAATCCACTTGGCACCTGTGAAGTGCTCACTTAACCATGATTGGCAATTTCCTATTAGCGATAGCCTTCAGCCGCACAGCCATTGGTGGGGGTTATGGGTGGTCAGTGGAGCAGACAGGCAGAGACAAGGGTCGCCCCCGGAACGGGTACACGACCCAGGGGTTTGCATGGTGGTGCCCCAGTGGTTGCCGCCCCCCCCCCCCCCCCCCCCCCCAGCGCCTTACCCCCAGCTCCTATAGTGGCCCACCCCAGCAGAGGGCGAACCCCCCCTCCCCTGCCAGCCAAGGCCTGCCCCCGCCCCCCTCCATGCTGAACACTGGGGTGGCAAGCCCAGTGCCCCCGGGCTCTTTGCCTGTGATGGCTCCTCACCTCCTCGGCTCCCCACAGAAGCCCTTCCGCCAGGTTCACATTTTTCTAAAGCAGCACCAATCAGCGCCAGTGTGACCACTCGCTGGGGAGGCCGCTGAATGACAGGAGGCCATTGGATATGGGCTGGCCCCCATTGATTATATGAAGAAAAGCCTGAAGTGGTGATAATTGGTTTCTCGCCTCACTACGGCGAGATCCCGACTTCGCCTACGGGAGCAGGACGGTTGCATCGCAAACTATTTGGGGCCTGGCTCAGTCTCGTTTTTGGCCTCTCCGGCTATTCACCGACCTCATTTCGCCTGAGCGGGAGCACGTTGAGGCCGGAGAATCGCGGCCACCGTCTGCTGATCAAACCTGGGCCCTGATTGACCTGCAAAGCCTTTCGAAACAAAAGGCATCTTCTCATAGCTCCAAACAGACAGATTCAATCTGATCACTATTGGTCTCAAATTTTGTCATGGTTACATCTCAATTAAAATATAAACTAGCAAGCAGAGTCCAGGAACCGTGAAATGCAAATGTCACCATGACTGTAACAAACGGATACCTCTTTAACATCTAATCCGATCCCTGTGGGAGGCCTGTGAAGAGCTCAGAGTTACTTCCCGGAGCTGAAACATACACAGTAATGATCTGAAGTGAAAAGGATGGAAGAGAAAAGATTGCAATATTGCAGCTAACACTCAGCCGACACCAGCCCAACCTCAGTGTCCTGCATACAAACGGCACTCAGGAAGGATTTCCCTGTGATCCTTTCATTCCGACCCGCTGGAATTCATCAAATGCTTTATTGAAGGCAGCAGGGTGTCAGGAAATATTCTGATTGAAGAATTACTGATGAAAGCCGCGCTTATGTATTTGTAACATCGCGGTCTGAGTATTCGAATGCTCTCCTGGCCACCTCCAACTATGAAACCAAGGAACTGATCATCGACTTCAGGAAGCGTAGCACGACACACACTCGCGCCTGCATCTATGGCTCCGAAGTTGGTCGATAGCTTTAGGTTCCTGGGGGTCACCATCACCAACAGTCTGGCCTGGTCCACTCACGTTGATGCAACAGTCAAGAAAGCCCAACAACGTCTCTACTTCCTACGGAAGCTAAAGAAATTTGGCATGTCTGCATCGACTCTCACAAACTTCTACAGATGTGCCATAGAGAGCACCCTATCCGGCTGCATCACAGCTTGGTATGGCAACTGCTCGGTCCAAGATCGCAAGAAACTGCAGAGTGTCATGAACTCAGCCCAACGCATCACACAAGCTTGCCACCCTCACATTGATTCTGTACACATCTCCCGCTGCCTCAGGAAGGCAGACAGCATTATCAGAGACCCCTCACTCAGGCTTTGCCCTCTTCCAGACCCTTCCATCAGGCAGAAGGTACAGAAGTCTGAAGACCTGCACATCCAGACATAGGAACAGCTTCTTCCCCACAGCTACAAGACTCCTCAACGACTCCCCCTCGGACTGATCTGCTCCCTGTAAGAACACTATTCACGACTCCCTATGCTGCTCTTGCTCATGTATTTGCTTTGTTTGGCCCTTTGTTCCACACTGTAACCAATTACTGTTTGTCGATGTATCATTTAAGAACACAAGAACTAGGAGCAGGAGTAGGCCATCTGGCCCCTCGAGCCTGCTCCACCATTCAATGAGATCATGGCTGATCTTTTGTGGACTCAGCTCCACTTTCCGGCCCGAACACCATAACCCTTAATCAATCCCTTTATTCTTCAAAAACCTATCTATCTTTATCTTAAAAACATTTTAATGAAAGAGCCTCTTCTGCTTCACTGGGCAAGGAATTCCATAGATTCACAACCCTTTGGGTGAAGAAGTTCCTCCTAAACTCAGTCCTAAATCTACTTCCCCTTATTTTGAGGTTATGCCCCCTAGTTCTGCTTTCACCCGCCAGTGGAAACAACCTGCCCGCATCTATCCTATCTGTTCCCTTCATAATTTTATATGTTTCTATAAGATCCCCCCTCATCCTTCTAAATTCCAACAAGTACAGTCCCAGTCTACTCAACCTCTCCTTGTAATCCAACCCCTTCAGCTCTGGGAATAGCCTAGTGAATCTCCTCTGCACACCCTCCAGTGCCAGTATGTCCTTTCTCAAGTAAGGAGACCAAAACTGAACACAATACTCCAGGTGTGGCCTCACTAACACCTTATACAATTGCAGCATAACCTCCCTAGTCTTAAACTCCATCCCTCTAGCAATGGAGGACAAAATTCCATTTGCCTTCTTAATCACCTGTTGCACCTGTAAACCAACTTTTTGCGACTCATGCACTAGCACACCCAGGTCTCTCTGCACAGCAGCATGTTTTAATATTTTATCATTTAAATAATAATCCCTTTTGCTGTTATTCCTACCAAAATGGATAACCTCACATTTGTCAATGTTCTCTGTTGATTATTCTTTTGTCTACTATGTACGTACTGTGTACGTTCCCTCGGCCACAGAAAAATACTTTTCACTGCACTTCGGTACATGTGACAATAAATATCAATCAATCAATCAAATCCTATTTACTCAGCACCCTCTCTTCCACTGACCTACATTAGTTCCCCCTCCAGCAACAACCTGCTTAAAAAATTCTCATTCTTCTTCTCAAACCCTTCCATGACCTCGCCCCTCTGTAAGCCCCTCCCTACCCACAACCCTCCGAGATCTTTCCATTTCCCCAATTCTGGCTGCCAGCATATGCCACAATTTTTAATAATTCACTGCAGGTGGCTGTGCCTTGAGCTGTACTGGATCTAAGCTCTGAGATATCCTCCCCATCAGCGAACATTCCCACTTCTAACCATGGGATGGAGGGAATGTCACTGGTGAAGCAGCTGAAGATGGCTGGGCCCGAGGAACTCCTGCAGGGGTATCCTGGGGTGGAGATGATTGGCCTCCAATCACCACAACCGGCGGGAAGCCTTTACCCCTGATTCCCATCGACCCCAGTTTTACTGGGGCTCTTTGATGCCACACTCGCTCAAATGCTGCCTTGTCGTCAAGTGAAATCACTCTCAGCTCACCTCTGGAGGTCAGCTCCTTTGCCCATGTTTGAACCGAGGCTGTAAAGAGGTCAGGAGCTGAGTGACCCCTGCGGAACCCAAACTGAGCAGGTTATTGCTGAGCAAGTGCAGCGTGACAGCATTGTTGGCGACTCCTTCCATCAATTTGCTGCTGATCAGGAGGAGGCTGATGGGATCTGACAGCAGCACTGAAACCGTTCTTGCACAGCCAACACCGTGTCACTCACAGCTCTGCTGCCACGGAGACCAGCCCCAAGCTTCGGTGACACTGACCTGGGACGGCTGTTGGACGTGTCGGAGGCCAGGCGGGATTCCCTGTTCCCTCTAGGATCCAGGAGGGCCAGCCATAGCTGCCTAGGAAGAGGTGTCAGCAGCCGAGCGGCCCCTTCTTACCTCCCCTCCCCCCCCCCCCCCCACCTCAGCCCTTCATACCCCATCTACGTTCTCTTTTCATGGGCATGGTCCCCCTCAGGCCCTCACTCTTGGCAGTGCCAAGGAGGTAAGGGTGAAGGAGGTGAGGGGGTTGAGGAGGGTGAGGGGATGGGTGAGGGGGCCGAGGGGATTGAGGGGGGTGTGTGGGGGGAGTGGCCACACATGTATCATGGGGATCTGCAACTGAGCAGGGTCTCACTTGCTCGCCCGCCGCTGACCTCCGCGTCGGTGACCTCCCGTTCCTCCAGGCCGCCGGCCACGTCCAGTGCCCTCTGCTCGAGCGCGGTGAGGGGCCACAGGTCTGGTGGTCCCCCTCTGGTCGTCTCCCGCTCCTGGCGGTTGTGCGCAATCTTCTCCTGGGGGGATGGGCAAACACAAACAATGACACTGTTAGACGCTCTGACACATGCAGCCCAGGAGTTGGGTAGATGATGGCATCAGTGGCCGGGACACCCGGCCATTGCAGCTGGCATGGGTGCTGGCATGTGGGGCAGGGTGGGGGTTCGACTTTCCCTCGGGGGGGGGGTGGGTTACATGTGTGTTGGGGGGTGGGGGGGCGAGGTTGGTGCCTACTCACCCTGGCCGCCCTGAGGAGGTTGTGCAGTTTCTTCCGGCACTGCATTCCAGTCCAGACGACGTTGCCCACAACGCTGACCGTCTCTGCCACCTGCGTGCAGACACGGCGAACGGCGGTGCCTGGCAGCCTTCCTCCCGGGCCGGGGTACAGACTCATCCTTCTCTCCTCCTCGACGTCCATGACGGTGTCCAGCTCAGTGTCCATGAACCGTGGCGCTGCTCTCCTTCAGCCATCTTATTGGCTGGGACGGTCTGTGTGGGGGGACGGATAGTTTAAGTGCGGCTACGGCGTGTGAGCCTCACGTGCGTCAATCACGGACCCGGCCAATCTGGCTCTCTTTTGCATGGAACCGGTTGCGTTCCCCGTGGCGACGGTGCTAGCCCATTTCGAGTTGTTGAATCGGTGCAGCTGTTGCGCCATTTTTCCCTGTCGTAATACACCACGGGTCTCACTCCGGATCAGCACTTAATCTCAGAAACAGAGAATCCAGCCCAAAGAGTGTGATTGTCCGTCCGCACCCGCCCGGCGACCGGAGAATCCCGCCCGAGGTCAATGGACTTCTCCATTGTCTGCGTCTGGCCCGTGACGATCGCGCGGCCGGCGGGGCGGAAGAATCCAGCCCAAAATAGTAATAATAATCGCTTATTGTCACAAGTAGGCTTCAATGAAGTTACCGTGAAAAACCCCTAGTTGCCACATTCCGGCGTCTGTTCGGGGAGGCCAGTATGTTTGTGATTTTCATTAATGACTTGGATGAGGGAGTTGAAGGGTGGGTCAGTAAATTTGCAGACGATACGAAGATTGGTGGAGTTGTGGATAGTAAGGAGGGCTGTTGTCGGCTGCAAAGAGACATAGATAGGATGCAGAGCTGGGCTGAGAAGTGGCAGATGGAGTTTAACCCTGAAAAGTGTGAGGTTGTCCATTTTGGAAGGACAAATATGAATGCGGAATATAGGGTTAACGGTAGAGTTCTTGGCAATGTGGAGGAGCAGAGAGATCTTGGGGTCTATGTTCATACATCTTTGAAAGTTGCCACTCAAGTGGATAGAGCTGTGAAGAAGGCCTATGGTGTGCTCGCGTTCATTAACAGAGGGATTGAATTCAAGAGCTGTGAGGTGATGATGCAGCTGTACAAAACTTTGGTAAATCCACATTTGGAGTACTGTGTACAGTTCTGGTCGCCTCATTTTAGGAAGGATGTGGAAGCTCTGGAAAAGGTGCAAAGAAGATTTACCAGGATGTTGCCTGGAATGGAGAGTAGGTCTTACGAGGAAAGGTTGAGGGTGCTAGGCCTTTTCTAATTAGAGCGGAGAAGGATGAGGGGCGACTTGATAGAGGTTTATAAGATGATCAGGGGAATAGATAGAGTAGACAGTCCGAGACTTTTTCCCCGGGTGGAACACACCATTACAAGGGGACATAAATTTAAGGTGAAAGGTGGAAGATATAGGAGGGATATCAGAGGTAGGTTCTTTACCCAGAGAGTAGTGGGGGCATGGAATGCACTGCCTGTGGAAGTAGTTGAGTCGGAAACATTAGGGACCTTCAAGCAGCTATTGGATAGGTACATGGATGACGGTAAAATGATATAATGTAGATTTATTTGTTCTTAAGGGCAGCACGGTAGCATTGTGGATAGCGCAATTGCTTCACAGCTCCATGGTCCCAGGTTCGATTCCGGCTTGGGTCATTGTCTGTGCGGAGTCTGCACGTCCTCCCCGTGTCTGCGTGGGTTTCCTCCGGGTGCTCTGGTTTCCTCCCACAGTCCAAAGATGTGCGGGTTAGGTGAATTGGCCAATGATAAATTGCCCTTAATGTCCAAATTGCCCTTAGTGTTGAGTGGAGGTGTTGAGTTTGGGTATGGTGCTCTTTCCAAGAGCCGGTGCAGACTCAAAGGGCCGAATGGCCTCCTTCTGCACTGTAAATTCAATGATAATCTATGATTAATCTAGGACAAAGGTTCGGCACAACATCGTGGGCCGAAGGGCCTGTTCTGTGCTGTATTTTCTATGTTCTATGTTCTATGTACGGGAATTGAATCCACGCTGCTGGCCTTGTTCTGCATTACAAGCCAGCTGTTTAGCCCACTGTGCTAAACCAGCCCCTTTGACACATGACACATGGTTGCATCGTGCCCTTGGTCATTTTTTGGGAGAGTTGTGCCCCTTATTTCTCATGTTTACCAATACAAATATAAATCTCTTAAAGCTGCTACCCAGTTTCTTCAGCCACTTCTTGATATCACAAGGACTCAGTTAAATTGGATGAAAACTGACATCTGTGATGCTGTGGATGTCTGGAGGAGATCGAGATAGAAATAGAAATTCCTCCGCCATTAGCCGCTTGTTTAAAATTCCAATACATAAAAACTGAATATTGTTGGGTGAATCTTTGGTGTCGAGGCAGCATTTTCTTGCTGCACAGATTCTTTGCATCAATTGAAATCCTTGAGTGTGCTGTAGTCTCTTTGTTTCAATAACGCTGTAAAATTCATACTGCACTCCTCAAACTATTAATTAGGTCGTTGCAAACACTGCTATCTTCTGATTTCAGGAGGGTTACCACAGTGTTGCTATAGGATTGAATGGAGTGAGATGTTTCCTAGGTGATTCCACTCAATATTAATAATAGAAACAAAGGTTTGATTGTAAGTTTAGCGATGGTTAATTTGGACACACTTGTGTCAACCTGTCAAAGAGAGATTCCCCTTTCATTCACCGACTTTGATGTTTGTTAAATAGTTTGTGGAAGGGGTTTAACACTTGGTGTGTCCAGGAGCCAGCTTTGGTCAGCGAGCAATGGGTCAACCGAACTTGGGGTAAGTCAGCATATGGGCAGCAATACCCCAACCCAGAGGTAAAAAGAATTGGGTACTCTAAATCTATTTTTAAAATAGAATATTCACAAAGTGCCTCTATCTCCTGCCTTCTTTAATAAATGATAGGATCTGCACCGGTAAGTCAAAATCAAAGTAGCACAGAGCGCCTTCATGGAACCTTCATGGTGGGCGGTCCGGTGGCTTGCACTGCTGCTTCACAGCTCCAGGGACCCAGGTTCGATTCCGGCCTCGGGTGACTGTGCGGAGTCTGCACGTTCTCCCCGTGTGTGCGTGGGTTTCCTCCGGGTGCTCCGGTTTCCTCCCAGTTCAAAGATGTGCAGATTAGATGGATTGGCTGCGCTAAATTGCCATTAGTGTCCAAAGGTTAGGTGGCGTTTAAAAAAATAAATTTAGAGTACCCAATTATTTTGTTTTCCAATTAAGGGGCAATTTAACGTGGCCAATCCACCTATCCTGCACATCTTTGGGTTGTGGGAGTGAGACACACGCAGACACGGGGGGAATGTGCAAACTCCACACGGACAGTGACCCGGGGCCGGGATCGAACCCGGGTCCTCGGCGCCGTAGGCAGCAGTGCTAAGGTTAGTTGGGGTTACAGGGATAGGGTGGGGTGCTATTTCGGAGAGTGGGTGCAGACCCGATGGGCCGAATGGCCTACTTCTGCATTCTGCGATTCTATGCGAACCACAAATAACTCGTGTACAACAAGACAGTAAGGACGTAATGTTGCAATTGATACAATATTCACTGCCTATGAAGGTGTTGGAAGTGGTGATGATCAATGATTTCAAGTATATCAGATGGGCACTTGAGGAAATTAAACTTGTATGTTCATGGGGATGGAGCAAGGGAGTGGGATTGACTCGGCAAGGAGCTGACATCGACTCAATGGCCCAAATGGCCATCTGCAGAGCTCTGATTGGTTTGTTTTCATCTTAGATTAAATCCCTTCAGCTGAGATTGAAGCCACCTTTGAATCTCGGAGGAAGGAGTGCTTCCGAGTGAGCCACAGCTGTCACCTAGTCTGATACATAGTGGATGAACATGAGGAACGAGTGACTGATGTCTTCAGCAGAAGCAATTGGAACATAGAGAGGTAGGAGGAGGCCATCCAGCCCCTCTAGCCTGTTCCAACATTCAATCAGATCATGGTTGGTATTCAGCTTAAATCCATCCACCCGCCTTGGCTCTGTAACCTTTAAAACCCTTGCCTAAAAAAAGAGTGGAGCCAGAAACATGAACATCAGAACGAGATCAGGTCGAAACATTCAGGTTTCTCTGTTGAAGCAGAAAACAACAAAGCTGGTCAGGAACCGAGCTCATGATGGTGATAATCTCTGTGGAGCAGAAACTCTTCAGAAACACATCGCAGGCCCATTCGCAATGCTCCCGGATTGTGGCTCCACTTGGGCTTCATTCTCATTGTTGAGCTCAGTGCACTCACAAGTGAAAAACGTGACAACAATTAAATTCTCCGTGAAATTATGCCAATGTAGGTGCTACCATGGAGACTGAAGGATCCACTCGTGCTGTCGAATGCAGCCAATGCTGCGCGTGTTTTAAAAATGTATTTTTTTCAGAACACAATATGCGTTTACAATCTGTGACAAATTAGAAGGTTCCAGTGATAACCCTCACGAGGATCTTGAGGAGCCACTCACTGATCTCCCCCAGGGGGAAAAGGGAAATACGTGTTCCCATGGTAACGGGCGGTGGCCCGTCATTATCGAGACCTTCAAATACCCGGGCTGGGACACGCGTGTTGCTTGCCACGCGTGGGCCTTTACTTTGGAGTTAAAATAAATTTGGTTTAATCTTTATCTTTGCTAATCTCCAGGATTAGTCCAGTTGCAATGAAAGTTAGTTATTGTTCATGGTGCATAATAACAGCCATAGCAGCCTAGACGGGTACAATTTAAGACAGTGATGCCTCTGGAATGTTAAATGGTATGTTCTGTAAGAAAAGAGTAAATTAGCTTGATTGTAGGTTTAGTTTATTTTTAGTTTAGAAAAATTAGCTATTATTATAAAATGCAGTACTTGACTAGTTTATTTTTAAAGAAATAAATTCTGTTAAATGTCTCCATCTCTCTCTGTCATTATTTAATTGTGACAATATGCATAATTTTACATTCTTGAAACCAAAGCAATTCATTACGGAATTGAAAACTGAAAAATGAGAGTACAGCGTCTTCCCAATTCAGAGCTGTCATGTGAGAGAACCTTAAGACATGGATGTTTAAGCAATGTACCTTTAAGAAAACAGTGATGTCAGAGAGCGGGTGGAGCTGAGGTCAGTTCAGCCATTTTGCAGTTTGGTTTTGCAGTTTGAAAAGTGCCTGGCTGGTTTTGCTGAGAGCAGTTTAAAAGTGCCTGGCTGTTTTGCTGTGAGCTGATTAAAAGGAGAAAGCCAGTTTGAGACAGCAGCTTGAGAAGTTATGGTTTGCTGTGAGTTGCTTGGAGGGAGAAAGCCAGTTGAAAAAGCAGGTTGTGTGTGTCTGTTTGTGCCCAGAGAGCTGCAGGAAGAAAGCAAGGTGCTGGAGCTGAAGTTAACCAAGCATAATATATCTCTGCCATTCTACAGAAAATATATATATCCTTTAACCTGATGTGATACTGTTTAACGGTGTTAAGTCTCTTGGAAGTTTGAAGGAACATTTTAAGGAGTTACTTACTGTTGCAATATGTTCTGAGTTATCTTTGAAGTAAGGGGTGTTAAGAGATCCAATGTTTATTTAAGATGTTAAGTTGAGTTCATGGAATAAAAAGTGTTTTGTGTTTAAAAGCTCACATGTCCATGATTGTAATCCCACACCTAGGGAAAATGCCATATGCTAGGAAAAGCAGCAAATCCATTAAAGGGAGAGGTTGGTTGAACTCCATGATACATTTTGGGGTTCTGAAAACGCCTCGCCTATAACAGAGCCTTTGCTGTTTCCTTCTCTGTTATAAATTGGGGCATATTTTGCTCCCGTTGGTGGCCCGTTGTATCCCTGTAGACATTGGAGTGTCTCAAACTGAAGCAACTACTTACAACAATTACAGTCCCAAGACCCGTGCGCTCGGAATGGCCTCTGTTATATTATCTACTCGGCATAGAGACTGAGGGGTAATTAACCTGCTAAACCTGGTTTGGCTCCAGCAAGCGTACTGGTTTCAATTCTGGGCACTGCACCTTAGGAAGGAGATCCAGGCTTTGAGAGAGGAGGGGGGTTTACTGAACAGTGCAGGGATTCAGGATGCAGTTCTGCTGAAATCGTGGAGAAGCTGGAACTTGTTTCTTTCGCGGAGAGAGATTTAAGGGGAGATTTGCCAGAGGCGTTTAAAATTATTAAAGGTTTCGATGGAGTAAAAAAAGAGCAACTGTTAACAGTGACTGAAGGGTCAATAATAAGTGGATACAGATTTTGGTAAATTGGCAACAGAAGCAGAGACAATTTTTACACAGTGAGTTGATGTGATCTAGAATCTGCTGCCTCAGAGGACAGTGAAAGAAAAAGATTCTGTAATAACTTTCAAGGGAAAGGAGGATAAATTCTACTTCGGAAGGAGAGAAGGCAGCATTTCAGGGAATACTGGCCGATAGTGATGACCTGGACTGGTTTCCATTGCCTGGATGGATCAAGAAATTTCCCAAACCTAAAAGTGAACTTGGGACATTTTTACTCAAAGACCGTCAGACAACGAGACAATTGGAGCTTTCAGCATTGAGGGGGATTGATTTTGTTGCATAAGGATTTTATTGCTTTGCGAGGCAAGCGACGAAGCAGTGTTACATCACAATGGTGATTTATTTAACAAAGTAGAAGTTTATAAACAGAACTGTACAACTACTACACAGGTCTAGTCCACTCGACCCCCAGGCTAACTCTGACCAAAGCACAAACCCTAAAACAATGAGGATTGGTGTTGTAGTGGTATTGTCACTGGACCAGTAAACCAGAGACCCAGAGTAATGCTCTGGGGACCAGGGTTCAAATCCTGCCACTGCAGATGGTGAAATTTGAATTCACTAAAAATCTGGAATTCAAAGTCTAATGATGACCATGAAACTATTGTCGATTATGGGCAGCACGGTAGCCTTGTGGATAGCACAATTGCTTCACAGCTCCAGGGTCCCAGGTTCGATTCCGGCTTGGGTCACTGTCTGTGCGGAGTCTGCACATCCTCCCCGTGTGTGCGTGGGTTTCCTCCGGGTGCTCCGGTTTCCTCCCACAGTCCAAAGATGTGCAGGTTAGGTGGATTGGCCATGCTAAATTACCCTTAGTGTCCAAAATTGCCCTTAGTGTTGGGTAGGGTTACTGGGTTATGGGGATGGGGTGGAGGTGTTGACCTTGGGTAGGGTGCTCTTTCCAAGAGCCAGTGCAGACTCGATGGGCCGAATGGCCTCCTTCTGCACTGTAAATTCTATGGATTGTTGTAAAATCTCATCTGGTTCA
Source organism: Scyliorhinus torazame (assembly GCF_047496885.1). Lineage (NCBI taxonomy): Eukaryota > Metazoa > Chordata > Chondrichthyes > Carcharhiniformes > Scyliorhinidae > Scyliorhinus > Scyliorhinus torazame. Next base: position 7,934,547 of record NC_092718.1, read on the forward strand.
CTTAATGTCCTTTAGGGAAGGAAATCTGCCGTCCTTACCTGGTCTGGCCCACATGTGCCTCCAGACCCACAGCAATGTGGTTGACTCTAACTGCCCTTCAAGGGCAATTAGGGATGGGCAATAAATGCTGGTACAGCCTGCGATGCCCACGCCCCATAAACAAAGAAAAAAAAGTCAGGTTCGACTTTCTAACACCCGTTAGGCTAACGTTCTTTTTTAAAAATAAATTTAGAGTACCCAATTCATTTTTTCCAATTAAGGGGCAATTTAGTGTGTTCAATCCACCTACCGTGCACATCTTTGAGATGTGGGGACAAAACCCACGCCAACACGGGGAGAATGTGCAAACTCCACACAGACAGTGACCCAGAGCCGGGATCGAATCTGGGACCTCAGCGCCGTGAGGCAGCAGTGCTAACCACTGCGCCACTGTGCTGCCCCTAGGCTAATGTTCCTGTGCTTCACCCCCATAGATTCCGGGCTGGTCACATGGGCCATGCTCTGTTTTTGAAAACTCACCACTATTCTTAGAAGTCCCCCTACACCAAAAAGGGCCGACATTCTAAATGGTGATCAGGGATTCTCACTCTCCGACTCCGATGCAAGCTTCAGTGGGTGCTATTCAGGTCAAACGATATTTTCAAGTTATCCCCCGGTATAACCCATACCTTCACCGAAGATTTCATCTACTTACCACTTAGTAGCATCGATCCTGGGTCCCGCATTGCTAAGTAAGTAAAGTAGACTTTGGAATAACCCTGCCCTGTCCATTTCCCATGGCCGAGCTGACTATAATCTGTCTCTGCTTCTCCCCTCTCTCCCTCTGAGTTCTGCTTCTGGATCTGAATCTGATAGTTCCTGCCCTGATCTCGAGGTTTATATTTTCTTTCTAACAATTAAGTTTTTTGATGTTATTGTAAAGTAACTCTTATTTTCTTTGATTGTAAAAAGGAACTTTGATCTAAAACAGTCTAATCCAACGAAGTATTCATTTTGACATGACTTCATCTCATAGATCTGATTACATTGTGTCCTTTGTGGTGTTCAAAATGCTTTGGTTTCAATAGGTGTTACTTTTAATTCCTGTCATTTCTATCGTTTTATTTTCCAATTGTGTCCTCAGCTCAATTTTGACTTTGATTTTGGCTTTGAATTATGTTTCTCGTAGACTGATAAACCTGGTATTAGCAAATTTTCACACCTAGAACCTCATCCATTCTTTTCCAGATCCTTACTAAGTTAGTTACTTTCAATGAAGGTGTGAGCCATTGTTTTTGGCTTCATTCAAAATCCTGTTTGTCTTGTTTGCTAAGCCTGCTTGACCAAGGCTATCTGCATTTTACAATCCTTCCCTGGCAGCTGCTGTTAACCCTTTGTGGGATCTTTCCCTGTATCCTATCATGTTTCTCTCAGACCAGATATTGCCAGACTTCCATGTTTCAAATGACACACCTTTCCATATTATCAATTACAGCTCCCATATTCCTCCCCCCTTAAGTTCCCTGACAGATCTCTGAAATAGAAAAACTCTTATTTACAATTATATGCAGTCAAAGATAGTTACAAAAGCTCAAAGCAAAGTTCATAAGGTCAATCTATCAGGTGACATCCTAACTCTTGTTGAATGTCCCAATGAGGCACCTGCTTCTTCCATTCTGGAGGCATCCGCGTCTACAGCAAGGGCGAGAAAAATCAGTAGAGTCTGAAATAGGAGTAGCATTGATTACCTCTTCAACTCCTACTGTGACCCCTGATGATTCCTCTTCGAAGATCTCGGTTCTATCACTGTTGCCTCGGCGAGTGGTGCACTGGTAGCTGGAATAGGGTCCACAAACCCATTTATGGGGATGACAGTTTCTCCCAACCTCAAATGATCAATATGGCTCTAGCTTTATGTCCCTGTAGGACCGTGACATACAATGTTGTCGCAGTCCTGGCAACCACTGTCCCAGGCAACCATTCTGGCCCTCCATCAAATTCCGCATGTACATTAAATCGTCTGTTTTATTGCTGGGCGGCGAATGTGGAGAAGGTATGGAGTCGGGTCAGAATGGAGGAGAGTTAGTATAGGAGGTCAGGATTGAAGACGCTAGCAACAGCGCCGCTCCCGACGGCCCCGGGGAAATACTCAGGGAGCCCAGTAGTAATAGCTTCACTGAGAATTTGGAGGCCGTTTCGACAGCACTTCGGGTTGGGGGCAGGGTCAAGGGAAATGCCGATTCGGGAGAACCACAGATTTGAGCCAGGGAAGTGGGATGGAAACTTTCGGAGATGGGAGGAGAAAGGAATTTGGACACTAAAGATTTGTTTCTTGCGGGTCGGTTTGCAGGAATGAAGGAGCTGGGAGCGAAGTATGGGCTGGAGCAGGGGGAAATATTTAGATACAGAGTTTCCAGGTGGAGCCGGCCTCCATAAACAGGGGCTGTTTAGCACAGGGCTAAAGAGCTGGCTTTGAAAGCAGACCAAGGTAGGCCAGCAGCACGGTTCAATTCCCATACCAGCCTCCCTGAACAGGCGCCGGAATGTGGGGACTAGGGGCTTTTCACAGTAACTTCATTTGAAACCTACTTGTGACAATGAGCAATTTTCACTTTCATACTGCTGGAGGAGGTGCTGACGACAGGGGGACTGGAGAAGGGGGTAGTGTCGGCGGTTTACGGGGCTATTTTGGAGGAGGAGAAGGCACCACTGGAAGGGATCAAGGCAAAGTGGGAGCAAGAGTTGGGAGAGGGTATGGAGGAGGGGTTCTGGTGTGAGGTGTTCCGGAGAGCGAATGCCTCCACCTCGTGCGCGAGGTTGGGGCTGATACTGCTGAAGATGGTATATTGAGTACACCTCACAAGGGCGAGGATGAGCCGGCACTTTAAGGGGGTAGAAGATGTGTGTGAACGTTGCGGGGGTGGGGGGGGGGGGTGCGAAAACCACGTTCATATGTTTTGGTCCTGTCCAAAGCTGGAGGATTGCTGGAAGGAGGTTTTTAGGGAAATCTCGAAAGTGGTGCACGTGAAACTGGACCCGAGCCCCCAGGTGGCCATATTCGGGGTGTCGGACCAGCCGGGATTGGAAACGGGTGCGGAGGCAAATGTTGTAGCCTTCGCCTCATTGATCGCCCGAAGGCGGATCCTGTTGGGATGGAGATCAACCTCTCTACCCTGTGCCCCAGTGTGGCGGGGGGACTTGCTGGAATTCTTGACTCTTGAGAAGGTCAAAATTCTACTAAGGGGAGGGATGAAGGGGTTCTACAATTCATGGGCGTTATTCATTCTGCACTTTCGAGAATTAGATCACATCGAACATTAGGGGGTTGGGGGTTGGGAGAGTTGGGGGGAGGGGGGCGGTGTGTGTTAATGGTGACTATGGGTGATTCCTGATTTCTTTTTGTTATTGGTTATGTTAACATGCGGGCTAATGTTTGGGGTTTGGTGGGAGGATGGGATCGTTGTTATTGATATGGGGATTGACATTACATTCGTTACTGATTATTGTTTATTGTTGGTGGGTGTAAATTTGGGAGAAAATGAGAAAAAGGAGGAGAATAAAAATATTTAATAACAACTCAGCCAGGGTAATCCCATTGGTGGCATGCGGTGTTGAATTGTACGAGAGTGAGAAGACCGCTAAGCAAAGCAGCAGTGGCCGATTAGTTTGCTTTCCCATTGACGCTTTGAAAGTCTGCACCACTCTTTCAGCCAGTTTGATGTGGGGCTATCTTTACCTGCCGGATCCCATTGGACTTACCGAAGAGTCAAAACTCTTTGGCTGTGAAGGCAGTGCCGTTGGCTGAGGCGGTCACCTTGGGTAGGCCGTGAATGGCAAAGATTTGGTTCAGCTTCCATGGTGGTTGCTGTAGTGGCCCAATGCATATGGTGAACATCCAGCCACTTCGAGTGGGCATCTACAACAATCAAAAACATCAGACCCAAATAGGGACTCGCTTAGTCCATGTGACGCCTCGTTCAAGGACACCGTGTCCACTCCCAGGGGTGCAAATCTGCTGCAGACAGAAGTTTTCATTGAGTCTGACACTGTTCACATTGGTTGACCATACTTTCGATCTCCTTCATAGAATCTCTACAGTTCATAGAAACCGACAGTGCAGAAGGAGGCCATTCAGCCCATCAAATCTGCACTGACTCACCGAAAGAGCACTCTACCTAGGCCCGTTACCCAATATCTTCAGTGCCGCTCCAGGATTGATGGCCATGGTGGCCGATATACTGCTGAGAGTCACAGGCAACAGCCGTCCATGCGGGTACCTAAATGTTTGCTCACTCGCCTCCATGTGACGAATGTAGAAATTTCAGATATATATTGTATTACATGTATTTGGTGTAGTAAGGGTTAATGGTCTGGGTTATTGTGTGATTGCTACAGTCATTTTCTTAAAATCCTGGTTTGAAAGACAGTCAGACTTTGTGGCTGCAAAAGGGATCATCAAAGCAGCGTAAAAATATGATTATAAGTCTTCCCAGCCATGGACATTGTTTACCTGAAGTTGGGCTAATGGAATTTTGTTTATATAAAGAAGGTTCCATGGGGAGTAGATAATTAGAGACATGCGTTTAGCCTTATTCAGATGATGTAGTTAATGGGAGGAGCCCGGGGTTAAAGTAGTCAGACGTTGAGTTCAGTTAAAGATTGGAGTGTGAGCAGACCAGAACCTTCACTCCAAATGATTTTGATTTGGCCTGTGAACAAGACAGCAGTTTCTCAAAAGGCTGGCAGGTTAAACAGTAGTCTGACACGGACAAGAAACCACAGGCTGTTTCCTGACCAGATTCCTCTCTCTCTCCCCAGTCAGTCTTTTAAAAGGAACCCCATTCACGTGTACAGCAGCTAACCCTGTGTTTGTTAACTGTATTTAAAAGTGGATTGTAACCTGTGATGGGTTTTGCTTGAGTGGAGATTAAAATATAGCAGTTAGGTGTTAAAGGGTTTCATTGTATTGTTAACTGGTAATTGAAAGCTATTTTTTTTATGATGTTAAAGTTAGTAATCCTGAGTTAGTAATAAAGTTTGTTTTAATATACCGTATCCCTATTTGTTCATGTAATCACTCCTGGAGCGAGATAGCCTTTCCTCACAGTCTTACAAATTAAATGAAATATTGGGGTTTCTGTCCAGTATCCTAGCAACTATCAGAGTCTCTTCCTGGATCATAATACCTTTATCAACCTCTATTTTAAGCAGATGGCTGTTGATGATAAGGACAATTGCAATGGGCAGTGTTTTATTTAATCTCACCATGTTCACCTCTGATTTTTTCTTCAGGATCTTCCTCAAGGTTGTTCACTGGAGTCTCCAATGTTTTTTGGGGGGAGTAGGGTTTTGTGACTCTGCATCTGGCTTGTAGATGGCCTTTCTTAATACATCTGAAAAAGGTGAATCCCTTACACTTGCATCTGTGTTGGGAATGCTCTCCCCACAAGAGCAATAAGCCTCTCACCCTTGTGATTTCTGGTTACTTTTGTTCTTCTCTGGTTCCGTGCCTCTCTTGCTTTGGGAACCTCAAGTGGCTACTTCCCGCCATAACTGGTTCACATTAACACTGTGGCTTCACAGTACCAGAGACCCGGGTTCGATTCCCAGCTTGGGTCACTGTCTGTGTGGAGTTTGTAAGTTCTCCCCGTGTCTGCGTGGGTTTAAAAACAGAACCAACCTTCACTATCCTCCCAAACCGTTCCCAAACATGCTGCAATCAGCCATTTCACAATAACTAGCCAGTGATTGGTTATATCAGTGGCTCAAGCACAAATGTCCCCTCCCTTCCCTCATGTGTAAAATATAGTTTCACAAAAGACATGTGGATGCTTCAAAACCCCCATCTTAACGAAGGTTTATTTCAAAATATTTTACTCGTTTTCTTTCCCTTGGCAACTTCGACCGGGATCTAAGATTTGGTTCTGAGTGTAAAACTTGGGTTGAGCAATGTACCACTACTGAGTGGAGACAATGACAAATCGGAATGTTTGGTCATGGCTGATAGCAGCAATAACGATGACATTGTTGTTGGTGACATCTTGCTGTACACAGATTGGCTGCCATGTTATATTATAACAGCGGTATCACTTCAAAGCGACTGAATTGGCTGTGAAGTGTGATGACGCTGAGATGGCGAAGGGCGCTAAATAAATGCTGCGCCTTCTTTCTCTGACCCTCACTGATTCCTTCTAGCATCCACCCCCCCCCCCACCCACCCACCCACCGCCATGCCAATTGCCATTGTAAATTTTCCCCCCCATTGGGCATGTATACCTCCCCTTTCAAAGCTGCTTTCATCACCCCCAATCATTCCTCGAGTCAGGTTTTTTACTGTCAGAACCAGTTCCAAGCTCTGAAGTGTACAGGCGAAACCCAACACCACTCGATAACAACTTACACTTCACAGCACCTTTAATGCAAAACATTCCCAGGGTGCTAAAACCTTTTAAAGCGGAAGGTTTTACAGGGCATCGTGAAGGATGAGAGAGAAGCTGAGAGGGAATTCCAGAGTTTAAAGGCCTTGGCAGCTGAAAGCACATCTCTCAACAGTGGAGCACAGGAAACCCTGGGCAGCATGGTAGCACAGTGGTTAGCACTGTGGCTTCACAGCGCCAGGGTCCCAGGTTCGATTTCCGGCTTGGGTCACTGTCTGTGCGGAGTCTGCGCGTTCTCCCCGTGTCTGCGTGGGTTTCCTCCGGGCGCTCCGGTTTCCTCCCACAAGTCCCGAAGACGTGCTGTTAGGTGAATTGGATATTCTGAATTCCCCTCTGTGTACCCGAACAGGCGCCGGAGTGTGGCGACTAGGGGCTTTTCACAATAACTTCATTGCAATGTAAGACTGCTTGTGACAATAAAGATTATTATTATATTATAAGGCCATGATTAGAGGAGCGCAAAGTTTCCGTAACCCATGCCTGATGGAATGTCGCACAGTCTCATTGTCCGTCTCGAATTCATTAATTGATGGGTCGCTTCTGCTTGCAGTCAAGGTCCAGGAGATACTGACCCATGAAATTGCTCCTTTTGAGCTTGGTAGCACATTGCAGGGGTCCATCACCTCTCTCGACATTACCAACAAGGGATTGGGCAGTAAATTGAGATTTTAAAAATATATATATTTGTTCGAAATCGCCGTTCAGCCATTTTATTCCCCAATGGTCCACGATGCAGCTTTATTGACATTTTTTCTAATATTCATACAAGTTCAGTTAATTGCTTCATTCTCGTTGGTGCACTGTGATTGGCTATCAACTGTTGTTAAAAAACACAATTTGCTCTGTCAGGAACCTCACATTTCTGGGAATTGTTTCTCTGTCTCCGAGTCGTTAATTGCTTCTTTTCATGTTTTGAAGTGAAAAGTCCTAATCTGTTCCATCGGCGTAAGCCTCCCCCTTATAAATGTTTCTCATGGGCAGCACGGTGGCGCAGTGGTTAGCACAGCTGCCTCACGACGCCGCGGTCCCAGGTTCGATCCCGACTCTGGGTCACTGACCACGTGGAGTTTGCACATTCTCCCCGTGTCTGCGTGGGTTTTGCCCCCACAAGCCAAAGATGTGCAAGTTAGGTGGATTGGCCACGCTAAATTGCCCCCTAATTGGAAAAAAATGAATTGGGTACTCTAAATTTATTTTTTAAAATGTGTCTCACTTGGGGGTGGTTATATTGAAAATCCTCTCACTGAGTTCAGGGTGCGCTCTGGTTGTTATTAATAATGATTATTTATATTTAATGGGCTATAATATTGTGATATCCAGGGATTGGTGGGTTAGACTATCTTGCCTAAAATATGTTGCAATTTAATATTTGTTACTAACAGGTCATTCTCAGGCATAGAGTTTGTGTCTGGCTCTGTATTGGTGGGGTGGGGGGGGAGGATGAGTTACTGGCAAGGCTGCCATTTACAGCTCATTCCTTGTTGCCCCTTGAGAAGGTGGTGGTGTGCCATCACCTGGATCTGTGGCAATCAGCACGGCGAAGGTGCTCTCACTGTGGTGCTGGGGAGGGATTTCCAGCATCCTGATGCAGTGATGGTGAACGAACAGCGATGTATTTCACAGCTCCTCAGATACTGAAGCCATCCGTACCCAAATGTAGCAAGACCTGAACACACTCAGGCTTGGGCTGGTAAGTGGTGTCATGTGAGAGTACCTTTAAGAAATGGGTGTGTATATAAATGTCTGTAGTGAGAGTACCTTTAAGAAATGGGTGTTTACTACTGCAGTGATGTCAGAGAGTGGGTGGAGCTGGGCTGTCTGTCAGCTTTTTACTTTTGTTTTTGATCAGGGTGTGGTTTAGTTTTGTTTTCAGTGTTGGAGCTGAAGCCAGACCAAGCAGTTGTACTGCTGTTCTCTCTGCCATCAAAAGACTATCTCTTGATCATTTGGTGAATTTCAGAATTATAAATGTTTTCAGTAGTGACTTTAACCTGATGTGCTTCTGATAAAGGTGCATGAATACTTAACAGATCCATGTAAATGAAATATGTACAGTAGTATCACAGTCATTTATAGACTTGCAAGATATGGTAGTTAAATGGTACAAATCAACATTAAATCATAAACTGCTAAAGTTATTTAAATTCTTAGAGAACAGAATGGTTACCTAATTTTGCCTTCCTAAAATATTAAAGTCACATACAGTCCATCACCATAGTGAAGGGATACACTGGAAACCTGTCAAAGTACCCCACTGAATTGTAAACAAACAACTTGCATTTCTGTTACCCCGTTTTCAGTAAGTGCTCCACAGACAATTGAAATGAAAATCGCTTATTGTCACAAGTAGGCTTCAAATGAAGTTACTGTGAAAAGCCCTTAGCCGCCACATTCCGGCGCCTGTTCGGGGAGGCTGTTACGGGAATTGAACCAACTGCTGGCCTGCCTTGGTCTGCTTTCAAAGCCAGTGATTTAGCCCTGTGCTAAACAGCCCCTAGCAGACAATTGAATGCTTTTGAAGCCTCACTGTTGTAATGTTGGAAACACAGCAGCCAATTTATGCACAGCAAGCTCCCACAAACAGCCACATGAAAATGAACAGATATTCTGTTTTAGTGATGTTGGTTGAGAAAAAGAATGCATTGGTCAGGAGACCGTGGGAGAATTCCCCTGTTCATTTTCAAAATAGTCGCATAGGGGGCGGGGTTCTACATTGCCTGGCGCCGAAATCGTATCTGGTGATCGGGCGGAGAATCCCCGTTTGTGACCGAATTGGGGTCAGCACATTTTTCGGATGCTCTGCCCCCTCCCAAATCTAGGAGTGCACCGCAGGCCGCTGCAACAGCGTCAGCGTGTCGCTTTGAGGCCCTCCCAATGCTCCGCCCCCGATGGGCCGAGTTTATAACCGTGCGGGTCACGTGTGGTCTGAGTGTTCGTAAACCCGGCGTGGCAGCAAAGTGGGAGAATCCAGCCCTGGATCTTCTAAATTCACTTCTTCCCCGCCAGTCTCCTGAATGACCCTCTTATGGACTGAACTAATCTCTCCACACATCTTCTCTACTGAGCAGTACTACACTCTGCATGCTTCACCCGATGCCTGTGTCTATGTATTTACATTGTGTATCTATCCTATGTCCTAAGTTTTTCATGTATGGAACGATCTGTCTGGACTGTACGCAGAAAAATACTTTTCACTGTACCTCGGTACACGGGACAATAAATCAAATCCAATTAAATCCAATCCAATCCACATCAGGTGGCTGACAGGCCCCCTGCTTAACTTTTCCTGCAAATGATGGCACCTCTGGGAGTGAGGCACTCCATCCGAACTGCACAGGATGTGTCAGCCTAGACATTGTACTCACCTTTGGAGCGATACTTAAACCCACATCCTTTTGATTCAGTTTGGTAGACCCCGGGCAGGATTCTCTGTTTGGGAGACTGCGTTCCCTGCCGGAGCTGAATTGCACCGGATTTGTATTCCTGCTGCGAAGACAAATCAGGAAATGATTCCCAATTCTTAGCCATGCAAATTTTTGTATGGTGATGATTACGAGGCATTCCCTAGGGAATCCCGCTATTCGGCCGCCATTTTGCGCGGACGGCCCGATAACGAGGTCCCAGTCTGGGCCCCCACCCTCCCGCAGCGCAATTCAGCCCCCCCACCCCACTCCGGTATTTTCTGGGTCACCCCCACCCCCTCCTCCCCCCCCAGTACAGAGGTGACCTGACCCATTACCCCACCAGAGACCCCTAATTAAAGAGACCCCCCCCCCAGCAAAGGGGATCTGGTGGGGGTGGGGTGGACAGGTCTTGCATTATGCAGGGGCGGGGAGGGGCATCCAATGGACTTTGGGGGCAACTCCATTAAAGAGTTCCTCCTTGGCCCATTGCGAGGTCCACAGTTTCAGGTACACGTTTGTCAAGACTGCGCCAATTCTCGCCCATGTGATTCCCGGCCCCGAGGACCAGAGAATCAAACGGGCTCAAGCTGCCCGGCCTGTTAATAGGATACAAATGGGTCTTAATGACCCATTGGCATCCTTCCGCTGGCGTGGGGCATGAACTTAGATCCCAACACCAGGGGGGACTGGACCCCTGGGACCTGTTTTTTCCCCCAGCGCTGGATTCTCCGTCACGCCGGGAACTCCGCTACTGGTGGCGGACGGGGGACGATCCAGACCCCTGTCACCCACTGAGGCACGGCTGGGACACATTAGCCCAGTGGCGCCCTGCTGAGATTGGGACATATCGGGAAGCAGGAATACTCGATGCAGTTCCCCAGTACCAACATCCGTAATCTCAAAGAATGCAAAATTCACTATAAAAAAAAATATTTTTAAGTTAATGTATTATTCATGGCCCCTTTCCTGAATCAGTTCTTTATATTCAAGCGAGGCGTTAGTGGACACATGATGATTTATAAAGGAATATGTTGGTTGGCTGGCATAATGAATCATGAGACATAATTGATTAAAGGTTAAATAGTCTGTGCAGTTTGTTGATTGTATTATCTTAATTATGCGTACTTCAGTGATCAGGTAATGATAAAAGCTGTTTTCCATTGTGTCTGAATTAACACTGAGATCTCACCTGGGGGCTGATCAGGCAGTACAAAAAGTCAAGATAACTGTCAGTGAATTGTGCTCATTGCTGGGAAATGGGGAACGTGATGGATTATAAACAAGTCATATCTTAAAAAGGAGCCATGAATTACTACAGGGATCATCAAATGTCAGTGAATCATTACATTTCCATTACCCTGGAACAGGCTGCGTTACCTTTGCGATGAGAGGGTGAAATCTCACTTGTTAGTTCTAGTGTGTTAAAGTAGTGGTGAGGGTTGTTTGTCAGGCTGGATGGAGGGGTTCGGTGGTGACTCTCAGGGATCAATATTTGGACCGCAGCTCTTTTTAAAAAAAAAATATTTTATTCAAATTTTTCGGTCAAACAAAGACAGTACAACATTTTCCCCTTTTGCAACTTTAAAACAATATAAATAATGATGATGACCGTTTTTTTAAAGAATAAATAATATATTAACTAGACGGCAACTGCCAGCAACAAAAATAAAAACTAGCCAATATCCAAAATAATAGAGTCACAAAAACCAATATAAATAACTCATATACAAACATCTGTACAAAACCCCTGAGGGCCCAGATGGGCCCTCCCCTCCCCCCTCCCCCCCCTCCCCCCTCCCCCCCCCTCCCCCCTCCCCCCCCTCCCCCCCTCCCCCCCCCTCCCCCCTGGGTTGCTGCTGCTACCTTTCCCATTTCCCTTATCGTTCTGCGAGATAGTCGAGGAACGGTTGCCACCGCCTGGTGAACCCTTGAGCCGAACCTCTTAGTGCGTATTTTATCCGCTCCAATTTTATAAACCCCGCCATGTTGTTTATCCAGGCCTCCATGCCTGGGGGTTTTGCTTCTTTCCACATAAGTAATATCCTTCGCCGGGCTACTAGGGACGCAAAGGCCAAAACATCAGCCTCTCTCGCCTCCTGCACTCCCGGTTCGTCCGCAAACCCAAATATCGCCATCCCCCAGCCTGGCTCGACTCGGACCCCCACCACCCTTGAAAGCACATTCGCCACCCCCACCCAGAACCCATGCAGTACCGGGCATGACCAAAACATGTGGGTGTGGTTCGCTGGGCTTCCCGCGCATCTCCCGCACCTATCCTCCACTCCAAAAAATCTACTTAACCTTGCTCCAGTCATGTGCGCCCTATGTAGAACCTTGAATTGTATCAGGCTGAGCCTGGCGCATGAGGACGAAGAGTTTACCCTACTCAAGGCATCGGCCCACAGCCCCTCCTCAATCTCTTCCCCGAGCTCCTCTTCCCATTTTCCCTTCAGCTCCTCCACCATCGTCTCCCCCTCGTCTCTCATTTCTCTGTATATATCTGACACCCTACCATCCCCCACCCATGCCCCCGAAATCACTCTGTCCTGAGTCTCTTGCGCTGGGAGCCGCGGAAATTCCCTCACCTGTTGCCTCGCAAAAGCCCTCAGTTGCATATATCGAAATGCATTCACCGGTGGCAACCCATATTTTTCTGTCAGTGCTCCCAGACTCGCAAACGTCCCGCCTAGGAACAAATCCTTCAATTTCACAATCCCTGCTCTCTGCCAAGCTTTAAATCCCCCATCTATCTTCCCCGGGACAAACCTGTGGTTGTTCCTTATCGGGGACCTCCCCGAGGCACCCGTCACTCCCTTATGCCGTCTCCACTGCCCCCAAATTTTCAGCGTTGCCACCACCACTGGACTTGTAGTGTATTTCTTCGGGGAGAACGGTAAAGGCGCCATCGTTAATGCTTTTAGGCAGGTTCCCCTACAGGACGCCATCTCTAGTCTTTTCCACGCCGCTCCCTCCCCTTCCCCCATCCACTTGCATACCATTGATATGTTGGCGGCCCAATAATAGTCACTTAAGTTCGGCAGTGCCAGTCCCCCCCTATCCCTACTACGCTGCAGGAACCCCCTCTTCACTCTTGGGGTCTCCCCAGCCCACACAAAACTCATAACGCTCTTATCCACTTTCTTGAAAAAGGCCTTTGTAATCATCACAGGGAGGCACTGGAACACAAAAAGAAACCGCGAAAGGACCACCATTTTGACCGCCTGCACCCTACCCGCCAGTGACAGGGGCACTATGTCCCATCTCCTAAAGTCCTCTTCCATCTGCTCCACCAATCTTACTAAATTAAGCTTATGCAAGGTTCCCCAGTTCCTGGCCATCTGGATCCCTAGGTACCGAAAATCCCTTGTTACTCTCCTCAACGGCAAATCATCTATTCCCCTGCCCTGTTCCCCAGGGTGCATCACAAACAGCTCACTCTTCCCCATATTCAATTTATATCCTGAAAATTCCCCAAACTCCCTGAGTGTCTGCATTATCTCGGGCATCCCCTCCACTGGGTCTGCGACATACAACAACAAATCATCCGCGTATAGTGACACCCGGTGCTCTTCTCCTCCCCTAAGTACTCCCCTCCACTTCCTAGAGCCCCTCAGCGCTATGGCCAGTGGCTCAATTGCCAACGCAAACAGTAACGGGGACAGGGGACATCCCTGTCTTGTCCCTCTGTATAGACGGAAGTGGTCAGATCTCTGCCTATTTGTAGTCACACTTGCCACCGGGGCCCTGTATAGAAGCTGAACCCATCCAATAAACCCCTCTCCAAATCCAAATCTCCTCAACACTTCCCACAGGTAATCCCACTCCACTCTATCAAATGCTTTCTCTGCATCCATCGCCACCACTATCTCCGCCTCCGCCTCCAGCAGGGGCATCATCATCACGCCCAGCAGCCTCCGTATGTTAGTGTTCAATTGTCTCCCCTGAACAAACTCTGTTTGATCCTCGTGAACCACCCCGGGACACAATCCTCCATCCTCGTCGCCATCACCTTGGCCAAAAGCTTGGCATCTACATTCAGGAGGGAAATAGGCCTGTAAGACCCGCACTGCAGCGGGTCTTTGTCCCTTTTCAAGAGCAGCGATATTGTCGCCTCCGACATCGTCGGGGGCAACGTCCCCCTTTCCCTGGCCTCATTAAAGGTTCTCATCAGAAGCGGGGCCAGCAGGTCCACGTATTTCCCATAAAATTCCACCGGGAACCCATCCGGTCCCGGGGCCTTCCCTGCCTGCATGCTCCCAATCCCTTTTACCACCTCCTCCACCTCAATCTGTGCTCCCAGTCCTGTCCTCTCCTGCTCCTCAACCTTCGGGAATTCCAACTGGTCTAGGAAGTGCATCATTTCCTCCTTCCCTTCCGGGGGCTGAGCCTTATACAGCCTCCCATAAAATGCCTTAAACACCCCGTTTACCCTCTCCGCTCCCCGTTCCATCTCACCCTCCTCGTCCCTAACCCCTCCAATCTGCCTCGCCGCCCCCCTCTTCCTCAGTTGTTGGGCCAGTAACCGGCTCACCTTCTCTCCGTACTCATACTGCACTCCCTGTGCCTTCCTCCATTGTGCCTCCGCCTTGCCCGTGGTCAACAAATCAAATTCCGTGTGCAACCTTCGTCTTTCCCTGTATAGTCCTTCATCCGGGGCCACCGCATACTGCCTATCCACCCTCAAAATTTCTCTCAACAATCTCTCCCTCTCTTTACTCTCTTGTTTCCCCTTATGGGCCCTTATGGAAATCAGTTCCCCTCTGACCACCGCCTTCAGTGCTTCCCAGACCACTCCCACCTGAACCTCTCCATCGTCATTAATCTCCAGATACCTTTCGATACATCTCCTTACCCTTACACACACACCCTCGTCCGCCAACAATCCCATATCTAATCTTCACAGTGGGTGCTGTTCCTTTTCCTCTCCTACTTCCGGATCTACCCAATGTGGGGCATGGTCCGAAATGGCTATAGCCGAGTACTCCGTCCCGGCCACCTTCAGGATCAGCGCCCTTCCCAGGACAAAGAAGTCTATCCGAGAATACACCTTGTGGACATGGGAGAAGAAGGAGAACTCTTTACTCCTAGGCCTAGTAAATCTCCAGGGATCCACTCCTCCCATCTGCTCCATGAAGTCCTTAAGCACCTTGGCTGCTGCCGGCCTCCTCCTGGTCCTAGACCTGGACCGGTCCAGTCCTGGATCCAGCACCGTGTTGAAGTCTCCCCCCATTACCAACTTTCCCGCCTCCAGGTCCGGGATACGCCCCAGCATACGTTTCATGAAGTTGGCATCATCCCAGTTCGGGTGCATATACGTTCACCAGAACCACCGCCTCACCTTGCAATCTGCCACTCACCATCAAGTATCTACCCCCACTGTCCGCCACTATGGTCTACACCTCAAACAATACCCATTTCCCCACTAATATTGCCACCCCTCTATTTTTTGCATCCAAGCCCGAGTGAAATACCTGTCCCACCCATCCTTTTCGTAATCTGACCTGATCCGCCAGTTTCAGATGCGTCTTCTGCAGCATGACCACATCTGCCTTTAATTTCTTTAGGTGCGCAAGTACCCTTGCCCTCTTAATCGGCCCATTCAGCCCTCTCACGTTCCACGTGATCAACTGGGTTGGGGGGCTCTTTACCCCCCCCCCCCTCATCGACTAGCCATCCCCTTTTTTAGACCAGCTCCTCACCCGGTTCCCACGCACCCACTTGTTCCCCCAACGGTGTCCTCCAGTCCCGACCATCCCATCCCGTAGCAGCTCCCCCTTCCCCTTAACAGCAGCAACCCAGTTACCACCCCCCCCCCCGCTAGATCCCCCTTTAGCGTGATTGCTCCCCCCATGTTGCTTCCAGAAGTCAGCAAAATCTGGCTGACCTCGGCTTCCCCCGTTTATCCTCAGCCTCTTTCCTGCGCCCCCTTTTCCCGCCACAATTACCATAGCGCGGGAGCAAAGCCCGCGCTTCCCACTCGGCCCCGCCCCTAATAGCGCAGCTCCCTCTCTCCTTCCCCCTCTCCTTCCCCACCGGCGCCCACAGTTCACCATACCCCACCCCATCAAGGGGAAAGGAAAATTTCCCCCCCCCCTTCCGATTCCCAGTCCCATGCAATCACACCACTGCTTTATTACAAAAGTTCTTTCTCTCTCCAGTCTAGTCCAGCTTCTCCTCTTCAATGAATGTCCACGCCTCTTCTGCCGTCTCGAAGTAGTGGTGTTTCCCTTGATGTGTAACCCACAGTCTCGCCGGCTGCAGCATACCAAATTTAACTTTCTTTCTATGGAGCACCGCCTTGGCCCGATTGAAACTCGCCCTCCTTCTCGCCACCTCCGCACTCCAATCCTGGTACACTCGGATCACCGCGTTCTCCCACCTGCAGCTCCGTGTCTTTTTCGCCCATCTCAGGACCATCTCCTTGTCTTTATAGCGGTGAAACCTCACCACTATAGCTCGAGGTATTTCTCCCGCCTTCGGTCTTCTCGCAAGGACTCGATATGCTCCCTCCACTTCCAAGGGGCCCGTCGGGGCCTCCGGTCCCATTAAGGAATGAAGCATCGTGCTCACATATGCCCCGACGCCGCTCCCTCTGCACCTTCGGGAAGACCCAAAACTCTTATGTTCTTCCTCCTCAAGCTATTTTCCAGGGCTTCCAGCCTCTCCATACACCTCTTATGCAGTGCCTCGTGTGTCTCTGTCTTCACCACCAGGCCCTGTATTTCGTCCTCATTTTGGGTTAAATAAAAGCGTTAAAATGTGATTCATTCATAGATTTCTACAAAGTTAAAATAAATTATTTCACTACAAGGCAATAAAAGTATCAATCATCTAGACACTCCAAACTATCAATAACGAAACCAGACACCCTTTAAACCACCTAACCTTGTGTAAATAAACATTCTGAAATTGGCAGAGTTCGGACAGTTTGAGTTATTGACCAAGCCATGTTTTTTTTTTTACAATTTACAGTGCAGAAGGAGGCCATTCGGCCCATCGAGTCTGCACCAGGTATTTGAAAGAGCACCCTACCCAAGCCCACACCTCCACCCCATCCCATCCCCACAACCCAGCAACACCATCCAACACTAAGGGCAATTTTGAGCTCTAAGGGCAATTTATCACGGCCAATCCATCTAACCTGCACATCCTTGGACTGTGGGAGGAAACCGGAGCACCCAGTGGAAACCCACGCGCACACGGGGAGGATGTGCAGACTCCGCACAGACAGTGACCCAAGCCGGGAATCGAACCTGGAACCCTGGAGCTGTGAAGCAATTGTGCTAACCACTGTGCTATCGTGCTGCCCACTATGCTACCGTGTTTTCACAGGGGCATAACTGTTCCAACAAGAGTAATGATTGTCTGGGCTGTCGGCCAAGCATACATAATGAGGCTTGGCTCAGTGGGTTAATGGGATTGGAAATGTTCATAGCTTGGCACAGGGGATAATGTGAGGCCACGGTGGTGGGTGGAAGGGGTATGGCTTGGCATGGGGCACATCAGGAGGATCTTTTGAACTTAACTTTGGGAAGGTCCCCTGCTGCAAACTTTGGTTCTTGTGTCCTCCGAGAGGTTTTGAAAACTTGGCCTGACTCCATGAAAATTGTGGAGGATTACGACATACCCATCTCAGAAATGGAGTCGGCCAGGCCATGAGTGTGGGATGCGGGACAGGGCAGAAACCAAACCGCACCCATTAAAGGCACCGAAAATCAAACAGTCCAGGAACGGGACCGGGAATCCAGGAACGGGACCGGGAATCCAGGAACGGGACCGGGAATCCAGGAACGGGACCGGGAATCCAGGAACGGGGACCTGTCCACTATTTTTAAGGGACTCCTGAGTCATCTCAACTCATTGAAAGATCAGCCCTTCGTATCAAAGTTTGCAGATGAGGCAAAACCTGAAAATTTCCAAACAATGAGGAGGCCAGAACCAGTCCAGAGGAATAAGCAAGCAAATGGTCGGTGAAATTTAACACGGAGGAGTGTGAAGTGGTCCATTTGCTAGAACAAAAGAACAAAGAACAAAGAAAATTACAGCACAGGAACAGGCCCTTCGGCCCTCCCAGCCTGCGCCGATCCAGATCCTTTATCTAAACATGCCTTCTATTTTCCAAGGATCTACTTCCGTCTGTTCCCCGCCCGTTCATATATCTGTCTAGATGCATCTTAAATGATGCTATCGTGCCCGCCTCTACCACCTCCGCTGGCAAAGCATTCCAGGCACCCACCACCCTCTGCGTAAAAAACTTTCCACGCACATCTCCCTTAAACTTTCCCCCTCTCACCTTGAAATCGTGACCCCTTGTAATTGACACCCCCACTCTTGGAAAAAGCTTGTTGCTATCCACCCTGTCCGTACCTCTCATAATTTTGTAGACCTCAATTAGGTCCCCCCTCAACCTCCGTCTTTCCAATGAAAACAATCCTAATCTACTCAACCTTTCTTCATAGCTAGCACCCTCCATACCAGGCAACATCCTGGTGAACCTCCTCTGCACCCTCTCTAAAGCATCCACATCCTTCTGGTAGTGTGGCGACCAGAACTGCACGCTGTATTCCAAATGTGGCCTAACCAAAGTCCTATACAACTGTAACATGACTTGCCGACTCTTGTACTCAATACCCCGTCCGATGAAGGCAAGCATGCTGTATGCCTTCTTGACCACTCTATCGACCTGCGTTGCCACCTTCAGGGTACATGGACCTGAACTCCCAGATCTCTCTGTACATCAATTTTCCCCAGGACTCTTCCATTGACCGTATAGTCCACTCTTGAATTAGATCTTCCAAAACGCATCACCTCGCATTTGCCTGGATTGAACTCCATCTGCCATTTCTCTGCCCAACTCTCCAATCTATCTATATTTTGCTGTATTCTCTGACAGTCCTCCTCGCTATCTGCAACTCCACCAATCTTAGTATCATCTGCAAACTTGCTAATCAGACCACCTATACCTTCGTCCAGATCATTTATGTATATCACAAACAACAGTGGTCCGAGCACAGATCCCTGTGGAACACCACTAGTCACCTTTCTCCATTTTGAGACACCCCCTTCCACCACTACTCTCGGTCTCCTGTTGCCCAGCCAGTTCTTTATCCATCTAGCTAGTACACCCTGAACCCCATACGACTTCACTTTTTCCATCAACCGGCCATGGGAAACTTTATCAAACGCCTTACTGAAGTCCATGCATATGACATCTACAGCCCTTCCCTCATCAATTAACTTTGTCACTTCCTCAAAGAATTCTATTAGGTTTGTAAGACATGACCTTCCCTGCATAAATCCATGCTGCCTATCACTGATGTCTATTTTCTTCCAAATGTGAATAGATCCTATCCCTCAGTATCTTCTCCAACAGTTTGCCTACCACTGACGTCAAGCTCACAGGTCTTTAATTCCCTGGATTATCCCTGCTACCCTTCTTAAACAAAGGGACAACATTAGCAATTCTCCAGTCCTCCGGGACCTCACCTGTGCTCAAGGATGCTGCAAAGATATCTGTTAAGGCCCCAGCTATTTTGTCCCTCGCTTCCCTCAGTAACCTGGGATAGATCCCATCCGGACCTGGGGACTTGTCCACCTTAATGCCTTTTAGAATACCCAAAACTTCCCCTTTCCTTATGCCAACTTGACCTAGAGTATTTAAACATCCATCCCTAGCCTCAACATCCGTCATGTCCCTCTCCTTGGTGAATACCGATGCAAAGTACTCATTAAGAATCTCACCCATTTTCTCTGACTCCACGCATAAATTCCATCTTTTGTCTTTGAGTGGGCCAATCCTTTCTCTAGTTACCCTCTTGCTCTTTATATACGAATAAAAGGCTTTGGGATTTTCCTTAACTCTTTTAGCCAAAGGTATTTCATGACCCCTTTTAGCCCTCTTTATTGCGCGTTTGAGATTTGTCCTACTTTCCCGATATTCCTCCAAAGCTTCATCAGTTTTAAGTCGCCTAGATCGTCTGTATGCTTCCTTTTTCATCTTAGCTAGTCTCACAATTTCACCCGTCATCCATGGTTCCCTAATCTTGCCATTTCTATCCCTCATTTTCACAGGGACATGTCTGTCCTGCACTCTAATCAAACTTTCCTTAAAAGACTCCCACATTTCAAATGTGGATTTACCCTTAAACAGCGGCTCCCAATCCACATTCCCTAGCTCCTGCTGAATTTTGTTATACTTGGCCTTCACCCAATTTAACACTCTTCCTTTTGGACCACTCTTGTCTTTGTCCATGAGTATTCTAAAACTTACGGAATTGTGATCGCTATTCCCAAAGTAATCACCGTCTGAAACTTCAACCACCTGGCCGGGATCATTCCCCAATACCAGGTCCAGTATGGCCCCTTCCCGAGTTGGACTATTTACATACTGCTCTAAAAACCTCTCCTGGATGCTCCTTACAAAATCTGCTCCATCTACGCCTCCACACTACATGAGTCCCATTCAATGTTGGGGAAGTTAAAATCTCCCATCACGACCACCCTATTGCTCCTACATTTTTCTATAATCTGTCTAAATATTTGTACCTCTACTTCACGCTCGCTTTTGGGAGGCCCAACAATGTTACTGCACCTTTGCTATTTCTTAGCTCTACCCATCTTGCCTCAGTGCTCGAGTCCTCCATCGTGCCCTCCTTCATCACAGCTGTGATATCATCTCTGACCAGCAATCCAACTCTTCCACCCCTTTTTACCTCCCTCTCTATCCCTCCTGAAGCATCTATACCCTGGGATATTTATTTGCCAGTCTTGCCCTTCCCTCAACCAAGTCTCAGTAATACCAATAACATCATATTCCCAGGTACTAATCCTAAGTTCATCTGCCTTACCTGCTACACTTCTCGCATTGAAACAAATGCACCTCAGACCACCTGTCCCTTTGCGTTCATCATCTCTTCCCTGTCTACTCTTCCCCTTAGTCACATTGAGTTTATTATCTAGTACCTTACTGGCTTTAGTTGCTGCCCCTTTACTGACCTCTAACTTCCTAATCTGGTTCCCATCCCCCTGCCACATTAGTTTAAAACCTCCCCAACAGTGTTAGCAAAAGCACCCCTAGGACATTGGTTCCAGTCCTGCCCAGGTATAGACCATCCGATTTGTAATGATCCCACCGCCCCCAGAACCGGTTCCAATGTCCCAAAAATCTGAACCCCTCCCTCCTGCACCATCTCTCAAGCCACGTATTCATTCTGACTATTCTTGAATTTCTACTCTGACTGTCTCGTGGCACTGGTAGCAATCCTGAGATTACTACCTTTGAGGTCCTACTTTTTAACTTATCTCCTAACTCCCTAAATTCTGATTGTAGGACCTCATCCCGTTTTTTTACCTATATCGTTGGTGCCTATATGCACCACGACAACTGGCTGTTCACCCTCCCCCTTCAGTATGTCCTGCAGCCGATCTGAGACATCCCTGACCCGTGCACCCGGGAGGCAACATACCATTCGGGAGTCTCGTTTTTGACCACAGAAACGCCTGTCTACTCCCCTTACGATTTAATACCCTATGACTATAGCCCTGCCAGTCTTTTTCCCACCCTTCTGTGTAACAGAGCCAACCACGGTGCCATGAGCCTGGCTACTATTGCCTTCCCCTGGTGAGTCATCTTCCCCAACAGCATCCAAAACGGTTTACCTGTTTTGGAGGGAGATGACCGCAGGGGATACCTGCACTGTCTTCCTGCTCTTTCTCTGCCTTTTGGTCATCCAGTCCCTGTCTCCCTTACCAATTCTAATCTGCGGTGTGACCAACTCACTGAACGTGCTACCCACGACCTCCTCAGCATCGCGGATACTCCAAAGTGAGACCATCCGCAGCTCCAGAGCTGTCATGCTGTCTAGCAGGATCTGCAGCTGGACACACTTCCCGCACATGAAGGAGTCAGGGGCATCGGCCACGTCCCTGAACTCCCACATTGAGCAAGAGGAGCATAACACGGGTCTGGGATCTCCTGCCATTTTTACACTCCCAACAGTAAGTTTTTAAAAAAAATGTACTCACCTTCTCAACAAGCACTCACTCAGCAACCACTGCACCCCGCACGATAACACCTCAGGGAAAAGAAAAACTACTTACCAGTCACCAGCCAATCACTTACCTGCAGGCTGTGACATCACGGTTCAACTTGTTTCTACTTCTACCTGCCCTCGAGTCTCCTTCTTGATCTTTACTCGGCTGGGATCCTTACAGTGATTGTCTTCTTTTTTTTTGGTTAGAGGAGGAGGTAGGGAGGGAAACACTGAAGAAGTGTTTCGGGAAAGGTACACTTTCTGGATGCAGTGACCGCAATGCACGGATGCAAACATTCCCCGCAACAGCCAATCAGCAGCTCCGCTCTACTGCCCTCTGCTGGATGCTTTCCTTGACTTGAACGCCTAGGGTGTCTTGCTCAGGTACACTTTCTGGATGCAGTGACCACAATGCATGGATGCAAATTTTCCCCGCAACAGCCAATCAGCAGCTACGCTCTACTGCCCTCTAGGGAGAAGAGAATGAGCTGAGGTGATGGAAGACCATAAGACGTAGGAGCAGGAATAGGCCATTCGGCCCATCCAGTCTGCTCCGCCATTCAATGACATCATGACTGATCTGCTAATCCTCAAATCCACATTCCCACCTTATCCCCATAATGCTTGATTCACTCACTGGTTAAAAGTCTATATCTATATCTATCTATATATATAAACCTCATACGCTGCAGGAAAGGATGTCCCGAAGCGTGGTACATTGGTGAGACAATGCAGACACTGCGACAACGGATGAACGGACATCGCGCGACAATCGCCAGGCAGGAATGTTCCCTTCCACTCGGGGAACACTTCAGCAGTCAAGGGTATTCAGCCTCTGATCTCCGGGTAAGCGTTCTCCAAGGCGGCCTTCAGGACGTGCGATAATGCAGAATCGCCGAGCAGAAACTTATAGCCACGTTCCGCACACATGAGTATGGCCTCAACCGGGACCTTGGATTCATGTCTCATTACATTCACCCCCCACCATCTGGCCTGGGCTTGCGAAATCCTACCAACTGTCCTGGCTTGAGACAATTCACACCTCTTTAACCTGGGATTACCCCTCTCTCTGGATCTGTAAAGACTTAATTACCTGCAAATGCTCACATTCAAAGCATTGTCTTGCATCTTTAAATTTGTCTATATATATGTTTCTGGAACATATCCCTTCATTCACCTGAGGAAGGAGCTGCGCTCCGAAAGCTAGTGATTTGAAGCAAATCTGTTGGACTTTAACCTGGTGTTGTAAGACTTCTTACTGTGCCCACTCCAGTCCAACATCGGCATCTCCACGTCATATATATATAAAGGAAATGGTGCAGTTCTAAAGGGCTCCAGAAGCAGAGAGCCCTGGGTATGGACATAAATCTTTCACCGTGACAAGACAAGTTCAGATTGCAGTTAAAAATCCACATGCAAGGGCAGCACAATGGTGCAGTGGTTAGCATTGCTGTCTCACGGCGCCGAGGTCCCAGATTCGATTCCGGCTCTGGGTCACTGTCCGTATGGTATTTGTACATTCTCCCCGTGTTTGCGTGGGTTTCGTCCCCACAATCCAAAGATGTGCAAAGGTAGGTGGATTGGACACGCTAAATTGCCCCTTAATTGGAAAACATGAATTGGGTACTCTAAATTTATAAAATAAAATGCACATGGAATTGTTGGTTGTATTAAAGGATAGAGCGGTGCTTTTGAAACACTTTTTTCTGGGACCCACTGTTGCTAACGGGCCAACCTTCGGGCCCGACACCAGCCGACCTTCACGACCCATGCCGTTTGACCTTGACGACCCATGCCACGTTCACCTACCTTTAATGTGAAAGGGGAGCCTGCTTGGTTCTCACAATCTCACTCCGATCAGGTTCACAGGAGGAGAGGGCAATGCGCATATCAGGTGCAGACTTCAGCCGGTTCCTTTGTACCAACTTCACCTTTGTGAAATCAGAAAATCCAACCTCGCACATGTAAGTCATCGTGAAGGGCAATAGCAACAAAATGCTTGTTTTACTCAGTGCTGGATACTCCTCGGAGATTCTATTCCAGAATGCTGACAGGCTCATGGGCTTTGGGTGTGTTTTTAATGTGCTGTCACAGGTCAAGTACAGCAGAGTACTCTTTTCATTTGGAGTCAGCTGTACGTTATAACTGACTCTGGGGCCTAAATCGCAAAAGGAATTTTTCACCCACCACTTCTCCTTCAAAATCTGGAACTTCCCTTATTCACCAGTACTTCCTTGCATATAACACACATGGGCTTTGCAGCCTTATTTGCATTGGCACAATTGGCACAACCATACCTCAAGAAATCATCTAGATACTGCTTTGTTCCTGAGTTAAGTTTTTTCTTTGTAGGCTGTTATCTAGAGGCCCTGGAGATCTGTACAGAGCTAACACTAGCTCTGTTCAATCCTGCCCTGGATTTCCCTGAGCAGCTCTCTTCAGGGAGATCCTGAACAATAGGTACACGGTCCATTTGTGTCTCTGGCCATCTCTTTCTTGGAACAAAATGATTTATCTTCATAGTCCTCTTGCCTTGCTTGCCAGCAGCTAGAAAATGGAAGAAACTCTCCTCCTTGATTTAGCGTCGAATGCACGTACATGCGGGTGCTTGCCATCAAGTGTACATGCAGGGCATGTGACCTGCTCAATGCTGCCACTTCTGGTCAGAAAACTGCACACAGCCTCATTTCATTCTGATTTAAATGGCGGCTGCAGTCACCATTCTCAATAAAAATGCCGGTAGCGGCCATTGGGCGGTTCTCCTGTCGTCGGCACCACCGCGGGTACGCTACGACCATCTGTGGATGTGTCGGCTTGGTAATGATGGATTGTTTCGCCCCCACAACCCAAAGATGTGCAGGGTAGGTGGATTGGCCGCGCTAAATTGCCCCTTAATTGGAAAAAATGAATTGGGTACTCTAAATTTAGAAAAGGAAAATCACTGTTCTAGGTGCTACATAAATGCAAGTTGTTGTAGGTGCTTTAACATCCCCTGAGGGAGCAGACAGGGGTTCAGTTGATATCATGTCCAAATGAGGCACTTTTGCCTGAACAGCATTTTGTCAGCACTGTAGTGGAGTGTTAGCCTGGATTTTGTGTTTAAATCTCATGGAGTTTAGTCTTAAACCCATGTCGTACTAACCCAGAGGCTCGAGTGTTACCCACTGACTGACATCTGACAGCAGATAGAGTTCCAAAGAAAGTCCCTACCCACCATTAAATAGTTTGCAGGTAAATTTTACCGCTTGTTACAATCAGGCTAAAGAACACATTGGGCTGGATTCTCCGCACCCTTGCGTTGAAACGCGGCTGGTGTGGGGGCGGAGAATCCATTTCCCCGCAAGAAACCGGGACCGGCGGCGGTTCCCCGATTCTGCAGGCCCCGGAGAGCAGCGTACTCGGGGAGTACACCGCGCCACCTGGGACCTACCTGGGGCCATGGAGAAAGGCCTGCTCCGCCCCATCCGGCCAAAGTCCCGACGGTGTGGAACTAATGTGCTCCAGCCGGTCGGGATGCTCGCGTGGCGGCTGCGGACTCAGTCCGCGGCCGCCCTGGTCACAGGCGGGCCGATTGGAGGCCAAGGGGAGCCTTACAGGCGGCTGGGGAATGTTTGTGCGGGGGTTGAGGGTTGGGCCGCTGGAGGCCACCGCTGTGCGCATGCCCGGCCTCTGACCCAGATGTGCAGGGGCCCGTTTCTGCAGCAAAAGCTGCAAAATCTACTCTGGGTCCCCTCCCTGCCACCCCCCTGCAGGGCTGGGAATTTGTGTCCCTTTGAGCCAGTTTTTCTGGAGTAAAGCTCCGCCGTTTTGACGCCAGAGTGGGGACATAGTCCCAATAATGGAGAATCCAGCCCATTGTTCCTGCGTCTTTCCTGAAAGCTGCCAATTTCAATTCCCGCAGAATCTCTGAAAATGATGGTATATTCAAATAAACATTTCACTCATTTCTACAGAAGGTTGATTATTCTGCTAACCATCTTTATCAGATCAGTTCTATGCTGGGGAAAGGCTGCAATTTGCTACTCCCAGCTTCCTAACAGCGAGCCGGTACTCTGTGTAGCGTACAAATAGTGACATCACAGGGGACAACACAGCGTAGGATCACACCGAGGAAGCAGTCATTTCATTAAGGAGGTCATGTCGAGGAACAGGTCACTCAGCAACTGAATCATGCTGATGTTTATGCTCGAAACATGCCTCCTTCCGCAGGACTTCACCTTTTATCATCGATGTATCCTTCCATTCCTTTCTCCCTCATCTGGGGCTGGTTAAGCACAATGGGCTAAACAGATGACTTGCAATGCAGAACAAGGCAGCAGCGCGGGTTCAATTCCCGTACCGGCCTCCCCAAACAGGCGCCGGAATGTGGCGACTAGGGGCTTTTCACAGTAACTTCATTGAAGCCTACTTGTGACAATAAATTATTATTATGATGTTTCTTGAAATAATGTTAATTGTCTCAACCACTCCCTGTGGGAGCAAGTTTCACATTCGCCCCCCCCCCCCCCCCCGCCCCCCTCTGCAGGTGAAGGGGTTTCTCCTGAGTATAAATATAAATTTAAAAATATAAATCTGACCCCATTTCCAGCTCTCTCCAGCTTTGACAGAGCTACCTCCTCTCTCCACAGATGCTGCCAGACCTGCTAGAGATTATCCGGCATTTTCTATTTTTGTTCCTGAATTCCCTTCTGCATTTCTCAGTGGCTCTCTTATGTTGATGGGCCCCTAGTTTTGGAGTCCTGTTTACATTGGAAACATCTCTATGTCGACACTATCAAACCCTTTCCCTTTTCATCATCTAAAAGAATTCTATCACGTCTTTGGGTCCTGCTGATCGTGGTAACTGTGAAGGGAGCAGAGTGTGAGAAATCGCCAATGTGAACGTCACGTCCTACAAACTGGATTATACCGAAACCAATAGGGAATTGTGGCAGGTCAGCCGAAATTGCATCTTGTTGGAGGCATGTCTCGGTCAAATCCCGAGAGGAATCTCACTGGATGAGTTGGAAGGGTGGTGTGGTAATACCAGGTATTGCGGTACCAGAGAGAGGAATAACCATTGGCTAGACCGCGGGGTCTACCATTGGGCAATGTACATAGCCCCGCCCTGAGAGGCGGGGTATAAGAACCAGTGCCGTCCCCAGCAGCCTTCACTTCTGTAACTTTGCTGCTGGGTACAGTTCTATCTGATTAAAGCTGAATTGATATGACTCCACGTGGGCTCAAGCGTATTGATTGTGCATCAGGTGGGAACATGTCGGATGCTGGTTGAGGACATAGGTGAGCTCAGGATGCGGGGCGGGGGGGGGGGGGGGGGGGCGTCGGCGTCGATCCAGTCCGGGATAGGGAGTGAGCCGCACAGACAGTCACCCGAGGCCAGAATATTGATTCCAGGGTCCAACACTTTTTGGGGGGGGCAGCTGACAACAATATTATGGGTAATTCTAGAGTCAAGAGTGGCCCTGACACTTTTCTAGTTCCTGCCAGGAGGCCCACTCTACAGGATCACCCGTCCTGTGAGAAACTGATTCAACAAAGGTTCAATCCACCTCTGTGGCAGCCTGTGTCCAGTAGGATTTGTCCTAAGGTGGTCAATGTGATAAACATCGCCTGGTGCGACCCAGGAGGTCCCCCCCCCCACCCGCCGGCCCACGGTCTAATCATGTTTTCTGTCTTGTGTCTTGCAGGACCTTCTGGTGATGGGGCGGGTCCTACTGGTGTGTCGACGTCCACACCCCCCCTCCCAAAACCAGTGCAGAACCGCGGGCGGTTAGGGGCAAAGAGGATGATACCGAAAGGAGCAGAGCCATATACCCTGGACCAAGCACAGCCTGGAGCTCGAGTCTGGCGATGATACGGTTTTCCCGACACAGCTGTCCCCATCCTAGAGACACTTGCCTCGGCTGGGCCCCCCTCCCCCCCACTAGTCAGTGAACCTGGAGGCGATCACAGCGTTTTGTGGGCTGCCAGAGGCAGTGGTAGAGGTGGTACAATATTATGTTTTAAAAAGCAGTTAGCCAGTTACATGGGCAGGGTGGGTATAGAGGGATATGGGCCAAATGCGGGCAAGTGGGACTAGCGTAGTGATAGAATCTGGGCGGCATGGACAAGCTGGGCCGAAGGGCCTGTTTCCATGCTGTAAACATCCATGACTCTAAGATGCAGAATGAGCAGGTTCGAGGAGCTGAATGGACCCCACCTTGTTCCTATTTTCTTATCATTGCCCTGGTGCGAATTTGAACCAAGCTACATCTTAACTTCACCGACCAGGAGCAAAAGACAATTGGATATATCTCAGACTGAGCTTCCCAGTGAGGGGAATTTATTCAGTTGCCTCTGTCACCAAATAATTGCTTTAAATAAGCTGTGTCTATCTCTTACAGCAATCATCTCATCATTTTGAGAAAACATATTACAAAAATGATGAACAACTTGTCAGCTTGAAAATGTTTAAAGGAGCAGTTGGTGTAATTTTGTTCCTGTCATTTTAAAATCTCTAATCCGTGTTTCTCCCACTATCAATCTTTCAAACAGGTCGAACCATTTCAAATGTAAAGAAACCAATTTTAAAAATGAAGCATCACTCACTCTCCCTCCTCTCCTTCCTCACAAACCCCCTCCTCCACCCCACCTCCTTTCATTCCTCCCCCCATCCTCCATCTGCCTCCCTCGCTTGTCCTCACTGCTCCCTCCGACTTCCCTCCGCCCTCTCCTCTCCACCCTCCCTCCGTCCTTCACTCTCCTCTTCCCCCTTTCTCGTTCCTTCTTGCACCTTGACAATGTATCAGCCATGAGGTTGTTTTAAAATTCTCAGATCTGTGCCTGTGACAACCTGTTCTGTATTCCTTAACCTTTCCAAGCTCATTCCTCACGCCGGGTTGACTTTTATCTCCTTGGCTTTAAAGCCTTATTCTGTAGACTTTTTCATGTGATTCTTTAATTCTTGCCTCATCAATCACTACCCTCAGGGAAATATAGAAGATCCCATGGCATTATTTCAAAGAAGACTCAGGAATTCTCCCCAGTGTCCTGGCCAACGTTTATCTCACAGTCAGCATTGCAGGTTGTGAGAGTTTGCTGTGCAGTTTAGCCGCACATATTCCTACATTGCAGCATTTTCTGCTGATTGGAAAGCACTTTGTGGTGTCATGGGTTGTGAAAGGTGCTCTACAAATCCAGGTCTTTCTTTTGTTTATCAAGAGGATAATAAAGGAACTGTCTCCAGTCATTCCCGGAGTGCTGTCTCCAGTCATTCCTGGAGTGCTGCCTCCAAACATTCCCGGAGTGCTGTCGCTAAACATTCCCGGAGTGCTGTCTCCAAACATCCCCGGAGTGTTGTCGCCAAACATCCCCGGGGTGCTGTCTCCAGTAATTCCTGGAGTGCTGTCTCCAAACAACCCCGGAGTGCTGCCTCCAGTCATTCCCGGAGTGCTGTCTCCAAACATTCCCGGAGTGCTGTCTCCAGTCATTCCCAGTGTGCTGTCTCCAGTTATTCCCGGAATGCTGTCTCAAAACATTCCCAGAGTGCTGTCTCCAGTCATTCCCGGAGTGCTGTCTCCAAACATTCTCAGATTGCTGTCTCCAAACTTTCCCGGAGTGCAGTCTCCAAACATCCCCGGAGTGCTGTCGCCAAACATTCCCGGAGTGCTGTCTCCAGTAATTCCTGGAGTGCTGTCTCCAAACATTCCCGGAGTGCTGCCTCCAGTCATTCCCGGAGTGCTGCCTCACCACTTTGTGGTGTCATGGGTTGTGAAAGGTGCTCTACAAATCCAGGTCTTTCTTTTGTTTATCAAGAGGATAATCAAGGAACTGTCTCCAGTCATTCCCGGAGTGCTGTCTTCAGTCATTCCCGGAGTGCTGTCTCCAGTCATTCCCGGAGTGCTGTCTCCAAACATTCCCGGAGTGCTGTCTCTAAACATTCCCGGAGTGCTGTCTCCAAACATCCCCGGAGTGTTGTCGCCAAACATTCCCGGGGTGCTGTCTCCAGTAATTCCTGGAGTGCTGTCTCCAAACAACCCCGGAGTGCTGCCTCCAGTCATTCCCGGAGTGCTGTCTCCAAACATTCCCGGAGTGCTGTCTCCAGTCATTCCCAGAGTGCTGTCTCCAGTCATTCCCGGAGTGCTGTCTCCAATTATTCCCGGAGTGCTGTCTCCAAACATTCCCGGAGTGCTGTCTCCAAACATTCTCAGATTGCTGTCTCCAAACTTTCCCGGAGTGCAGTCTCCAAACATCCCCGGAGTGCTGTCGCCAAACATTCCCGGAGTGCTGTCTCCAGTAATTCCTGGAGTGCTGTCTCCAAACATTCCCGGAGTGCTGCCTCCAGTCATTCCCGGAGTGCTGTCTCAAAACATTCCTGGAGTGCTGTCTCCAGTCATTCCCGGTGTGCTGTCTCCATTGTTTCCCGGAGTGCTGTCTCCAAACATTCCCGGAGTGCTGTCTCCAGACATTCCCGGAGTGCTGTCTCCAAACATTCCCGGAGTGCTGTCTCCAAACATTTCCGGAGTGCTGTCTCCAAACATTCCCGGAGTGCAGTCTCCAAACATCCCCGGAGTGCTGTCGCCAAACATTCCCGGAGTGCTGTCTCCAGTAATTCCTGGAGTGCTGTCTCCAAACATTCCCGGAGTGCTGCCTCCAGTCATTCCCGGTGTGCTGTCTCCAAACATTCCCGGAGTGCTGTCTCCAGTCATTCCCGGTGTGCTGTCTCCAGTTATTCCCAGAATACTGTCTCAAAACATTCCTAGAGTGCTGTCTCCAGTCATTCCCGGAGTGCTGTCTCCAATTATTCCCGATTGCTGTTTCCAAACATTCCCGGAGTGCTGTCTCCAGTCATTCTCGGAATGCTGTCTCCAAACATTCCCGGAGTGCTGTCTCCAGTCATTCCCGGAGTGCTGTCTCCAAACATTCCTGGAGTGCTGTCTCCAAACATTCCCGGAGTGCTGTCTCCAGTCATTCCCGGAGTACTGTCTCCAAACATTCTCAAAGTGCTTTCTCCAGTCATTCCCGGAGTGCTGTCTCCAGTCATTCCCGGAGTGCTGTCTCCAAACATTCCGGGAGTGCTGTCTCCAAACATTCCCGGAGTGCTGCCATTCTCCGATTGCTGTCTCTAAACATTCCCGGAGTGCTGTCTCGAAACATTCCTTGAGTGCTGTCTCCAAACATTCCCGGAGTGCTGTCTCCAGTCATTCCCGGTGTGCTGTCTCCAGTTATTCCCGGAATGCTGTCTCAAAACATTCCTAGAGTGCTGTCTCCAGTCAATCCCGGAATGCTGTCTCCAATTATTCCCGAGTGCTGTTTCCAAACTTTCCCGGAGTGCTGTCTCCAGTCATTCCCGGAATGCTGTCTCCAAACATTCCCGGAGTGCTGTCTCCAGTCATTCCCGGAGTGCTGTCTCCAAACATTCCTGGAGTGCTGTCTCCAAACATTCCCGGAGTGCTGTCTCCAGTCATTCCCGGAGTACTGTCTCCAAACATTCCCAAAGTGCTTTCTCCAGTCATTCCCGGAGTGCTGTCTCCACTGTTTCCCGGAGTGCTGTCTCCAAACATTCCGGGAGTGCTGTCTCCAAACATTCCCGGAGTGCTGCCATTCTCCGATTGCTGTCTCTAAACATTCCCGGAGTGCTGTCTCCAAACATTCCCGGTGTGCTGTCTCCAGTTATTCCCGGAATGCTGTCTCAAAACATTCCTAGAGTGCTGTCTCCAGTCAATCCCGGAATGCTGTCTCCAATTATTCCCGAGTGCTGTTTCCAAACATTCCCGGAGTGCTGTCTCCAGTCATTCCCGGAATGCTGTCTCCAAACATTCCCGGAGTGCTGTCTCCAGTCATTCCCGGAGTGCTGTCTCCAAACATTCCTGGAGTGCTGTCTCCAAACATTCCCGGAGTGCTGTCTCCAGTCATTCCCGGAGTACTGTCTCCAAACAGTCCCAAAGTGCTTTCTCCAGTCATTCCCGGAGTGCTGTCTCCACTGTTTCCCGGAGTGCTGTCTCCAAACATTCCGGGAGTGCTATCTCCAAACATTCCCGGAGTGCTGCCATTCTCCGATTTCTGTCTCTAAACATTCCCGGAGTGCTGTCTCGAAACATTCCTTGAGTGCTGTCTCCAAACATTCCCGGAGCGCTGTCTCGAAACATTACCAGTATTGCTAACTTTAGCTGTTTCTTAATTTGGCTCTGTTTAATTATGTTTGCTCAAGAGTCGCCAGGTATCGTTCGACACCGCCACAAGGTTCAGAACCGAATACTGATCAATGACTCGATACACCAGTTAGTAAGTTCAAAAGCAATCCTCAAATCTGCACATGCATAAGCACAGTCAAATCTACTCATGCATAAACTCTACAAACTAAACTACCACTGTTACTAAAGCCTAGACTTAGTTTCAGGTGCCCACTCAGAGGAACAATGGCCGTTGCTCGGTCTGAGGCTGCTGGGTTGAGCTGTTTCCAGGGTAGCAACTAGGAGCGTCTATCTCGTAGCGTGCGTTGACTTGGGACTTACTTGGTCTGCTGTAGCTGCTAGGCTGGTCTCTCTCTTCGCTGAGAGCCAAAGCCAAAGGAGAAAGATTCTCCCTTGGGGAATACCTTTTATATTAAAAAGGGCTTCGCGCTCTTTCGGGCGGGCCTTGAACTTGGCCTCAACTAATTGTGTCTTTCCCAATCGTCCGTATCGATTTTCCTCCAATAGAGGGGTGTTTCCCTGATCGCGGGCGTGTCCTAGTGACCATTGGTCTGCTTTGTTTTAGCCTCTTCTGGCGCTGGGCTGTCTGCCTTAACATTGTGTATCTAAATGTTTCCCTTTTGTCCCCGGAGATGGCTCATTAGTATGTAGATTGCTTACTGGTTTCTGTCCTGTCTGAGAGCTTAAGGTTCTAATCAACAGACAGACCTTGCACCTGCTCATTTCTTAGCATTGTCCAATGTTCCCTGCATTCTTTTACAAAGTGTCCATTTTGTAACCGGGACGTGGCCATCCCAGATGGCTACACACCCTCCTTGTGATCCTCAACGCGAAGCGTGAAGGAACAAACTACTATGTCGTCTTCATCCTCTGACCAACTGGGGCACCCATACTTAGGCTCTACACTGTCCTATCTTATGCAACACAATTTTACCTAAACCATTTTAAATACATTCATTATCATAAAAACTCTACGGTGCGCTATGACATTAATACATGCATTACAGAAAAATTTAAAAAACTGGAACCTCTAACTATTCTCAATAAACTATCCTTATTCAAACAATCCAAAAAATACAAACAATCCAAAAATAATCTATACATCTTAAACTGTACAAAATAGCAGCACACAAATTTCTCTGGCCTGGCAGTCAGACACAGAGGTTTACATCTCTTTATTCCACAGAATAAATAAAGAAAAATGGATGCTCTTTAATCCGTCCCAATTGGTTCGGGGGTCTGGTGAAATCCGAAAATGGGGGACCTAAACCTGTATACCAGGGTGCGAGAGCGATATGCTCACTTTCGCCATTTCCTAACTCTAAACATTTGCACGACACTGCAAAGTATCGCCAGCACTATGAGTGCTTCGACTACATATGAGTGAGTACCAGGTGATAAACCTATCACACCAGGTCGGGGTATTGCTAGCTGTCGCTGGGCTAGTTAGCTCGGGGTTCCGTGTATTACAGGAGTGAGAATCATTTATGGTTTGTGTGGTAGGGGTCAGGGGGGTAGCGTGCGCGCGCAACTGAAGAGATCCCGCTCAGCTCCATGTGAACATGAAGGCTGTCTTCTTCTTTGTCTTTCTCTGGGGTGCCTGGGTTTCTGGAGTTCTGTGAACACAAGCATAATTTCTGTTATTATCTTGCTTAAGATCTCGTATGTCTGTCTGTCCTTTATTGCCAATTTCCCTTTATAATTGGCCACCATTAGTGACTCCCTCATTTTTTTTTTAACCGAATATTTGGACTAGACATCTAAGAAAAATACTGCCATACTGCGAGCCGTCTCGCAGCCTGTGTGATTTACCATCCCAGTGTTTGAGGATGTAAATAGCACAGGGAAGCAACCTAAGGGTTGCCAAAACCAAACAAAAGAATTTTGAACGTAACGAGCCAAAATGGGGTGCGTATGGCCGCGGCGGGTAAGAAATGGGTGGAATCCCCGGGTAGGACGGTGATCAATGCCGTTTGTGATCTACCCGAGCGTAGCTGACCAGAGGGGGGGGGGGGGGGGGGGGTCCTCAGGCAGGGCGGGGACCAATGCCGTTTCTCTACTGCCTGAGCAACCGGCAAGAACGGGTAAGAATGTTGTCGTCGTGGGCGGCTGCCTCTCGAATTAGGAGAGCAACTATGAGTCGTGTTCTGTCGACAAACTAGTTCCTCTGAACTATTGTTTGGGGACAAATGTGTTCCATTAACAAGTTTCTGGGGACAAGCTAGTTCCTCTAACAGCCAGGGGGCATCAAAGGAGTGGTGACGTGGGGTTGTGAAAACTTTCGAGTTTACAAACAACACTTAACGTTAACACAAACGAACAAACATTCAACAAACATGGTGCAGGTTCCATCAGAATACAGGACATCGTAAATCACATTTGGACTGGGGTGTAACTAGCATATGGAGGGAGTGTAGCGTGATCGAAGAAAAGAGGAAGGAGGTGCGAAACAAAAATGAAGTGGCCTTGCTGAGGTATCGCTGCCATGAGAAGTGGTGGGTAAGTGCTCACAATTTGCATGGGGCAGCTGGGACCTTGTAGCTGCTGTGGGTGGTGTTCTCTTTCATATCTGGGGGCTAGTCTAGCTGGTGGTGGGGGTCTCCTGCAATCTCGGGCGAAGTGTCCTGACTGCCCACAGTTGTAACATGACCCCTGGGGCATGTAAGGTGGAGCAGGCTCTCTGGGGTATTGCTCCCTTGGGTGTGGTTCCCTGGGTGGGGGGTTGGGGCTGTTGGTGTCGTTGCAGGTTCGGGGGGCATTTGTGGGCTGATTCTGTAGCTGTTTCAGGGGGGCTTGACATTCTCGCGCGTAGCGTTCTAATTGTCCACAATTGTAACATTCTTGAGCTTTGGGCTGGGGTGGGCTGTTCCTGCCCTCATTTACCCATGCGGGGTTCTGGTGTGCTTTAACTGGGTTCATCTCTGCCTGCTCTTCATCGGGTGTTATAAATGTGGTTTTGCAATTGATTGTTCCCAAGCGCGGGACAATCTCTTCAAAACCCATTTTTCATTGTGGGCCTCATCTGAGGGGTCATAATTTGTGCAAGCTTTTCATCCTGCTTCTGTGGCATGGGAGACTAGAATTTGGATCCATTTGGCGATGTTATCTGGGGACAAATGGGCGCGGGCTAACTCTCCAAAAACTGCTGTGAAGTGAATCCACAAACGTCCAGCAAACGCTGTGGGGTGCTCTGTCTTTTTTTGCCTACAGTTATTTAGGCATTCTACGGGGTCTCCTCTGTTAAAGCCGATCGCATCAAGGACCGCTGTGTGCATCTCTTGGAGTGTGCTTCCTCCTACATTCTGTGGGTCGGTGAGGGCTGCTACAACTGAAGGGTCGAGGCTTAAAACTGTGAGCTTCACTTGCTCCTTTTCGTCCAGGCCGTACATGGTAGCCTGCTGTTTGACTCTAGTGAAAAACTGGAGGGGGTCTGATGTGGGAAGGAACGGTGTAATTTTTCCACACGCGTCCCGTAATTGGGTCACGGTTAACGGGGTTGTGTAAAGGAAATCTGCTTCTCCTTCTCCTGCGGCCCTGTGGTGTGTGGTTACAGGGTTCATGGGGTGTGTTCTGCCTGTTCGGTTGGGGGTTGGGGCACTTTCCTTTTCTGAGGTTTTTCCTGTGTACATGTCCCATGTACGTATCTATGGGCAGTCTCGTTTAATTCCTGCCAGTCGGGGCCATTTTCTTGATCTAATTGTGGTCCAAATGTGCTTTGGAATCCATTTTGAACAGAAAGCAGAGATTGCAATTCTGCAATTTGCTTCCGGCACTTTGCGTGGTCTACGGAGCTCTGCCTTTGTTCCATTGTGGAAGTGTGGAGTGCTCGTAGGGCTGCTTTTAAATCATTGCACTGTTTCTGCAATTTCTCGACTTGCTGTTCTGTCTCTTGTCTGACCAATACCGCACGTTGCGTGTCCTGGTAAGCCTTATCGTATTGCGTCTGAAAACTGTTCAAATGCGCGAGACAAGACTGCTAACTGCTCTTTTAGATCTCTATTCTCCTTCTTACCTCGCTCACGTCTACCTCACTACTTCTGTCTCTCTCCTCTATCTCTCTCCGGAGCGTCCTAACAACCTCCTCTGTGCCTCATAATTGTGCCAAGCAGGACACGATTGCCATCCGCTTGCGAGCTTTTCCCAAGCTCTTCTTGTGGATCTCTGACAGGTTCTCCCACCAAGTATGTCCTATACTCCCGGGTCCTGTTTCCTCATTATTGCAGAATTCACTCCAAAGGGGCCATCCTGTCCCTTTGAGATATTTCCTGATCTCATCTTCCCAAACTGGACACTGTCCTACTCTACTGGTCGCTGCGACCTCAAATTCCTGGGGGTTCATAGGGTGTTCCATTGCCTTCATTGCCATTTTCTCTACTAGGATCTCTACTGAATTTGGAACAGGGAGTGATAAAGTGGTGATGTAAACACGGGTACGGCTTACGCTATTTTCCGGCCGACAAAACTCCCAACAGTTTTACGCAACAAAATCTCTCAGGTTTACCTTATATCCCTGTTAGCACGCATGCATTAACACACTTCCGAATCTCAGAGGCTTGATCAGTACTGTTTTGACGCTTGTGGTTTTTCTTTCTGTCCCCAATTGGATTCTCAATTCAAATTTTGGGTTCTCTCGGAGTGGTTAGGCCACTTCTAATTCGAGTCCCGGCGCGGTCGCCAGTAAATGTTGCTCTCCTTGGTTGGCTCATAATTTGGCTCTGTTTAATTACGTTTGCTCAAGAGTCATCAGGTATCTTTCGACACCGCCACAAGGTTCAGAACTGAATACTGATCAATGACTCGATACACCAGTTAGTAAGTACAAAAGCAATGCTCAAATCTACACATGCATAAACACAGTCAAATCTACTCATGCATAAACTCTACAAACTATCACTGTTACTAAAGCCTATACTTAGCTTCGGGTGCCCACTCAGTCAGAGGAACAATGGCCGTTGCTCGGTTCTGAGGCTGCTGGGTTGAGCTGTTTACAGGGCAGCAACTAGGAGCATCTATCTCGTAGCGTGCGTTGACTTGGAACTTACTTGGTCTGGTGCAGCTGCTAGACTGGTCTCGCTCTTCGCTGAGAGCCAAAGCCAAAGGAGAAAGATTCTCCCTTGGGGACCTTTTATACTAAAAAGGGCTTCGCGTGTGTTTGGGAGGGCCTTGAACTTGGCCTCAAAGAATTGGGTCTTTCCCAATCATCCGTATTGATGTTCCTCCAATAGAGGGGTGATTCCCTGATTGCTCGCCGTGTCCTGGTGACTGTTAGTCTGTTTTGTGTTAGCCTCTTCTGGCGCCGGGGAGTCTGCCTTAACATTGTGTATCTAAATGTTTCCCTTTTGTCCCCGGAGGTGGCTCATTAGTCTGTAGATTGCTTAGCGGTTTTGGTCCTGTCTGAGAGCTTAAGGTTCTAATCAACAGACAGACCTTGCACCTACTTGCTTCTTAGAAATGTGCAATTTTCCCTGCATTGTTTGCAAGTGTCCATTTTGTAACCGGGACGTGGCCATCCCAGATGGCTACACCGGAGTGCTGTCATTCCCGGAGTGCTGTCACCAAACATTCCCGGAATGCTGTCTCCAGACATTCCCGGAGTGCTGTCTCCAAACATTCCCGGAGTGCTGTCTCCAAACATACCAGGAGTGCTGTCTCCAAACATTCCCGGAGTGCTGCCTCCAAACATTCCCGGAGCGCTGTCTCCAAACATTCCCGTAGTGCTGTCTCCGAACATTCCTAGAGCGCTATCTCCAGTCATTCCTGGAGCACGGTCACCAAACATTCCCGGAACACTGTCTCCAAACATTCCCGGAGTGCGGTCTCCAAACATTCCCGGAGTGCTGTCTCCAAACATTCCTGGAGTGCTGTCACCAAACATTCCCAGAGTGCTGCCTCCAAATATTCCCGGAGTGCTGTCTCCAAACATACCCGGAGTGCTGTCTCCAAACATTCCCGGAGTGCTGTCTCCAGACATTCCCGGAGTGCTGTCTCCAAACATTCCCGGAGTGCTGTCTCCAAACATTCCCGGAGCACTGTCTCCAAACACTCCCGGAGTGCGGTCTCCAAACATTCCCGGAGTGCTGTCTCCAAACCTTCCCGGAGTGCTGTCACCAAACATTCCTGGAGTGCTGTCTCCAAACATTCCCGGACTGCTGTCTCCAGTCATTCCTGGAGTGCTGTGTCGAGAGATGCCCAGAGTGCTGTGTCCAAACATTCCCGGAGTGCTGTCTCCAAACATTCCCGGAGCACTGTCTCCAAACACTCCCGGAGTGCGGTCTCCAAACATTCCCGGAGTGCTGTCTCCAAACCTTCCCGGAGTGCTGTCACCAAACATTCCTGGAGTGCTGTCTCCAAACATTCCCGGACTGCTGTCTCCAGTCATTCCTGGAGTGCTGTGTCGAGAGATGCCCAGAGTGCTGTGTCCA
This sequence comes from Scyliorhinus torazame, assembly GCF_047496885.1. NCBI lineage: Eukaryota > Metazoa > Chordata > Chondrichthyes > Carcharhiniformes > Scyliorhinidae > Scyliorhinus > Scyliorhinus torazame. The sequence goes on from NC_092718.1 coordinate 7,972,993, forward strand.
AACATTCCCGGAGTGCTGTCTCCAAACATTCCCGGAATGCTGTCTCCAAACATTCCCGGAGTGCTGTCTCTAGTCAATCCCGGAGTGCTGTCTCCAAACATTCCCACAGTGCTGTCTCCAGTCATTCCCGGAGTGCTGTCTCCAAACGTTTCTGGAGAGCTGCCTCCTGTCATTCCCGGAGTGCTGTCTCCAAACATTCCCAGAGTGCTGTCTCCAGTCAATACTGGAGTGCGGTCTCCAAACATTCCCGGAGTGCTGTCTCCAGTCATTCCCGGAGTGCTATCTCCAAACATTCCCGGAGTGCTGTCTTCAAACATTCCCGGAGTGCAGTCTCCAAACATTCCCGGAGTGCTGTCTCCAGTCATTCCCGGAGTGCTATCTCCAAACATTCCCGGAGTGCTGTCTTCAAACATTCCCGGAGTGCTGTCTCCAGACATTCCCGGAGTGCTGTCTCCAAACGTTCCCGGAGTGCTGTCTCCAAACATTCCCAGAGTGCTGTCTCCAGTCATTCCCGGAGCGCTGTCTCCAGACATTCCTGGAGCTCTGTCCCCAAATACTGCCGGAGTGCTGTCACCAAACATTCCTGGAGTGCTGTCTCCAAACATTCCCGGAGTGCTGACACCAAACATTCCCGGAGTGCTGTCTCCAGTCATTCCTGGAGTGCTGTGTCGAGAGATTCCCAGAGTGCTGTGTCCAAACATTCCCGGAGTGCTGTCTCCAAACATTCCCGGAATGCTGTCTCCAAACATTCCTGGAGTGCTGTCTCTAGTCAATACCGGAGTGCTGTCTCCAAACATTCCCACAGTGCTGTCTCCAGTCATTCCCGGAGTGCTGACTCCAAACATTCCCGGAGTGCTGTCTCCAGTCATTCCTGGAGTGCTGTGTCGAGAGATTCCCAGAGTGCTGTGTCCAAACATTCCCGGAGTGCTGTCTCCAAACATTCCCGGAGTGCTGTCACCAAACATTCCTGGAGTGCTGTCTCCAAACATTCCCGGTGTGCTGTCTCCAGTCAATACTGGAGTGCGGTCTCCAAACGTTCCCAGAGGGCTGTCTCCAGTCATTCCCGGAGTGCTATCTCCAAACATTCCCAGAGTGCTGTCTCCAAACATTCCCGGAGTGCTGTCGCCAAACATTCCCGGAGTGCTGTCTTCAGTCATTCCTGGAGTGCTGTCTCCAAACATTCCCGGAGTGCTGTCTCCAAACATTCCCGGAGTGCAGTCTCCAAACATTTCCGTTGTGCTGCCTTCAGTCATTCCCGGAGTGCTGTCTCCAAACATTCCCAGAGTGCTGTCTCCAAACATTCCCAGAGTGCTGTCTCCAAACATTCCCGGTGTGCTGTCTCCAGTCATTCCCGGAGTGCAGTCTCCATATATTCCCAGAGTGCTGTCTCCAGTGATTCCCGCAGTGCTGTGTCCAGTCATTCCCAGAGTGCTGTCTCCCAACATTCTCGGAGTGCTGTCTCCAGTCATTCCCACAGTGTTGTCATTCCCCGAGTGCTGTCTCCAAACATTCCCAAGGTGCTGTCTCCAGACATTCCCGGAGTGCTGTCTCCAAACATTCCGGGAGTGCTGTGTCCGGTCATTCCCAGAGTGCTCTCTCCAAACATTCCCGGAGTGCTGTCTCCAGTCATTACCCGAGCGCTGTCTCCAAACATTCCCGGAGTGCTGTCTCCAGTCATTCCCGGAGAGCTGTCCCGAAACATTCCCGGAGTGCTGTCTACAAACATTCCCAGAGTGCTGTCTCCAGTCATTCCCGGAGTGCTGTCTCCAATCATTCCCGGAGAGCTGTCTCCAGTCATTCCTGGAGTGCAGTCTGCAAACATTCCCAGAGTGCTGTCTACAAACATTCCCGGAGTGCTGTCTCCAAACATTCTCAGCGCGCTGTCTCCAAACATTCCCGGAGTGCTTTCTCAAAATATTCCAAATGTGCTGTCTCCAAAAATTCCCAGAGTGCTGTCTCCAGTCATTCCCGTAGTGCTGTCTCCAAACAATCCCGGAGTGCTGTCTCCAAACATTCCCGGACTGCTGTCTCCAGTCATTCCCGGAGTGCTTTCTCCAAACATTCCCGGAGTGCTGTCGCCAACATTCCCAGAGTGCTGTCTTCAGTTATTCCCGGAGTGCTGTCTCCAAACATTCCCGGAGTGCTGTCTCAAAACATTCACGTAGTGCTGTCTCCAGTCATTCCCCGAGCGCTGTCTCCAAACATTCCCGGAGTGCTGTCTCCAGTCATTCCCGGAGAGCTGTCCCGAAACATTCCCGGAGTGCTGTCTACAAACATTCCCAGAGTGCTGTCTCCAGTCATTCCCGGAGTGCTGTCTCCAGTCATTCCCGGAGTGCTGTCTCCAGTCATTCCTGGAGTGCAGTCTGCAAACATTCCCAGAGTGCTGTCTACAAACATTCCCGCAGTGCTGTCTCCAAACATTCTCAGCGCGCTGTCTCCAAACATTCCCCGAGTGCTTTCTCAAAATGTTCCAAATGTGCTGTCTCCAAACATTCCCAGAGTGCTGTCTCCAAACATTCCCAGAGTGCTGTCTCCAAACATTCCCGGTGTGCTGTTTCCAGTCATTCCCGGAGTGCTATCTCCAAATATTATCGGAATTCTGTCTAAAGTCATTCACAGAGTGATGTCTCCAAACATTCCCGGAGTGCTGTCTCCAGTCATTCCCGGACTGCTGTCTCCAGTCATCCCCGAAGTGCTGTCTCCAAACATTCCCGTAGTGCTTTCTCCAAACATTCCCAGAGTGCTGTCTCTTGTCATTCCCGGAGTGCTGTCTCCAGTCAATCCCGGACTGCTGTCTCCAGTCATTCCCGAAGTGCTGTCTCCAAACATTCCCGGAGTGCTTTCTCCAAACATTCCCAGAGTGCTGTCTCCAAACATTCCCGAAGTGCTGTCTCTTGTCATTCCCGGAGTGCTGTCTCCAGTCAATCCCGGACTGCCATCTCCGGTCATTCCCGAAGTGCTGTCTCCAAACATTCCCGGAGTGCTTTCTCCAAACATTCCAGGAGTGTTGTCTTCAATCATTTCCAGAGTTTTGTCTTCAAACATTCCCAGAGTGCTGTCTCCAAACATTCCTGCAGAGCTGTCTCCAAACATTCCCAGAGTGTTTTCTCCAAATATTCCCAGAGTGCTGTCTCCAAACATTCCCAGAGTGCTGTCTGCAGTCATTCCCGGAGTGCTGTCTCCAAAAAATCCCGGAGTGCTTTCTCCAGTCAATCCCAGTGTGCTGTCTTCAAACATTCCCAGAGTGCTGTCTCCAAAATATCCCGGAGTGCTTTCTCCAGTCAATTCCAGTGTGCTGTCTTCAAACATTCCCAGAGTGCTGTCTCCAAACATTCCTGCAGTGCTGTCTCCAAATATTCCCGGAGTGCAGTCTCAAGTCATTCCCGTAGCGCTGCCTCCAAACTTTTCCGCAGTGTTGTCTCCCGACATTCCCAGAGTGCTGTCTCCAGTCATTCCCGGACTGCTGTCTCCAGTCATTCTCGGAGTGCTGTCTCCAAACATTCCCGGAGTGCTGTGTCCAGTCATTACCCTGTGCTGTCATTCCCGGTGTGCTGTCTCCACACATTCCGGGAGTGCTGACTCCTAACATTGCCAGAGTGCTGTCTCCAAACTTTCCCGGAATGCAGTCTCCAAACATTTACGGTGGGCTGTCTCCAAACATTCCCGGAGTGCTGTCTCCAAACATTCCCGGAGTGCTCTCTCCAATCATTCCCGGAGGGCTGTCTCCAAACATTCTCAGCGCGCTGTCTCCAAACATTCCCCGAGTGCTTTCTCAAAATGTTCCAAATGTGCTGTCTCCAAACATTCCCAGAGTGCTGTCTCCAAACATTCCCAGAGTGCTGTCTCCAAACATTCCCGGTGTGCTGTTTCCAGTCATTCCCGGAGTGCTATCTCCAAATATTATCGGAATTCTGTCTAAAGTCATTCACAGAGTGATGTCTCCAAACATTCCCGGAGTGCTGTCTCCAGTCATTCCCGGACTGCTGTCTCCAGTCATCCCCGAAGTGCTGTCTCCAAACATTCCCGTAGTGCTTTCTCCAAACATTCCCAGAGTGCTGTCTCTTGTCATTCCCGGAGTGCTGTCTCCAGTCAATCCCGGACTGCTGTCTCCAGTCATTCCCGAAGTGCTGTCTCCAAACATTCCCGGAGTGCTTTCTCCAAACATTCCCAGAGTGCTGTCTCCAAACATTCCCGAAGTGCTGTCTCTTGTCATTCCCGGAGTGCTGTCTCCAGTCAATCCCGGACTGCCATCTCCGGTCATTCCCGAAGTGCTGTCTCCAAACATTCCCGGAGTGCTTTCTCCAAACATTCCAGGAGTGTTGTCTTCAATCATTTCCAGAGTTTTGTCTTCAAACATTCCCAGAGTGCTGTCTCCAAACATTCCTGCAGAGCTGTCTCCAAACATTCCCAGAGTGTTTTCTCCAAATATTCCCAGAGTGCTGTCTCCAAACATTCCCAGAGTGCTGTCTGCAGTCATTCCCGGAGTGCTGTCTCCAAAAAATCCCGGAGTGCTTTCTCCAGTCAATCCCAGTGTGCTGTCTTCAAACATTCCCAGAGTGCTGTCTCCAAAATATCCCGGAGTGCTTTCTCCAGTCAATTCCAGTGTGCTGTCTTCAAACATTCCCAGAGTGCTGTCTCCAAACATTCCTGCAGTGCTGTCTCCAAATATTCCCGGAGTGCAGTCTCAAGTCATTCCCGTAGCGCTGCCTCCAAACTTTTCCGCAGTGTTGTCTCCCGACATTCCCAGAGTGCTGTCTCCAGTCATTCCCGGACTGCTGTCTCCAGTCATTCTCGGAGTGCTGTCTCCAAACATTCCCGGAGTGCTGTGTCCAGTCATTACCCTGTGCTGTCATTCCCGGTGTGCTGTCTCCACACATTCCGGGAGTGCTGACTCCTAACATTGCCAGAGTGCTGTCTCCAAACTTTCCCGGAATGCAGTCTCCAAACATTTACGGTGGGCTGTCTCCAAACATTCCCGGAGTGCTGTCTCCAAACATTCCCGGAGTGCTCTCTCCAATCATTCCCGGAGGGCTGTCTCCAAACATTCTCAGCGCGCTGTCTCCAAACATTCCCCGAGTGCTTTCTCAAAATGTTCCAAATGTGCTGTCTCCAAACATTCCCAGAGTGCTGTCTCCAAACATTCCCAGAGTGCTGTCTCCAAACATTCCCGGTGTGCTGTTTCCAGTCATTCCCGGAGTGCTATCTCCAAATATTATCGGAATTCTGTCTAAAGTCATTCACAGAGTGATGTCTCCAAACATTCCCGGAGTGCTGTCTCCAGTCATTCCCGGACTGCTGTCTCCAGTCATCCCCGAAGTGCTGTCTCCAAACATTCCCGTAGTGCTTTCTCCAAACATTCCCAGAGTGCTGTCTCTTGTCATTCCCGGAGTGCTGTCTCCAGTCAATCCCGGACTGCTGTCTCCAGTCATTCCCGAAGTGCTGTCTCCAAACATTCCCGGAGTGCTTTCTCCAAACATTCCCAGAGTGCTGTCTCCAAACATTCCCGAAGTGCTGTCTCTTGTCATTCCCGGAGTGCTGTCTCCAGTCAATCCCGGACTGCCATCTCCGGTCATTCCCGAAGTGCTGTCTCCAAACATTCCCGGAGTGCTTTCTCCAAACATTCCAGGAGTGTTGTCTTCAATCATTTCCAGAGTTTTGTCTTCAAACATTCCCAGAGTGCTGTCTCCAAACATTCCTGCAGAGCTGTCTCCAAACATTCCCAGAGTGTTTTCTCCAAATATTCCCAGAGTGCTGTCTCCAAACATTCCCAGAGTGCTGTCTGCAGTCATTCCCGGAGTGCTGTCTCCAAAAAATCCCGGAGTGCTTTCTCCAGTCAATCCCAGTGTGCTGTCTTCAAACATTCCCAGAGTGCTGTCTCCAAAATATCCCGGAGTGCTTTCTCCAGTCAATTCCAGTGTGCTGTCTTCAAACATTCCCAGAGTGCTGTCTCCAAACATTCCTGCAGTGCTGTCTCCAAATATTCCCGGAGTGCAGTCTCAAGTCATTCCCGTAGCGCTGCCTCCAAACTTTTCCGCAGTGTTGTCTCCCGACATTCCCAGAGTGCTGTCTCCAGTCATTCCCGGACTGCTGTCTCCAGTCATTCTCGGAGTGCTGTCTCCAAACATTCCCGGAGTGCTGTGTCCAGTCATTCCCCTGTGCTGTCATTCCCGGTGTGCTGTCTCCACACATTCCGGGAGTGCTGACTCCTAACATTGCCAGAGTGCTGTCTCCAAACTTTCCCGGAATGCAGTCTCCAAACATTTACGGTGGGCTGTCTCCAAACATTCCCGGAGTGCTGTCTCCAAACATTCCCGGAGTGCTCTCTCCAATCATTCCCGGACTGATGTCTACAAACATTCCCGGAGTGCTGTCTCCAAACATTCCCGGAGGGCTGTCTCCAAACATTCCCGGAGTGCTGTCTCCAAATATTCCCGGAGTGCTGTCTCCAGTCATTCCCGGAGTGCTGTCTCCAGTCATTCCCGGAGTGCTGACCAGAAACATTCCCGGAGTGCTGAATCCAAACATACCCGGAGTGCTGTCTCCAGTCATTCCGAGAGTGCTGTCTCCAGTCATTCTCGGAGTGCTGTCTACAAACATTCCCAGAGTGCTGTCTCCACACTGTCCCGGAGCGCTGTCTCCAATCATTCCCGGACTGATGTCTACAAACATTCCCGGAGTGCTGTCTCCAAACATTCCCGGAGTGCTGTCTCCAGTCATTCCGAGAGTGCTGTCTCCAGTCATTCTCGGAGTGCTGTCTACAAACATTCCCAGAGTGCTGTCTCGAAACAGTCCCGGAGCGCTGTCTCCAAACATTCCCGGACTGCTTTCTCCAAATATTCCCAACGTGCTGTCTCCAAATATTCCCGGAGTGCTGTCTCCAAACAATACCGGGGTGCTGTCTCCAGTCATTCCCGCACTGCTGACATACACGGAGTGCTGCCTCCAAACTTGCCCGGAGTGTTGTCTCCCAACATTCCCGGAGTGCTGTCTCCATATATTCCCAGAGTGCTGTCTCCAGTGATTTCCGCAGTGCTGTGTCCAGTCATTCCCAGAGTGCTGTCTCCCAACATTCTCGGAGTGCTGTCTCCAATCATTCCCGGAGTGCTATCTCCAAAACTTCCCGGAGTGCTGTCTATTGTCATTCCCGGAGTGCTGTCTGTAGTCAATCCCAGAGTGCTGTCTCCAAACATTCCAGGAGTGCTGTCTCCAATCATTCCCGGAGTGCTGTCTCCAGTCATTCCCGGAGTGCTGTCTCCAAACAGTCCAGGAGTGCTGTCTCCAAACATTCCTGGAATGCTGTCTACAGTCATTCCCGGAGTGCTGTCTCCAGTCTTCCCCGGAGTGCTGTCTCCAAACATTCACGGAGTGCTGTCTCCAGTCATTCCTGGTGTGCTGACTCCATACATCCCCCGAGTGCTGTCTCCAAACATTCCCGGAGTGCTGTCTCTAAACATTCCTTAGTGCTGGCTCCAAACATTTCCGGAGTGCTTGCTCCAGTCATTTAAGGAGTGCTGTCATTCCCGGAGTGCTTTCTACAAACATTCCCAGAGTGCTGTCTCCAGTCATTCCCGGAGTACTATCTCCAAACATTCCCGGAGTGCTGTCTCCAGTCATTCCCAGAGTGCTGTCATACCCGGAGTGCTGTCTCCAAATATTCCTGGAGTGCAGTCTCAAGTCATTCCCGTAGCGCTGCCTCCAAACTTTCCCGCAGTGTTGTCTCCCGACATTCCCAGAGTGCTGTCTCCAGTCATTCCCGGACTGCTTTCTCCTGTCATTTTCGGAGTGCTGTCTCCAAACATTCCCGGAGTGCTGTGTCCAGTCATTCCCCTGTGCTGTCATTCCCGGTGTGCTGTCTCCACACATTCCGGGAGTGCTGACTCCTATCATTGCCAGAGTGCTGTCTCCAAACTTTCCCGGAATGCAGTCTCCAAACATTTACGGTGGGCTGTCTCCAAACATTCCCGGAGTGCTGTCTCCAAACATTCCCGGAGTGCTCTCTCCAATCATTCCCGGACTGATGTCTACAAACATTCCAGGAGTGCTGTCTCCAAACATTCCCGGAGGGCTGTCTCCAAACATTCCCGGAGTGCTGTCTCCAAATATTCCCGGAGTGCTGTCTCCAGTCATTCCCGGAGTGCTGACCAGAAACATTCCCGGAGTGCTGTATCCAAACATACCCGGAGTGCAGTCTCCAGTCATTAAGAGAGTGCTGTCTCCAGTCATTCTCGGAGTGCTGTCTACAAACATTCCCAGAGTGCTGTCTCCACACAGTCCCGGAGCGCTGTCTCCAAACATTCCCGGACTGCTTTCTCCAAATATTCCCAACGTGCGGTCTCCAAATATTCCCGGAGTGCTGTCTCCAAACAATACCGGGGTGCTGTCTCCAGTCATTCCCGCACTGCTGACATACACGGAGTGCTGTCTCCAGTCATTCCCGCAGTGCTGTCTCCAGTCATTCCCGCAGTGCTGTCTCCAGTCATTCCCGCAGTGCTGACATACACGGAGTGCTGTCTCCAATCATTCCTGGAGTGCAGTCTCCAGTCATTCCCGTAGTGCTGCCTCCAAAATTTCCCGGGGTGTTGTCTCCCAACATTCCCGCAGTGTTGTCATTCCACGAGTGCTGTCTCCAAACATTCCCAGGGTGCTGTCTCCAGACATTCCCGGAGTGCTGTCTCCAAACATTCCGGGAGTGCTGTGTCCGGTCATTCCCAGAGTGCTGTCTCCAAACATTCCCGGAGTGCTGTCTCCAAACATTCCCGGATTGCTGTCTCCAGTCATTCCCCGAGCGCTGTCTCCAAACGTTCCCGGAGTGCTGTCTCCAGTCATTCCCGGAGAGCTGTCCCAAAACATTCCCGGAGTGCTGTCTACTAACATTCCCAGAGTGCTGTCTCCAGTCATTCCCGGAGTGCTGTCTCCAGTCATTCCCGGAGTGCAGTCTGCAAACATTCCCGGAGTGCTGTCTACAAACATTCCCGGAGTGCTGTCTCCAAACATTCTCAGCGCGCTGTCTCCAAACAATCCCGGAGTGCTTTCTCAAAATATTCCAAATGTGCTGTCTCCAAAAATTCCCGGAGTGCTGTCTCCAGTCATTCCCGTAGTGCTGTCTCCAAACAATCCCGGAGTGCTGTCTCCAAACATTCCCGTGGTGCTGCCTCCAGTCATACCCGGAGTGCTTTCTCCAAACATTCCCGGAGTGCTGTCTCCAAACATTCCCGGAGTGCTGTCTCCAGTCATTCCCACAGTGTTGTCATTCCCCGAGTGCTGTCTCCAAACATTCCCAAGGTGCTGTCTCCAGACATTCCCGGAGTGCTGTCTCCAAACATTCCGGGAGTGCTGTGTCCGGTCATTCCCAGAGTGCTGTCTCCAAACATTCCCGGAGTGCTGTCTCCAGTCATTACCCGAGCGCTGTCTCCAAACATTCCCGGAGTGCTGTCTCCAGTCATTCCCGGAGAGCTGTCCCGAAACATTCCCGGAGTGCTGTCTACAAACATTCCCAGAGTGCTGTCTCCAGTCATTCCCGGAGTGCTGTCTCCAGTCATTCCCGGAGAGCTGTCTCCAGTCATTCCTGGAGTGCAGTCTGCAAACATTCCCAGAGTGCTGTCTACAAACATTCCCGGAGTGCTGTCTCCAAACATTCTCAGCGCGCTGTCTCCAAACATTCCCGGAGTGCTTTCTCAAAATATTCCAAAGGTGCTGTCTCCAAAAATTCCCAGAGTGCTGTCTCCAGTCATTCCCGTAGTGCTGTCTCCAAACAATCCCGGAGTGCTGTCTCCAAACATTCCCGGACTGCTGTCTCCAGTCATTCCCGGAGTGCTTTCTCCAAACATTCCCGGAGTGCTGTCGCCAACATTCCCAGAGTGCTGTCTTCAGTTATTCCCGGAGTGCTGTCTCCAAACATTCCCGGAGTGCTGTCTCAAAACATTCACGTAGTGCTGTCTCCAGTCATTCCCCGAGCGCTGTCTCCAAACATTCCCGGAGTGCTGTCTCCAGTCATTCCCGGAGAGCTGTCCCGAAACTTTCCCGGAGTGCTGTCTACAAACATTCCCAGAGTGCTGTCTCCAGTCATTCCCGGAGTGCTGTCTCCAGTCATTCCCGGAGTGCTGTCTCCAGTCATTCCTGGAGTGCAGTCTGCAAACATTCCCAGAGTGCTGTCTACAAACATTCCCGCAGTGCTGTCTCCAAACATTCTCAGCGCGCTGTCTCCAAACATTCCCCAAGTGCTTTCTCAAAATATTCCAAATGTGCTGTCTCCAAACATTCCCAGAGTGCTGTCTCCAAACATTCCCAGAGTGCTGTCTCCAAACATTCCCGGACTGCTGTCTCCAGTCATTCCCGGAGTGCTTTCTCCAAACATTCCCGGAGTGCTGTCGCCAACATTCCCAGAGTGCTGTCTTCAGTTATTCCCGGAGTGCTGTCTCCAAACATTCCCGGAGTGCTGTCTCAAAACATTCACGTAGTGCTGTCTCCAGTCATTCCCCGAGCGCTGTCTCCAAACATTCCCGGAGTGCTGTCTCCAGTCATTCCCGGAGAGCTGTCCCGAAACATTCCCGGAGTGCTGTCTACAAACATTCCCAGAGTGCTGTCTCCAGTCATTCCCGGAGTGCTGTCTCCAGTCATTCCCGGAGTGCTGTCTCCAGTCATTCCTGGAGTGCAGTCTGCAAACATTCCCAGAGTGCTGTCTACAAACATTCCCGCAGTGCTGTCTCCAAACATTCTCAGCGCGCTGTCTCCAAACATTCCCCGAGTGCTTTCTCAAAATATTCCAAATGTGCTGTCTCCAAAAATTCCCAGAGTGCTGTCTCCAAACATTCCCAGAGTGCTGTCTCCAAACATTCCCGGTGTGCTGTTTCCAGTCATACCGGAGTGCTATCTCCAAATATTATCGGAATTCTGTCTAAAGTCATTCACAGAGTGATGTCTCCAAACATTCCCGGAGTGCTGTCTCCAGTCATTCCCGGACTGCTGTCTCCAGTCATCCCCGAAGTGCTGTCTCCAAACATTCCCGTAGTGCTTTCTCCAAACATTCCCAGAGTGCTGTCTCTTGTCATTCCCGGAGTGCTGTCTCCAGTCAATCCCGGACTGCTGTCTCCAGTCATTCCCGAAGTGCTGTCTCCAAACATTCCCGGAGTGCTTTCTCCAAACATTCCCGGAGTGCTGTCTCCAAGCATTCCCGAAGTGCTGTCTCTTGTCATTCCCGGAGTGCTGTCTCCAGTCAATCCCGGACTGCCATCTCCGGTCATTCCCGAAGTGCTGTCTCCAAACATTCCCGGAGTGCTTTCTCCAAACATTCCAGGAGTGCTGTCTTCAATCATTTCCAGAGTTTTGTCTTCAAACATTCCCAGAGTGCTGTCTCCAAACATTCCTGCAGAGCTGTCTCCAAACATTCCCAGAGTGTTTTCTCCAAATATTCCCAGAGTGCTGTCTCCAAACATTCCCAGAGTGCTGTCTGCAGTCATTCCCGGAGTGCTGTCTCCAAAAAATCCCGGAGTGCTTTCTCCAGTCAATCCCAGTGTGCTGTCTTCAAACATTCCCAGAGTGCTGTCTCCAAAATATCCCGGAGTGCTTTCTCCAGTCAATTCCAGTGTGCTGTCTTCAAACATTCCCAGAGTGCTGTCTCCAAACATTCCTGCAGTGCTGTCTCCAAATATTCCCGGAGTGCAGTCTCAAGTCATTCCCGTAGCGCTGCCTCCAAACTTTTCCGCAGTGTTGTCTCCCGACATTCCCAGAGTGCTGTCTCCAGTCATTCCCGGACTGCTGTCTCCAGTCATTCTCGGAGTGCTGTCTCCAAACATTCCCGGAGTGCTGTGTCCAGTCATTCCCCTGTGCTGTCATTCCCGGTGTGCTGTCTCCACACATTCCGGGAGTGCTGACTCCTAACATTGCCAGAGTGCTGTCTCCAAACTTTCCCGGAATGCAGTCTCCAAACATTTACGGTGGGCTGTCTCCAAACATTCCCGGAGTGCTGTCTCCAAACATTCCCGGAGTGCTCTCTCCAATCATTCCCGGACTGATGTCTACAAACATTCCCGGAGTGCTGTCTCCAAACATTCCCGGAGGGCTGTCTCCAAACATTCCCGGAGTGCTGTCTCCAAATATTCCCGGAGTGCTGTCTCCAGTCATTCCCGGAGTGCTGTCTCCAGTCATTCCCGGAGTGCTGACCAGAAACATTCCCGGAGTGCTGAATCCAAACATACCCGGAGTGCTGTCTCCAGTCATTCCGAGAGTGCTGTCTCCAGTCATTCTCGGAGTGCTGTCTACAAACATTCCCAGAGTGCTGTCTCCACACTGTCCCGGAGCGCTGTCTCCAATCATTCCCGGACTGATGTCTACAAACATTCCCGGAGTGCTGTCTCCAAACATTCCCGGAGTGCTGTCTCCAGTCATTCCGAGAGTGCTGTCTCCAGTCATTCTCGGAGTGCTGTCTACAAACATTCCCAGAGTGCTGTCTCGAAACAGTCCCGGAGCGCTGTCTCCAAACATTCCCGGACTGCTTTCTCCAAATATTCCCAACGTGCTGTCTCCAAATATTCCCGGAGTGCTGTCTCCAAACAATACCGGGGTGCTGTCTCCAGTCATTCCCGCACTGCTGACATACACGGAGTGCTGCCTCCAAACTTGCCCGGAGTGTTGTCTCCCAACATTCCCGGAGTGCTGTCTCCATATATTCCCAGAGTGCTGTCTCCAGTGATTTCCGCAGTGCTGTGTCCAGTCATTCCCAGAGTGCTGTCTCCCAACATTCTCGGAGTGCTGTCTCCAATCATTCCCGGAGTGCTATCTCCAAAACTTCCCGGAGTGCTGTCTATTGTCATTCCCGGAGTGCTGTCTGTAGTCAATCCCAGAGTGCTGTCTCCAAACATTCCAGGAGTGCTGTCTCCAATCATTCCCGGAGTGCTGTCTCCAGTCATTCCCGGAGTGCTGTCTCCAAACAGTCCAGGAGTGCTGTCTCCAAACATTCCTGGAATGCTGTCTACAGTCATTCCCGGAGTGCTGTCTCCAGTCTTCCCCGGAGTGCTGTCTCCAAACATTCACGGAGTGCTGTCTCCAGTCATTCCTGGTGTGCTGACTCCATACATCCCCCGAGTGCTGTCTCCAAACATTCCCGGAGTGCTGTCTCTAAACATTCCTTAGTGCTGGCTCCAAACATTTCCGGAGAGCTTGCTCCAGTCATTTAAGGAGTGCTGTCATTCCCGGAGTGCTTTCTACAAACATTCCCAGAGTGCTGTCTCCAGTCATTCCCGGAGTACTATCTCCAAACATTCCCGGGGTGCTGTCTCCAGTCATTCCCAGAGTGCTGTCATACCCGGAGTGCTGTCTCCAAATATTCCTGGAGTGCAGTCTCAAGTCATTCCCGTAGCGCTGCCTCCAAACTTTCCCGCAGTGTTGTCTCCCGACATTCCCAGAGTGCTGTCTCCAGTCATTCCCGGACTGCTTTCTCCTGTCATTTTCGGAGTGCTGTCTCCAAACATTCCCGGAGTGCTGTGTCCAGTCATTCCCCTGTGCTGTCATTCCCGGTGTGCTGTCTCCACACATTCCGGGAGTGCTGACTCCTATCATTGCCAGAGTGCTGTCTCCAAACTTTCCCGGAATGCAGTCTCCAAACATTTACGGTGGGCTGTGTCCAAACATTCCCGGAGTGCTGTCTCCAAACATTCCCGGAGTGCTCTCTCCAATCATTCCCGGACTGATGTCTACAAACATTCCAGGAGTGCTGTCTCCAAACATTCCCGGAGGGCTGTCTCCAAACATTCCCGGAGTGCTGTCTCCAAATATTCCCGGAGTGCTGTCTCCAGTCATTCCCGGAGTGCTGACCAGAAACATTCCCGGAGTGCTGTATCCAAACATACCCGGAGTGCAGTCTCCAGTCATTAAGAGAGTGCTGTCTCCAGTCATTCTCGGAGTGCTGTCTACAAACATTCCCAGAGTGCTGTCTCCACACAGTCCCGGAGCGCTGTCTCCAAACATTCCCGGACTGCTTTCTCCAAATATTCCCAACGTGCGGTCTCCAAATATTCCCGGAGTGCTGTCTCCAAACAATACCGGGGTGCTGTCTCCAGTCATTCCCGCAGTGCTGACATACACGGAGTGCTGTCTCCAGTCATTCCCGCAGTGCTGTCTCCAGTCATTCCCGCAGTGCTGTCTCCAGTCATTCCCGCAGTGCTGACATACACGGAGTGCTGTCTCCAATCATTCCTGGAGTGCAGTCTCCAGTCATTCCCGTAGTGCTGCCTCCAAAATTTCCCGGGGTGTTGTCTCCCAACATTCCCGCAGTGTTGTCATTCCACGAGTGCTGTCTCCAAACATTCCCAGGGTGCTGTCTCCAGACATTCCCGGAGTGCTGTCTCCAAACATTCCGGGAGTGCTGTGTCCGGTCATTCCCAGAGTGCTGTCTCCAAACATTCCCGGAGTGCTGTCTCCAAACATTCCCGGATTGCTGTCTCCAGTCATTCCCCGAGCGCTGTCTCCAAACGTTCCCGGAGTGCTGTCTCCAGTCATTCCCGGAGAGCTGTCCCAAAACATCCCCGGAGTGCTGTCTACTAACATTCCCAGAGTGCTGTCTCCAGTCATTCCCGGAGTGCTGTCTCCAGTCATTCCCGGAGTGCAGTCTGCAAACATTCCCGGAGTGCTGTCTACAAACATTCCCGGAGTGCTGTCTCCAAACATTCTCAGCGCGCTGTCTCCAAACAATCCCGGAGTGCTTTCTCAAAATATTCCAAATGTGCTGTCTCCAAAAATTCCCGGAGTGCTGTCTCCAGTCATTCCCGTAGTGCTGTCTCCAAACAATCCCGGAGTGCTGTCTCCAAACATTCCCGTGGTGCTGCCTCCAGTCATACCCGGAGTGCTTTCTCCAAACATTCCCGGAGTGCTGTCTCCAAACATTCCCGGAGTGCTGTCTCCAGTCATTCCCACAGTGTTGTCATTCCCCGAGTGCTGTCTCCAAACATTCCCAAGGTGCTGTCTCCAGACATTCCCGGAGTGCTGTCTCCAAACATTCCGGGAGTGCTGTGTCCGGTCATTCCCAGAGTGCTGTCTCCAAACATTCCCGGAGTGCTGTCTCCAGTCATTACCCGAGCGCTGTCTCCAAACATTCCCGGAGTGCTGTCTCCAGTCATTCCCGGAGAGCTGTCCCGAAACATTCCCGGAGTGCTGTCTACAAACATTCCCAGAGTGCTGTCTCCAGTCATTCCCGGAGTGCTGTCTCCAGTCATTCCCGGAGAGCTGTCTCCAGTCATTCCTGGAGTGCAGTCTGCAAACATTCCCAGAGTGCTGTCTACAAACATTCCCGGAGTGCTGTCTCCAAACATTCTCAGCGCGCTGTCTCCAAACATTCCCGGAGTGCTTTCTCAAAATATTCCAAAGGTGCTGTCTCCAAAAATTCCCAGAGTGCTGTCTCCAGTCATTCCCGTAGTGCTGTCTCCAAACAATCCCGGAGTGCTGTCTCCAAACATTCCCGGACTGCTGTCTCCAGTCATTCCCGGAGTGCTTTCTCCAAACATTCCCGGAGTGCTGTCGCCAACATTCCCAGAGTGCTGTCTTCAGTTATTCCCGGAGTGCTGTCTCCAAACATTCCCGGAGTGCTGTCTCAAAACATTCACGTAGTGCTGTCTCCAGTCATTCCCCGAGCGCTGTCTCCAAACATTCCCGGAGTGCTGTCTCCAGTCATTCCCGGAGAGCTGTCCCGAAACATTCCCGGAGTGCTGTCTACAAACATTCCCAGAGTGCTGTCTCCTGTCATTCCCGGAGTGCTGTCTCCAGTCATTCCCAGAGTGCTGTCTCCAGTCATTCCTGGAGTGCAGTCTGCAAACATTCCCAGAGTGCTGTCTACAAACATTCCCGCAGTGCTGTCTCCAAACATTCTCAGCGCGCTGTCTCCAAACATTCCCCAAGTGCTTTCTCAAAATATTCCAAATGTGCTGTCTCCAAACATTCCCAGAGTGCTGTCTCCAAACATTCCCAGAGTGCTGTCTCCAAACATTCCCGGACTGCTGTCTCCAGTCATTCCCGGAGTGCTTTCTCCAAACATTCCCGGAGTGCTGTCGCCAACATTCCCAGAGTGCTGTCTTCAGTTATTCCCGGAGTGCTGTCTCCAAACATTCCCGGAGTGCTGTCTCAAAACATTCACGTAGTGCTGTCTCCAGTCATTCCCCGAGCGCTGTCTCCAAACATTCCCGGAGTGCTGTCTCCAGTCATTCCCGGAGAGCTGTCCCGAAACATTCCCGGAGTGCTGTCTACAAACATTCCCAGAGTGCTGTCTCCAGTCATTCCCGGAGTGCTGTCTCCAGTCATTCCCGGAGTGCTGTCTCCAGTCATTCCTGGAGTGCAGTCTGCAAACATTCCCAGAGTGCTGTCTACAAACATTCCCGCAGTGCTGTCTCCAAACATTCTCAGCGCGCTGTCTCCAAACATTCCCCGAGTGCTTTCTCAAAATATTCCAAATGTGCTGTCTCCAAACATTCCCAGAGTGCTGTCTCCAAACATTCCCAGAGTGCTGTCTCCAAACATTCCCGGTGTGCTGTTTCCAGTCATACCGGAGTGCTATCTCCAAATATTATCGGAATTCTGTCTAAAGTCATTCACAGAGTGATGTCTCCAAACATTCCCGGAGTGCTGTCTCCAGTCATTCCCGGACTGCTGTCTCCAGTCATCCCCGAAGTGCTGTCTCCAAACATTCCCGTAGTGCTTTCTCCAAACATTCCCAGAGTGCTGTCTCTTGTCATTCCCGGAGTGCTGTCTCCAGTCAATCCCGGACTGCTGTCTCCAGTCATTCCCGAAGTGCTGTCTCCAAACATTCCCGGAGTGCTTTCTCCAAACATTCCCGGAGTGCTGTCTCCAAGCATTCCCGAAGTGCTGTCTCTTGTCATTCCCGGAGTGCTGTCTCCAGTCAATCCCGGACTGCCATCTCCGGTCATTCCCGAAGTGCTGTCTCCAAACATTCCCGGAGTGCTTTCTCCAAACATTCCAGGAGTGCTGTCTTCAATCATTTCCAGAGTTTTGTCTTCAAACATTCCCAGAGTGCTGTCTCCAAACATTCCTGCAGAGCTGTCTCCAAACATTCCCAGAGTGTTTTCTCCAAATATTCCCAGAGTGCTGTCTCCAAACATTCCCAGAGTGCTGTCTGCAGTCATTCCCGGAGTGCTGTCTCCAAAAAATCCCGGAGTGCTTTCTCCAGTCAATCCCAGTGTGCTGTCTTCAAACATTCCCAGAGTGCTGTCTCCAAAATATCCCGGAGTGCTTTCTCCAGTCAATCCCAGTGTGCTGTCTTCAAACATTCCCAGAGTGCTGTCTCCAAACATTCCTGCAGTGCTGTCTCCAAATATTCCCGGAGTGCAGTCTCAAGTCATTCCCGTAGCGCTGCCTCCAAACTTTTCCGCAGTGTTGTCTCCCGACATTCCCAGAGTGCTGTCTCCAGTCATTCCCGGACTGCTGTCTCCAGTCATTCTCGGAGTGCTGTCTCCAAACATTCCCGGAGTGCTGTGTCCAGTCATTCCCCTGTGCTGTCATTCCCGGTGTGCTGTCTCCACACATTCCGGGAGTGCTGACTCCTAACATTGCCAGAGTGCTGTCTCCAAACTTTCCCGGAATGCAGTCTCCAAACATTTACGGTGGGCTGTCTCCAAACATTCCCGGAGTGCTGTCTCCAAACATTCCCGGAGTGCTCTCTCCAATCATTCCCGGACTGATGTCTACAAACATTCCCGGAGTGCTGTCTCCAAACATTCCCGGAGGGCTGTCTCCAAACATTCCCGGAGTGCTGTCTCCAAATATTCCCGGAGTGCTGTCTCCAGTCATTCCCGGAGTGCTGTCTCCAGTCATTCCCGGAGTGCTGACCAGAAACATTCCCGGAGTGCTGAATCCAAACATACCCGGAGTGCTGTCTCCAGTCATTCCGAGAGTGCTGTCTCCAGTCATTCTCGGAGTGCTGTCTACAAACATTCCCAGAGTGCTGTCTCCACACTGTCCCGGAGCGCTGTCTCCAATCATTCCCGGACTGATGTCTACAAACATTCCCGGAGTGCTGTCTCCAAACATTCCCGGAGTGCTGTCTCCAGTCATTCCGAGAGTGCTGTCTCCAGTCATTCTCGGAGTGCTGTCTACAAACATTCCCAGAGTGCTGTCTCGAAACAGTCCCGGAGCGCTGTCTCCAAACATTCCCGGACTGCTTTCTCCAAATATTCCCAACGTGCTGTCTCCAAATATTCCCGGAGTGCTGTCTCCAAACAATACCGGGGTGCTGTCTCCAGTCATTCCCGCACTGCTGACATACACGGAGTGCTGCCCCCAAACTTTCCCGGAGTGTTGTCTCCCAACATTCCCGGAGTGCTGTCTCCAAACATTCCTGTAGTGCTGTCTCCAAATATTCCCGGAGTGCTGTGTCAAAATGGTCCCGGAGTGCTGTCTGCAAACATTCCTGGAATGCTGTCTACAGTCATTCCCGGAGTGCTGTCTCCAGTCTTCCCCGGAGTGCTGTCTCCAAAAATTCACGGAGTGCTGTCTCCAGTCATTCCTGGTGTGCTGACTCCATACATCCCCCGAGTGCTGTCTCCAAACATTCCCGGAGTGCTGTCTCTAAACATTCCTTAGTGCTGGCTCCAAACATTTCCGGAGTGCTTGCTCCAGTCATTTAAGGAGTGCTGTCATTCCCGGAGTGCTTTCTACAAACATTCCCAGAGTGCTGTCTCCAGTCATTCCCGGAGTACTATCTCCAAACATTCCCGGAGTGCTGTCTCCAGTCATTCCCAGAGTGCTGTCATACCCGGAGTGCTGTCTCCAAATATTCCTGGAGTGCAGTCTCAAGTCAATCCCGTAGCGCTGCCTCCAAACTTTCCCGCAGTGTTGTCTCCCGACATTCCCAGAGTGCTGTCTCCAGTCATTCCCGGACTGCTGTCTCCTGTCATTCTCGGAGTGCTGTCTCCAAACATTCCCGGAGTGCTGTGTCCAGTCATTCCCCTGTGCTGTCATTCCCGGTGTGCTGTCTCCACACATTCCGGGAGTGCTGACTCCTATCATTGCCAGAGTGCTGTCTCCAAACTTTCCCGGAATGCAGTCTCCAAACATTTACGGTGGGCTGTCTCCAAACATTCCCGGAGTGCTGTCTCCAAACATTCCCGGTGTGCTCTCTCCAATCATTCCCGGACTGATGTCTACAAACATTCCCGGAGTGCTGTCTCCAAACATTCCCGGAGGGCTGTCTCCAAACATTCCCGGAGTGCTGTCTCCAAATATTCCCGGAGTGCTGTCTCCAGTCATTCCCGGAGTGCTGACCAGAAACATTGCCGGAGTGCTGTATCTAAACATGCCCGGAGTGCTGTCTCCAGTCATTCCGAGAGTGCTGTCTCCAGTCATTCTCGGAGCGCTGTCTCCAAACATTCCCGGACTGCTTTCTCCAAATTTTCCCAACGTGCGGTCTCCAAATATTCCCGGAGTGCTGTCTCCAAACAATACCGGGGTGCTGTCTCCAGTCATTCCCGCAGTGCTGACATACACGGAGTGCTGTCTCCAATCATTCCTGGAGTGCAGTCTCCAGTCATTCCCGTAGTGCTGCCTCCAAAATTTCCCGGGGTGTTGTCTCCCAACATTCCCGCAGTGTTGTCATTCCACGAGTGCTGTCTCCAAACATTCCCAGGGTGCTGTCTCCAGACATTCCCGGAGTGCTGTCTCCAAACATTCCGGGAGTGCTGTGTCCGGTCATTCCCAGAGTGCTGTCTCCAAACATTCCCGGAGTGCTGTCTCCAAACATTCCCGGATTGCTGTCTCCAGTCATTCCCCGAGCGCTGTCTCCAAACGTTCCCGGAGTGCTGTCTCCAGTCATTCCCGGAGAGCTGTCCCAAAACATTCCCGGAGTGCTGTCTACTAACATTCCCAGAGTGCTGTCTCCAGTCATTCCCGGAGTGCTGTCTCCAGTCATTCCCGGAGTGTAGTCTGCAAACATTCCCGGAGTGCTGTCTACAAACATTCCCTGAGTGCTGTCTCCAAACATTCTCAGCGCGCTGTCTCCAAACAATCCCGGAGTGCTTTCTCAAAATATTCCAAATGTGCTGTCACCAAAAATTCCCGGAGTGCTGTCTCCAGTCATTCCCGTAGTGCTGTCTCCAAACAATCCCGGAGTGCTGTCTCCAAACATTCCCGGAGTGCTGCCTCCAGTCATACCCGGAGTGCTTTCTCCAAACATTCCCGGAGAGCTGTCTCCAAACATTCCCGGAGTGCTGTCTCCAGTCATTCCCGGAGTGCTTTCTCCAACATTCCCGGAGTGCTGTCTCCAAACATTCCCAGGGTGCTGTCTCCAGACATTCCCGGAGTGCTGTCTCCAAACATTCCGGGAATGCTGTGTCCGGTCATTCCCAGAGTGCTGTCTCCAAACATTCCCGGAGTGCTGTCTCCAAATATTCCCGGAGTGCTGTCTCCTGTCATTCCCCGAGTTCTGTCTCCAAACATTATCGGAGTGCTGTCTCCAGTCATTCCCAGAGAGCTGTCCCAAAACATTCCCGGAGTGCTGTCTACAAACATTCCCAGAGTGCTGTCTCCAGTCATTCCCGGAGTGCTGTCTCCAGTCATTCCCGGAGTGCAGTCAGCAAACATTCCCGGAGTGCTGTCTACAAACATTCCCGGAGTGCTGTCTCCAAACATTCTCAGCGCGCTGTCTCCAAACATTTCCGGAGTGCTTTCTCAAAATATTCCAATTGTGCTGTCTCCAAAAATTCCCGGAGTGCTGTCTCCAGTCATTCCCGTAGTGCTGTCTCCAGTCATTCCCGGAGTGCTGTCTCCAAACATTCCCGGAGTGCGATCTCCAGTCATTCCCGGAGTGCTTTCTCCAAACATTCCCAGAGTGCTGTCTCCAAACTTTTCCGGAGTGCTTTCTCAAAATATTCCAATTGTGCTGTCTCCAAAAATTCCCGGAGTGCTGTCTCCAGTCATTCCCGTAGTGCTGTCTCCAGTCATTCCCGGAGTGCTGTCTCCAAACATTCCCGGAGTGCGATCTCCAGTCATTCCCGGAGTGCTTTCTCCAAACATTCCCAGAGTGCTGTCTCCAAACTTTCCCAGAGTGCTGCCTCCGATCATTGCTGCAGTGCTATCTCCAAACCTTCCCGGAGTGTTGTCTCCACTCATTCCCGCAGTGCTGTCGTTCCCGGAGTGCTGTCTCCAGACATTCCCAGAGTGCTGTCTCCACTCATTCCCGGAGAGCTGCCTCCAAACATTCCCGGAGTGCTGTCTCCAGTCATTCCCGGAGTGCTGTCTACAAACAATCCCGGAGTGTTTCTCCAAACATTCCCGGAGTGCTGTCTCCAAACATTCCCAGAGCGCTGTCTCCAAACATTCCCGGAGTGCTGTCCCAATCATTCCCGGAGTGCTGTCCCCAAACATTCCCGAAGTGCTGTCTCCAGTTAATCCCGGAGTGCTGTCTCCAGTCATTCCCGGAGTGCTGTCTCCAGTCATTCAAGGAGTGCTGTCACCAAACATTCCCGGAGTGCTGTCTTCAAATATTCCCCGTGTTCTGTCTCCGAACATTCCCAGAGTGCTATCTCCTGTCATTCCCGGAGTGCAGTCTCTAAACATTCCCGGAGTGCTGTCTCCAAACAATCCTGGAGTGCAGTCCCAAACATTCCTTAGTGCTGGCTCCAATCATTCCCGGGCTGCTTGCTCCAGTCATTTAAGGAGCGCTGTCATTCCCGGAGTGCTTTCTACAAACATTCCCAGAGTGCTGTCTCCAGTCATTCCCGGAGTACTATCTCCAAACATTCCCGGAGTGCTGTCTCCAGTCATTCCCAGAGTGCTGTCATCCCTGGAGTGCTGGCTCCAAATATTCCTGGAGTGCAGACTCAAGTCATTCCCGTAGCGCTGCCTCCAAACTTTCCCGCAGTGTTGTCTCCCGACATTCCCAGAGTGCTGTCTCCACTCATTCCCGGACTGTTGTCTCCAGTCATTCTCGGAGTGCGGTCTCCAAACATTCCCGGAGTGCTGACTCCTCACATTGCCAGAGTGCTGTCTCCAAACTTTCCCGGAATGCAGTCTCCAAACAGTTACGTTGGGCTGTCTCCAAACATTCCCGGAGTGCTGTCTCCAAACAATCCTGGAGTGCTCTCTCCAATCATTTCCGGACTGATGTCTACAAACATTCCCGGAGTGCAGTCTCCAAATATTCCCGGAGTGCTGTCTCCAGTCATTCCCGGAGTGCTGACTCGAAACATTCCCGGAGTGCTGTCTCCAAACATACCCGGAGTGCTGTCTCCAAACATACCCGGAGTGCTGTCTCAGTCATTCCGAGAGTGCTGTCTCCAGTCATTCTCGGAGTGCTGTCTGCAAACATTCCCAGAGTGCTGTCTCCAAACATTCCTGGACTGCTTTCTCCAAATATTCCCAACGTGCTGTCTCCAAATATACCCGGAGTACTGTCTCCAAACAATACCGGGGTGCTGTCTCCAATCATTCCTGGAGTGCTGACATACACGGAGTGCTGTCTCCAATCATTCCTGGAGTGCAGTCTCCAGTCATTCCCGTAGTTCTGTGTCCAGTCATTCCCAGAGTGCTGTCTCCCAACATTCTCGGAGTGCTGTCTCCAAAACTTCCCATGGTGCTGTCTCCAGTGATTCCCGCCGTGCTGTGTCCAGTCATTCCCAGAGTGCTGTCTCCCAACATTCTCGGAGTGCTGTCTCCAATCATTCCCGGAGTGCTATCTCCAAAACTTCCCGGAGTGCTGTCTCCAGTCATTCCCACAGTGCTGTCATTCCCCGAGTGCTGTCTCCAAACATTCCCAGGGTGCTGTCTCCAAACATTCCCGGATTGGTGTCTCCAGTCATTCCCCGAGTGCTGTCTCCAAACATTCCCGGAGTGCTGTCTCCCGTCATTCCCGGAGAGCTGTCCCGAAACATTCCCGGAGTGCTGTCTCCAAATATTCCCGGAGTGCTGTCTCCTGTCATTCCCCGAGTTCTGTCTCCAAACATTATCGGAGTGCTGTCTCCAGTCATTCCCAGAGAGCTGTCCCAAAACATTCCCGGAGTGCTGTCTACAAACATTCCCAGAGTGCTGTCTCCAGTCATTCCCGGAGTGCTGTCTCCAGTCATTCCCGGAGTGCAGTCAGCAAACATTCCCGGAGTGCTGTCTACAAACATTCCCGGAGTGCTGTCTCCAAACATTCTCAGCGCGCTGTCTCCAAACATTTCCGGAGTGCTTTCTCAAAATATTCCAATTGTGCTGTCTCCAAAAATTCCCGGAGTGCTGTCTCCAGTCATTCCCGTAGTGCTGTCTCCAGTCATTCCCGGAGTGCTGTCTCCAAACATTCCCGGAGTGCGATCTCCAGTCATTCCCGGAGTGCTTTCTCCAAACATTCCCAGAGTGCTGTCTCCAAACTTTTCCGGAGTGCTTTCTCAAAATATTCCAATTGTGCTGTCTCCAAAAATTCCCGGAGTGCTGGCTCCAGTCATTCCCGTAGTGCTGTCTCCAGTCATTCCCGGAGTGCTGTCTCCAAACATTCCCGGAGTGCGATCTCCAGTCATTCCCGGAGTGCTTTCTCCAAACATTCCCAGAGTGCTGTCTCCAAACTTTCCCAGAGTGCTGCCTCCAATCATTGCTGCAGTGCTATCTCCAAACCTTCCCGGAGTGTTGTCTCCACTCATTCCCGCAGTGCTGTCGTTCCCGGAGTGCTGTCTCCAGACATTCCCAGAGTGCTGTCTCCACTCATTCCCGGAGAGCTGCCTCCAAACATTCCCGGAGTGCTGTCTCCAGTCATTCCCGGAGTGCTGTCTACAAACAATCCCGGAGTGTTTCTCCAAACATTCCCAGAGTGCTGTCTCCAAACATTCCCAGAGCGCTGTCTCCAAACATTCCCGGAGTGCTGTCCCAATCATTCCCGGAGTGCTGTCCCCAAACATTCCCGAAGTGCTGTCTCCAGTTAATCCCGGAGTGCTGTCTCCAGTCATTCCCGGAGTGCTGTCTCCAGTCATTCAAGGAGTGCTGTCACCAAACATTCCCGGAGTGCTGTCTTCAAATATTCCCCGTGTTCTGTCTCCGAACATTCCCAGAGTGCTATCTCCTGTCATTCCCGGAGTGCAGTCTCTAAACATTCCCGGAGTGCTGTCTCCAAACAATCCTGGAGTGCAGTCCCAAACATTCCTTAGTGCTGGCTCCAATCATTCCCGGGCTGCTTGCTCCAGTCATTTAAGGAGCGCTGTCATTCCCGGAGTGCTTTCTACAAAAATTCCCAGAGTGCTGTCTCCAGTCATTCCCGGAGTACTATCTCCAAACATTCCCGGAGTGCTGTCTCCAGTCATTCCCAGAGTGCTGTCATCCCTGGAGTGCTGGCTCCAAATATTCCTGGAGTGCAGACTCAAGTCATTCCCGTAGCGCTGCCTCCAAACTTTCCCGCAGTGTTGTCTCCCGACATTCCCAGAGTGCTCTCTCCACTCATTCCCGGACTGTTGTCTCCAGTCATTCTCGGAGTGCGGTCTCCAAACATTCCCGGAGTGCTGACTCCTCACATTGCCAGAGTGCTGTCTCCAAACTTTCCCGGAATGCAGTCTCCAAACAGTTACGTTGGGCTGTCTCCAAACATTCCCGGAGTGCTGTCTCCAAACAATCCTGGAGTGCTCTCTCCAATCATTTCCGGACTGATGTCTACAAACATTCCCGGAGTGCAGTCTCCAAATATTCCCGGAGTGCTGTCTCCAGTCATTCCCGGAGTGCTGACTCGAAACATTCCCGGAGTGCTGTCTCCAAACATACCCGGAGTGCTGTCTCCAAACATACCCGGAGTGCTGTCTCAGTCATTCCGAGAGTGCTGTCTCCAGTCATTCTCGGAGTGCTGTCTGCAAACATTCCCAGAGTGCTGTCTCCAAACAGTCCCGGAGCGCTGTCTCCAAACATTCCTGGACTGCTTTCTCCAAATATTCCCAACGTGCTGTCTCCAAATATACCCGGAGTACTGTCTCCAAACAATACCGGGGTGCTGTCTCCAATCATTCCTGGAGTGCTGACATACACGGAGTGCTGTCTCCAATCATTCCTGGAGTGCAGTCTCCAGTCATTCCCGTAGTTCTGTGTCCAGTCATTCCCAGAGTGCTGTCTCCCAACATTCTCGGAGTGCTGTCTCCAAAACTTCCCATGGTGCTGTCTCCAGTGATTCCCGCCGTGCTGTGTCCAGTCATTCCCAGAGTGCTGTCTCCCAACATTCTCGGAGTGCTGTCTCCAATCATTCCCGGAGTGCTATCTCCAAAACTTCCCGGAGTGCTGTCTCCAGTCATTCCCACAGTGCTGTCATTCCCCGAGTGCTGTCTCCAAACATTCCCAGGGTGCTGTCTCCAAACATTCCCGGATTGGTGTCTCCAGTCATTCCCCGAGTGCTGTCTCCAAACATTCCCGGAGTGCTGTCTCCCGTCATTCCCGGAGAGCTGTCCCGAAACATTCCTGGAGTGCTGTCTGCAAACATTCCAGGAGTGCTGTCTCCAGTCATTCCCGGAGTGCTGTCTCCAGTCATTCCCGGAGCGCTGTCACCAAACATTCTCGGAGTGCTGTCTCCTAACATTTCTGGGGTGCTGTCTGCAAATATTCCCGGAATTCTGTTTCCAAAAATTCCGAGAGTGCTGTCTCCAGTCATTCCCGGAGTGCAGTCTGCAAACATTGCCGTAGTGCTGTCTACAAACATTCCCGGAATGCTGTCTCCAAACATTCTCGGTGCGCTGTCTCCAGTCATTCCCGGAGTGTTGACCCAAAACATTCCAGGAGTGCTGTATCCAAACATACCCGGAGTGCTGTCTCCAGTCATTCCGAGAGTGCTGTCTCCAGTCATTCTCGGAGTGCTGTCTACAAACATTCCCAGAGTGCTGTCTCCAAACAGTCCCGGAGCGCTGTCTCCAAACATTCCCGGACTGCTTTCTCCAAATATTCCTAACGTGCTGTCTCCAAATATTCCCGGAGTGCTGTCTCCAAACAATACCGGGGTGCTGTCTCCAGTCATTCGCGCAGTGCTGACATACACGGAGTGCTGTCTCCAGTGATTCCCGCAGTGCTGTGTCCAGTCATTCCCAGAGTGCTGTCTCCCAACATTCTCGGAGTGCTGTGTCCAATCATTCCGGGAGTGCTGTCTCCAAAACTTCGCGGAGTGCTGTCTCCAGTCATTCCCACAGTGTTGTCAGTCCCCGAGTGCTGTCTCATAACATTCCCAGGGTGCTGTCTCCAGACATTCCGGGAGTGCTGTCTCCAAACATTCTCAGCGCGCTGTCTCCAAACATTCCCGGAGTGCTTTCTCAATATATTCCAAATGTGCTGTCTCCAAAAATTCCCGGAGTGCTGTCTCCAGTCATTCCCGTAGTGCTGTCTCCAAACAATTCCGGAGTGCTGTCTCCAAACATTCCCGGAGTGCTATCTCCAGTCATTCCCGGAGTGCTTTCTCCAAACATTCCCGGAGTGCTGTCTCCAAACATTGCCGGAGTGCTGTCTCCAGTCATTCCCGGAGTGCTTTCTCCAAACATTCCCGGAGTGCTGTCTCCAAACTTTCCCAGAGTGCTGCCTCCAATCATTCCCGGAGTGCTATCTCCAAACCTTCCCGGAGTGTTGCCTCCACTCATTCCCGCAGTGCTCTCGTTCCCGGAGTGCTGTCTCCAAACATTCCCAGAGTGCTGTCTCCACTCATTCCCGGAGAGCTGTCTCCAAACATTCCCGGAGTGCTGTCTCCAGTCATTCCCGGAGTGCTGTCTCCAAACAATCCCGGAGTGCTTTCTCCAAACATTCCCGGAGTGCTTTCTCCAAACATTCCCGGAGTGCTGTCAACAAACATTCCCGGAATGCTGTCTTTAAATATTCCCGGTGTTCTGTCTCCAAACATTCCCAGAGTGCTATCCCCTGTCATTTCCGGAGTGCAGTCTCCAAACATTCCCGGAGTGCTGTCTCCAAACATTCCTGGAGTGCAGTCTCCAAACATTCCTTAGTGCTGGCTCCAATCATTCCCGGAGTGCTTTCTCCAGTCATTTAAGGAGTGCTGTCATTCCCGGAGTGTTTTCTACAAACATTCCCAGAGTGCTGTCTCCAGTCATTCCCGGAGTACTATCTCCAAACATTCCCGGAGTGCTGTCTCCAGTCATTCCCCGAGTGCTGTCATACCCGGAGTGCTGTCTACAAATATTCCTGGAGTGCAGTCTCAAGTCATTCCGGTAGCGCTGCCTCCAAACTTTCCCGCAGTGTTGTCTCCCGACATTCCCAGAGTGCTGTCTCCAGTCATTCCCGGACTGCAGTCTCCATTCATTCCCGTAGCGTTGCCTCCAAACTTTCCCGGAGTGTTGTCTCCCAACATTCCAGGAGTGCTGTCTCCATATATTCCCAGAGTGCTGTCTCCAGTGATTCCCGCAGTGCTGTGTCCAGTCATTCCCAGAGTGCTGTCTCCCAACATTCTCGGAGTGCTGTCTCCAATCATTCCCGGAGTGCTATCTCCAAAACTTCCCGGAGTGCTGTGTCCAGTCATTCCCCAGTGCTGTCATTCCCGGTGTGCTGTCTCCACACATTCCGGGAGTGCTGACTCCTAACATTGCCAGAGTGCTGTCTCCAAACTTTCCCGGAATGCAGTCTCCAAACGTTTACGGTGGGCTGTCTCCAAACATTCCCGGAGTGCTGTCTCCAAACATTCCCGGACTGATGTCTACAAACATTCCCGGAGTGCTGTCTCCAAATATTCCCGGAGTGCTGTCTCCAGTCAATCCCGGAGTGCTGACCCGAAACATTCCCGGAGTGCTGTCTCCAAACATACCCGGAGTGCTGTCTCCAGTCATTCCGAGAGTGCTGTCTCCAGTCATTCTCGGAGTGCTGTCTGCAAACATTCCCAAAGTGCTGTCTCCAAACAGTCCGGGAACGCTGTCTCCAAACATTCCTGGACTGCTTTCTGCAAATATTCCCAACGTGCTGTCTCCAAATATTCCCGGAGTGCTGTCTCCAAACAATACCGGGGTGCTGTCTCCAGTCATTCCCGCAGTGCTGACATACACGGAGTGCTGTCTCCAATCATTCCTGGAGTGCAGTCTCCAGTCATTCCCGTAGTGCTGCCTCCAAACTTTCCCGGAGTGTTGTCTCCCAACATTCCCGGATTGCTGTCTCCATATATTCCCAGAGTGCTGTCTCCAGTGATTCCCGCAGTGCTGTGTCCAGTCATTCCCAGAGTGCTGTCTCCCAACATTCTCGGAGTGCAGTCTCCAATCATTCCCGGAGTGCTATCTCCAAAACATCCCGGAGTGCTGTCTCCAAACAGTCCCGGAGTGCTGTCTCCAGTCATTCCCGGAGAGCAGTCCCAAAACATTCCTGGAGTGCTGTCTGCAAACATTCCAGGAGTGCTGTCTCCAGTCATTCCCGGAGTGCTGTCTCCAGTCATTCCCGGAGCGCTGACACCAAACATTCCCGGAGTGCTGTCTCCAAACATTTCTGGGGTGCTGTCTCCAAATATTCCCGGAATTCTGTTTCCAAACATTCCGAGAGTGCTGTCTCCAGACATTCCCGGAGTGCCGTCAGCAAACATTCCCGGAGTGCTGTCGCCAAACATTCCCGGAATGCTGTCTGCAAACATTCTCGGCGCGCTTTCTCGAAACATTCCCGGAGTGCTTTCTGAAAATATTCCAAATGTGCTGTCTCCAAAAATTCCCGGAGTGCTGTCTCCAGTCATTCCCGTAGTGCTGTCTCCAAAGAATCCCGGAGTGCTGTCTCCAAACATTCCCGGAGTTCTGTCTCCAAACTTTCCCAGAGTGCTTTCTCCAAATGTTCCCGGAGTGCTGTCTCCAAACATTCCCTGAGTGCTGTCTCCAAATATTCCCGGAGTGCTGTCTCCAAACATTCCCGGAGTGCTGTCTCTAAACAATACCTGGGTGCTGTCTCCAGTCATTCCCGGAGAGCTGTCTCCAAACTTTCCCAGAGTGCTGCCTCCAATCATTCCCGGAGTGCTATCTCCAAACCTTTCCGGAGTGTTGTCTCCACTCATTCCCGGAGAGCTGTCTCCAAACATTCCCGGAGTGCTGTCTCCAGTCATTCCCGGAGTGCTGTCGCCAAACATTCCCGGAGTGCTTTCTCCAAACATTCCCGGAGTGCTGTCTCCAAACATTCCCGGAGCGCTGTCTCCAAACTTTCCCGGAGTACTGTCTCCAATCATTCCCGGAGTGCTGTCCCCAAACATTCCCGGAATGCTGTCTCCAGTCATTCACGGAGTGCTGTCACCAAACATTCCCGGAGTGCTGTCTCCAAATATTCCCGGTGTTCTGTCTCCAAACATTCCCAGAGTGCTATCTCCAGTCATTCCCGGAGTGCAGTCTCCAAACATTCCCGGAGTGCTGTATACAAACATTCCCGGAGTGCTGTCTCCAAACATTCCTCAGTGCTGGCTCCAATAATTCCCGGAGTGCTTGCTCCAGTCAGGTAAGGAGTGCTGTCATTCCCGGGCGCTGTCTCCAAACATTCACGGAGAGCTGTCTCCAGTCATTCCCGGAGTTTTGTCATACCCGGAGTGTTGTCTCCAAACATTCCTGGAGTGCAGTCTCCAGTCATTCCCGTAGTGCTGCCTCCAACCTTTCCCAGAGTGCTGTCTCCAAATATTCCCTGAGTGCTGTCGCCAAACATTCCCAGAGTGCTGTCTCCAGTCATTCCCGGAGTGCTGTCTCCTGTCATTCCCAGAGTGCTGTCTCCCAACATTCTCGGAGTGCTGTCTCCAAACATTCCCAGAGCGCTGTCTCCAAACAGTCCCAGAGTGCTGTCTCCAGTCATTCCCAGAGTGCTGTCATACCCGGAGTGCTGTCTCCAAATATTCCTGGAGTGCAGTCTCAAGTCATTCCCGGACTGCTGTCTACAAACATTCCCGGAGTGCTATCTCCAAATATTCCCGGAGTGCTGTCTACAAACATTCCCGGAGTGCAGTCTCCAGTCATTCGCGGACTGTTGTCTCCAATCATTCCCGGAGTGCTATCTCCAAAACTTCCCGGAGTGCTGTCCCCAAACATTCTCGGCGCGCTGTCTCGACACATTCCCGGACTGCTTTCTCAAAATATTCCAAATGTGCAAACATTCCCGGAATGCTGTCTCCAAACATTCTCGGTGCGCTGTCTCCAGTCATTCCCGGAGTGCTGACCCAAAACATTCCCGGAGTGCTGTATCCAAAGATACCCGGAGTGCTGTCTCCAGTCATTCCGAGAGTGCTGTCTCCAGTCATTCTCGGAGTGCTGTCTACAAACATTCCCAGAGTGCTGTCTCCAAACAGTCCCGGAGCGCTGTCTCCAAACATTCCCGGACTGCTTTCTCCAAATATTCCTAACGTGCTGTCTCCAAATATTCCCGGAGTGCTGTCTCCAAACAATACCGGGGTGCTGACTCCAGTCATTCCCGCAGTGCTGACATACACGGAGTGCTGTCTCCAATCATTCCTGGAGTGCAGTCTCCAGTCATTCCCGTAGTGCTGCCTCCAAACTTTCCCGGAGTGTTGTCCCCCAACATTCCTGGAGTGCTGTCTCCATATATTCCCAGAGTGCTGTCTCCAGTGATTCCCGCAGTGCTGTGTCCAGTCATTCCCAGAGTGCTGTCTCCCAACATTCTCGGAGTGCTGACTCCAATCATTCCCGGAGTGCTATCTCCAAAACTTCCCGGAGTGCTGTCTCCAGTCATTCCCACAGTGTTGTCAGTCCCCGAGTGCTGTCTCATAACATTCCCAGGGTGCTGTCTCCAGACATTCCCGGAGTACAGTCTCCAAAGATTCCGGGAGTGCTGTCTCCAAACATTCTCAGCGCGCTGTCTCCAAACATTCCCGGAGTGCTTTCTCAATATATTCCAAATGTGCTGTCTCCAAAAATTCCCGGAGTGCTGTCTCCAGTCATTCCCGTAGTGCTGTCTCCAAACAATTCCGGAGTGCTGTCTCCAAACATTCCCGGAGTGCTGTCTCCAGTCATTCCCGGAGTGCTTTCTCCAAACATTCCCGGAGTGCTGTCTCCAAACATTCCCGGAGTGCTGTCTCCAAACTTTCCCAGAGTGCTGCCTCCAATCATTCCCGGAGTGCTATCTCCAAACCTTCCCGGAGTGTTGCCTCCACTCATTCCCGCAGTGCTTTCGTTCCCGGAGTGCTGTCTCCAAACATTCCCAGAGTGCTGTCTCCACTCATTCCCGGAGAGCTGTCTCCAAACATTCCCGGAGTGCTGTCTCCAGTCATTCCCGGAGTGCTGTCTCCAAACTATCCCGGAGTGCTTTCTCCAAACATTCCCGGAGTGCTTTCTCCAAACATTCCCGGAGTGCTGTCAACAAACATTCCCGGAATGCTGTCTTCAAATATTCCCGGTGTTCTGTCTCCAAACATTCCCAGAGTGCTATCCCCTGTCATTCCCGGAGTGAAGTCTCCAAACATTCCCGGAGTGCTGTCTCCAAACATTCAGGGAGTGCAGTCTCCAAACATTCCTTAGTGCTGGCTCCAATCATTCCCGGAGGGCTTGCTCCAGTCATTTAAGGAGTGCTGTCATTCCCGGAGTGCTTTCTACAAACATTCCCAGAGTGCTGTCTCCAGTCATTCCCGGAGTACTATCTCCAAACATTCCCGGAGTGCTGTCTCCAGTCATTCCCAGAGTGCTGTCATACCCGGAGTGCTGTCTACAAATATTCCTGGAGTGCAGTCTCAAGTCATTCCCGTAGCGCTGCCTCCAAACTTTCCCGCAGTGTTGTCTCCCGACATTCCCAGAGTGCTGTCTCCAGTCATTCCCGGACTGCAGTCTCCATTCATTCCCGTAGCGCTGCCTCCAAACCTTCCCGGAGTGTTGTCTCCCAACATTCCAGGAGTGCTGTCCCCATATATTCCCAGAGTGCTGTCTCCAGTGATTCCCGCAGTGCTGTGTCCAGTCATTCCCAGAGTGCTGTCTCTCAACATTCCCGGAGTGCTGTCTCCAGTCATTCCCACAGTGTTGTCAGTCCCCGAGTGCTGTCTCATAACATTCCCAGGGTGCTGTCTCCAGACATTCCCGGAGTACAGTCTCCAAAGATTCCGGGAGTGCTGTCTCCAAACATTCTCAGCGCGAAGTCTCCAAACATTCCCGGAGTGCTTTCTCAATATATTCCAAATGTGCTGTCTCCAAAAATTCCCGGAGTGCTGTCTCCAGTCATTCCCGTAGTGCTGTCTCCAAACAATTCCGGAGTGCTGTCTCCAAACATTCCCGGAGTGCTGTCTCCAGTCATTCCCGGAGTGCTTTCTCCAAACATTCCCGGAGTGCTGTCTCCAAACATTCCCGGAGTGCTGTCTCCAAACTTTCCCAGAGTGCTGCCTCCAATCATTCCCGGAGTGCTATCTCCAAACCTTCCCGGAGTGTTGCCTCCACTCATTCCCGCAGTGCTTTCGTTCCCGGAGTGCTGTCTCCAAACATTCCCAGAGTGCTGTCTCCACTCATTCCCGGAGAGCTGTCTCCAAACATTCCCGGAGTGCTGTCTCCAGTCATTCCCGGAGTGCTGTCTCCAAACTATCCCGGAGTGCTTTCTCCAAACATTCCCGGAGTGCTTTCTCCAAACATTCCCGGAGTGCTGTCAACAAACATTCCCGGAATGCTGTCTTCAAATATTCCCGGTGTTCTGTCTCCAAACATTCCCAGAGTGCTATCCCCTGTCATTCCCGGAGTGAAGTCTCCAAACATTCCCGGAGTGCTGTCTCCAAACATTCAGGGAGTGCAGTCTCCAAACATTCCTTAGTGCTGGCTCCAATCATTCCCGGAGGGCTTGCTCCAGTCATTTAAGGAGTGCTGTCATTCCCGGAGTGCTTTCTACAAACATTCCCAGAGTGCTGTCTCCAGTCATTCCCGGAGTACTATCTCCAAACATTCCCGGAGTGCTGTCTCCAGTCATTCCCCGAGTGCTGTCATACCCGGAGTGCTGTCTACAAATATTCCTGGAGTGCAGTCTCAAGTCATTCCGGTAGCGCTGCCTCCAAACTTTCCCGCAGTGTTGTCTCCCGACATTCCCAGAGTGCTGTCTCCAGTCATTCCCGGACTGCAGTCTCCATTCATTCCCGTAGCGTTGCCTCCAAACTTTCCCGGAGTGTTGTCTCCCAACATTCCAGGAGTGCTGTCTCCATATATTCCCAGAGTGCTGTCTCCAGTGATTCCCGCAGTGCTGTGTCCAGTCATTCCCAGAGTGCTGTCTCCCAACATTCTCGGAGTGCTGTCTCCAATCATTCCCGGAGTGCTATCTCCAAAACTTCCCGGAGTGCTGTGTCCAGTCATTCCCCAGTGCTGTCATTCCCGGTGTGCTGTCTCCACACATTCCGGGAGTGCTGACTCCTAACATTGCCAGAGTGCTGTCTCCAAACTTTCCCGGAATGCAGTCTCCAAACGTTTACGGTGGGCTGTCTCCAAACATTCCCGGAGTGCTGTCTCCAAACATTCCCGGACTGATGTCTACAAACATTCCCGGAGTGCTGTCTCCAAATATTCCCGGAGTGCTGTCTCCAGTCAATCCCGGAGTGCTGACCCGAAACATTCCCGGAGTGCTGTCTCCAAACATACCCGGAGTGCTGTCTCCAGTCATTCCGAGAGTGCTGTCTCCAGTCATTCTCGGAGTGCTGTCTGCAAACATTCCCAAAGTGCTGTCTCCAAACAGTCCGGGAACGCTGTCTCCAAACATTCCTGGACTGCTTTCTGCAAATATTCCCAACGTGCTGTCTCCAAATATTCCCGGAGTGCTGTCTCCAAACAATACCGGGGTGCTGTCTCCAGTCATTCCCGCAGTGCTGACATACACGGAGTGCTGTCTCCAATCATTCCTGGAGTGCAGTCTCCAGTCATTCCCGTAGTGCTGCCTCCAAACTTTCCCGGAGTGTTGTCTCCCAACATTCCCGGATTGCTGTCTCCATATATTCCCAGAGTGCTGTCTCCAGTGATTCCCGCAGTGCTGTGTCCAGTCATTCCCAGAGTGCTGTCTCCCAACATTCTCGGAGTGCAGTCTCCAATCATTCCCGGAGTGCTATCTCCAAAACATCCCGGAGTGCTGTCTCCAAACAGTCCCGGAGTGCTGTCTCCAGTCATTCCCGGAGAGCAGTCCCAAAACATTCCTGGAGTGCTGTCTGCAAACATTCCAGGAGTGCTGTCTCCAGTCATTCCCGGAGTGCTGTCTCCAGTCATTCCCGGAGCGCTGACACCAAACATTCCCGGAGTGCTGTCTCCAAACATTTCTGGGGTGCTGTCTCCAAATATTCCCGGAATTCTGTTTCCAAACATTCCGAGAGTGCTGTCTCCAGACATTCCCGGAGTGCCGTCAGCAAACATTCCCGGAGTGCTGTCGCCAAACATTCCCGGAATGCTGTCTGCAAACATTCTCGGCGCGCTTTCTCGAAACATTCCCGGAGTGCTTTCTGAAAATATTCCAAATGTGCTGTCTCCAAAAATTCCCGGAGTGCTGTCTCCAGTCATTCCCGTAGTGCTGTCTCCAAAGAATCCCGGAGTGCTGTCTCCAAACATTCCCGGAGTTCTGTCTCCAAACTTTCCCAGAGTGCTTTCTCCAAATGTTCCCGGAGTGCTGTCTCCAAACATTCCCTGAGTGCTGTCTCCAAATATTCCCGGAGTGCTGTCTCCAAACATTCCCGGAGTGCTGTCTCTAAACAATACCTGGGTGCTGTCTCCAGTCATTCCCGGAGAGCTGTCTCCAAACTTTCCCAGAGTGCTGCCTCCAATCATTCCCGGAGTGCTATCTCCAAACCTTTCCGGAGTGTTGTCTCCACTCATTCCCGGAGAGCTGTCTCCAAACATTCCCGGAGTGCTGTCTCCAGTCATTCCCGGAGTGCTGTCGCCAAACATTCCCGGAGTGCTTTCTCCAAACATTCCCGGAGTGCTGTCTCCAAACATTCCCGGAGCGCTGTCTCCAAACTTTCCCGGAGTACTGTCTCCAATCATTCCCGGAGTGCTGTCCCCAAACATTCCCGGAATGCTGTCTCCAGTCATTCACGGAGTGCTGTCACCAAACATTCCCGGAGTGCTGTCTCCAAATATTCCCGGTGTTCTGTCTCCAAACATTCCCAGAGTGCTATCTCCAGTCATTCCCGGAGTGCAGTCTCCAAACATTCCCGGAGTGCTGTATACAAACATTCCCGGAGTGCTGTCTCCAAACATTCCTCAGTGCTGGCTCCAATAATTCCCGGAGTGCTTGCTCCAGTCAGGTAAGGAGTGCTGTCATTCCCGGGCGCTGTCTCCAAACATTCACGGAGAGCTGTCTCCAGTCATTCCCGGAGTTTTGTCATACCCGGAGTGTTGTCTCCAAACATTCCTGGAGTGCAGTCTCCAGTCATTCCCGTAGTGCTGCCTCCAACCTTTCCCAGAGTGCTGTCTCCAAATATTCCCTGAGTGCTGTCGCCAAACATTCCCAGAGTGCTGTCTCCAGTCATTCCCGGAGTGCTGTCTCCTGTCATTCCCAGAGTGCTGTCTCCCAACATTCTCGGAGTGCTGTCTCCAAACATTCCCAGAGCGCTGTCTCCAAACAGTCCCAGAGTGCTGTCTCCAGTCATTCCCAGAGTGCTGTCATACCCGGAGTGCTGTCTCCAAATATTCCTGGAGTGCAGTCTCAAGTCATTCCCGGACTGCTGTCTACAAACATTCCCGGAGTGCTATCTCCAAATATTCCCGGAGTGCTGTCTACAAACATTCCCGGAGTGCAGTCTCCAGTCATTCGCGGACTGTTGTCTCCAATCATTCCCGGAGTGCTATCTCCAAAACTTCCCGGAGTGCTGTCCCCAAACATTCTCGGCGCGCTGTCTCGACACATTCCCGGACTGCTTTCTCAAAATATTCCAAATGTGCAAACATTCCCGGAATGCTGTCTCCAAACATTCTCGGTGCGCTGTCTCCAGTCATTCCCGGAGTGCTGACCCAAAACATTCCCGGAGTGCTGTATCCAAAGATACCCGGAGTGCTGTCTCCAGTCATTCCGAGAGTGCTGTCTCCAGTCATTCTCGGAGTGCTGTCTACAAACATTCCCAGAGTGCTGTCTCCAAACAGTCCCGGAGCGCTGTCTCCAAACATTCCCGGACTGCTTTCTCCAAATATTCCTAACGTGCTGTCTCCAAATATTCCCGGAGTGCTGTCTCCAAACAATACCGGGGTGCTGACTCCAGTCATTCCCGCAGTGCTGACATACACGGAGTGCTGTCTCCAATCATTCCTGGAGTGCAGTCTCCAGTCATTCCCGTAGTGCTGCCTCCAAACTTTCCCGGAGTGTTGTCCCCCAACATTCCTGGAGTGCTGTCTCCATATATTCCCAGAGTGCTGTCTCCAGTGATTCCCGCAGTGCTGTGTCCAGTCATTCCCAGAGTGCTGTCTCCCAACATTCTCGGAGTGCTGACTCCAATCATTCCCGGAGTGCTATCTCCAAAACTTCCCGGAGTGCTGTCTCCAGTCATTCCCACAGTGTTGTCAGTCCCCGAGTGCTGTCTCATAACATTCCCAGGGTGCTGTCTCCAGACATTCCCGGAGTACAGTCTCCAAAGATTCCGGGAGTGCTGTCTCCAAACATTCTCAGCGCGCTGTCTCCAAACATTCCCGGAGTGCTTTCTCAATATATTCCAAATGTGCTGTCTCCAAAAATTCCCGGAGTGCTGTCTCCAGTCATTCCCGTAGTGCTGTCTCCAAACAATTCCGGAGTGCTGTCTCCAAACATTCCCGGAGTGCTGTCTCCAGTCATTCCCGGAGTGCTTTCTCCAAACATTCCCGGAGTGCTGTCTCCAAACATTCCCGGAGTGCTGTCTCCAAACTTTCCCAGAGTGCTGCCTCCAATCATTCCCGGAGTGCTATCTCCAAACCTTCCCGGAGTGTTGCCTCCACTCATTCCCGCAGTGCTTTCGTTCCCGGAGTGCTGTCTCCAAACATTCCCAGAGTGCTGTCTCCACTCATTCCCGGAGAGCTGTCTCCAAACATTCCCGGAGTGCTGTCTCCAGTCATTCCCGGAGTGCTGTCTCCAAACTATCCCGGAGTGCTTTCTCCAAACATTCCCGGAGTGCTTTCTCCAAACATTCCCGGAGTGCTGTCAACAAACATTCCCGGAATGCTGTCTTCAAATATTCCCGGTGTTCTGTCTCCAAACATTCCCAGAGTGCTATCCCCTGTCATTCCCGGAGTGAAGTCTCCAAACATTCCCGGAGTGCTGTCTCCAAACATTCAGGGAGTGCAGTCTCCAAACATTCCTTAGTGCTGGCTCCAATCATTCCCGGAGGGCTTGCTCCAGTCATTTAAGGAGTGCTGTCATTCCCGGAGTGCTTTCTACAAACATTCCCAGAGTGCTGTCTCCAGTCATTCCCGGAGTACTATCTCCAAACATTCCCGGAGTGCTGTCTCCAGTCATTCCCAGAGTGCTGTCATACCCGGAGTGCTGTCTACAAATATTCCTGGAGTGCAGTCTCAAGTCATTCCCGTAGCGCTGCCTCCAAACTTTCCCGCAGTGTTGTCTCCCGACATTCCCAGAGTGCTGTCTCCAGTCATTCCCGGACTGCAGTCTCCATTCATTCCCGTAGCGCTGCCTCCAAACCTTCCCGGAGTGTTGTCTCCCAACATTCCAGGAGTGCTGTCCCCATATATTCCCAGAGTGCTGTCTCCAGTGATTCCCGCAGTGCTGTGTCCAGTCATTCCCAGAGTGCTGTCTCTCAACATTCCCGGAGTGCTGTCTCCAGTCATTCCCACAGTGTTGTCAGTCCCCGAGTGCTGTCTCATAACATTCCCAGGGTGCTGTCTCCAGACATTCCCGGAGTACAGTCTCCAAAGATTCCGGGAGTGCTGTCTCCAAACATTCTCAGCGCGAAGTCTCCAAACATTCCCGGAGTGCTTTCTCAATATATTCCAAATGTGCTGTCTCCAAAAATTCCCGGAGTGCTGTCTCCAGTCATTCCCGTAGTGCTGTCTCCAAACAATTCCGGAGTGCTGTCTCCAAACATTCCCGGAGTGCTGTCTCCAGTCATTCCCGGAGTGCTTTCTCCAAACATTCCCGGAGTGCTGTCTCCAAACATTCCCGGAGTGCTGTCTCCAAACTTTCCCAGAGTGCTGCCTCCAATCATTCCCGGAGTGCTATCTCCAAACCTTCCCGGAGTGTTGCCTCCACTCATTCCCGCAGTGCTTTCGTTCCCGGAGTGCTGTCTCCAAACATTCCCAGAGTGCTGTCTCCACTCATTCCCGGAGAGCTGTCTCCAAACATTCCCGGAGTGCTGTCTCCAGTCATTCCCGGAGTGCTGTCTCCAAACTATCCCGGAGTGCTTTCTCCAAACATTCCCGGAGTGCTTTCTCCAAACATTCCCGGAGTGCTGTCAACAAACATTCCCGGAATGCTGTCTTCAAATATTCCCGGTGTTCTGTCTCCAAACATTCCCAGAGTGCTATCCCCTGTCATTCCCGGAGTGAAGTCTCCAAACATTCCCGGAGTGCTGTCTCCAAACATTCAGGGAGTGCAGTCTCCAAACATTCCTTAGTGCTGGCTCCAATCATTCCCGGAGGGCTTGCTCCAGTCATTTAAGGAGTGCTGTCATTCCCGGAGTGCTTTCTACAAACATTCCCAGAGTGCTGTCTCCAGTCATTCCCGGAGTACTATCTCCAAACATTCCCGGAGTGCTGTCTCCAGTCATTCCCAGAGTGCTGTCATACCCGGAGTGCTGTCTACAAATATTCCTGGAGTGCAGTCTCAAGTCATTCCCGTAGCGCTGCCTCCAAACATTCCCGCAGTGTTGTCTCCCGACATTCCCAGAGTGCTGTCTCCAGTCATTCCCGGACTGCAGTCTCCATTCATTCCCGTAGCGCTGCCTCCAAACTTTCCCGGAGTGTTGTCTCCCAACATTCCAGGAGTGCTGTCCCCATATATTCCCAGAGTGCTGTCTCCAGTGATTCCCGCAGTGCTGTGTCCAGTCATTCCCAGAGTGCTGTCTCTCAACATTCTCGGAGTGCTGTCTCCAATCATTCCCGGAGTGCTATCTCCAAAACTTCCCGGAGTGCTGTGTCCAGTCATTCCCCAGTGCTGTCATTCCCGGTGTGCTGTCTCCACACATTCCGGGAGTGCTGACTCCTAACATTGCCAGAGTGCTGTCTCCAAACTTTCCCGGAATGCAGTCTCCAAACGTTTACGGTGGGCTGTCTCCAAACATTCCCGGAGTGCTGTCTCCAAACATTCCCGGAGTGCTCTCTCCAATCATTCCCGGACTGATGTCTACAAACATTCCCGGAGTGCTGTCTCCAAAGATTCGGGGAGTGCTGTCTCCAGTCAATCCCGGAGTGCTGACCCGAAACATTCCCGGAGTGCTGTCTCCAAACATACCCGGAGTGCTGTCTCCAGTCATTCCGAGAGTGCTGTCTCCAGTCATTCTCGGAGTGCTGTCTACAAACATTCCCAAAGTGCTGTCTCCAAACAGTCCGGGAACGCTGTCTCCAAACATTCCTGGACTGCTTTCTCCAAATATTCCCAACGTGCTGTCTCCAAATATTCCCGGAGTGCTGTCTCCAAACAATACCGGGGTGCTGACTCCAGTCATTCCCGCAGTGCTGACATACACGGAGTGCTGTCTCCAATCATTCCTGGAGTGCAGTCTCCAGTCATTCCCGTAGTGCTGCCTCCAAACTTTCCCGGAGTGTTGTCTCCCAACATTCCCGGAGTGCTGTCTCCATATATTCCCAGAGTGCTGTCTCCAGTGATTCCCGCAGTGCTGTGTCCAGTCATTCCCAGAGTGCTGTCTCCCAACATTCTCGGAGTGCAGTCTCCAATCATTCCCGGAGTGCTATCTCCAAAACTTCCCGGAGTGCTGTCTCCAAACATTCCCGGACTGCTGTCTCCAGTCATTCCCGGAGAGCAGTCCCAAAACATTCCCGGCGTGCTGTCTGCAAACATTCCAGGAGTGCTGTCTCCAGTCATTCCCGGAGTGCTGTCTCCAGTCATTCCCGGAGCGCTGACACCAAACATTCCCGGAGTGCTGTCTCCAAACATTTCTGGGGTGTTGTCTCCAAATATTCCCGGAATTCTGTTTCCAAACATTCCGAGAGTGCTGTCTCCAGTCATTCCCGGAGTGCCGTCTGCAAACATTCCCGGAGTGCTGTCTCCAAACATTCCCGGAATGCTGTCTGCAAACATTCTCGGCGCGCTGTCTCGAAACATTCCCGGAGTGCTTTCTCAAAATATTCCAAATGTGCTGTCTCCAAAAATTCCCGGAGTGCTGTCTCCAGTCATTCCCGTAGTGCTGTCTCCAAAGAATCCCGGAGTGCTGTCTCCAAACATTCCCGGAGTTCTGTCTCCAAACTTTCCCAGAGTGCTTTCTCGAAATGTTCCCGGAGTGCTGTCTCCAAACATTCCCGGAGTGCTGTCTCCAAATATTCCCGGAGTGCTGTCTCTAAACAATACCTGGGTGCTGTCTCCAGTCATTCCCGGAGAGCTGTCTCCAAACTTTCCCAGAGTGCTGCCTCCAATCATTCC
Organism: Scyliorhinus torazame; assembly: GCF_047496885.1. Classification (NCBI taxonomy): domain Eukaryota; kingdom Metazoa; phylum Chordata; class Chondrichthyes; order Carcharhiniformes; family Scyliorhinidae; genus Scyliorhinus; species Scyliorhinus torazame. Next base: position 8,013,379 of record NC_092718.1, read on the forward strand.
CGGAGTGCTATCTCCAAACCTTCCCGGAGTGTTGTCTCCACTCATTCCCGGAGAGCTGTCTCCAAACATTCCCGGAGTGCTGTCTCCAGTCATTCCCGGAGTGCTGTCTCCAAACATTCCCGGAGTGCTTTCTCCAAACATTCCCGGAGTGCTGTCTCCAAACATTCCCGGAGCGCTGTCTCCAAACTTTCCCGGAGTACTGTCTCCAATCATTCCCGGAGTGCTGTCCCCAAACATTCCCGGAGTGCAGTCTCCAGTCATTCACGGAGTGCTGTCACCAAACATTCCCGGAGTGCTGTCTCCAAATATTCCCCGTGTTCTGTCTCCAAACATTCCCAGAGTGCTATCTCCAGTCATTCCCGGAGTGCAGTCTCCAAACATTCCCGGAGTGCTGTATACAAACATTCCCGGAGTGCTGTCTCCAAACATTCCTTAGTGCTGGCTCCAATAATTCCCGGAGTGCTTGCTCCAGTCAGGTAAGGAGTGCTGTCATCCCCGGGTGCTGTCTCCAAACATTCACGGAGAGCTGTCTCCAGTCATTCCCGGAGTTTTGTCATACCCGGAGTGTTGTCTCCAAACATTCCTGGAGTGCAGTCTCCAGTCATTCCCGTAGTGCTGCCTCCAACCTTTCCCAGAGTGCTGTCTCCAAATATTCCCTGAGTGCTGTCGCCAAACATTCCCAGAGTGCTGTCTCCAGTCATTCCCGGAGTGCTGTCTCCAGTCATTCCCAGAGTGCTGTCTCCCAACATTCTCGGAGTGCTGTCTCCAAACAATCCCAGAGTGCTGTCTCCAAACATTCCCGGAGTGCTGTCTCCAAACAATACCGGGGTGCTGTCTCCAGTCATTCCCGAGGTGCTGTCATTCCCAGAGCGCTGTCTCCAAACAGTCCCATAGTGCTGTCTCCAGTCATTCCCAGAGTGCTGTCATACCCGGAGTGCTGTCTCCAAATATTCCTGGAGTGCAGTCTCAAGTCATTCCCGGACTGCTGTCTACAAACATTCCCGGAGTGCTATCTCCAAATATTCCCGGAGTGCTGTCTACAAACATTCCCGGAGTGCAGTCTCCAGTCATTCCCGGACTGCTGTCTCCAATCATTCCCGGAGTGCTATCTCCAAAACTTCCCGGAGTGCTGTGTGCAGTCATTCCCCAGTGCTGTCATTCCCGGTGTGCTGTCTCCACACATTCCGGGAGTGCTGACTCCTAACATTGCCAGAGTGCTGTCTCCAAACTTTCCCGGAATGCAGTCTCCAAACGTTTACGGTGGGCTGTCTCCAAACATTCCCAGAGTGCTGTCTCCAAACATTCCCGGAGTGCTCTCTCCAATCATTCCCGGACTGATGTCTACAAACATTCCCGGAGTGCTGTCTCCAAATATTCCCGGAGTGCTGTCTCCAGTCAATCCCGGAGTGCTGTCTCCAGTCAATCCCGGAGTGCTGACCCGAAACATTCCCGGAGTGCTGTATCCAAACATACCCGGAGTGCTGTCTCCAGTCATTCCGAGAGTGCTGTCTCCAGTCATTCTCGGAGTGCTGTCTACAAACATTCCCAGAGTGCTGTCTCCAAACAGTCCTGGAACACTGTCTCCAAACATTCCTGGACTGCTTTGTCCAAATATTCCCAATGTGCGGTCTCCAAATATTCCCGGAGTGCTGTCTCCAAACAATACCGGGGTGCTGTCTCCAGTCATTCCCGCAGTGCTGACATACACGGAGTGCTGTCTCCAATCATTCCTGGAGTGCAGTCTCCAGTCATTCCCGTAGTGCTGCCTCCAAACTTTCCCGGAGTGTTGTCTCCCAACATTCCCGCAGTGTTGTCATTCCCGGAGTGCTGTCTCCAATCATTCCCGGAGTGCTATCTCCAAAGATTCCCGGAGTGCTGTCCCCAAACATTCTCGGCGCGCTGTCTCGAAACATTCCCGGACTGCTTTCACAAAATATTCCAAATGTGCAAACATTCCCGGAATGCTGTCTACAAACATTCTCGGTGCGCTGTCTCCAGTCATTCCCGGAGTGCTGACCCAAAACATTCCCGGAGTGCTGTATCCAAACATACCCGGAGTGCTGTCTCCAGTCATTCCGAGAGTGCTGTCTCCAGTCATTCCCAGAGTGCTGACATACACGGAGTGCTGTCTCCAATCATTCCTGGAGTGCAGTCTCCATTCATTCCCGTAGTGCTGCCTCCAAACTTTCCCGGAGTGTTGTCCCCCAACATTCCTGGAGTGCTGTCTCCATATATTCCCAGAGTGCTGTCTCCAGTGATTCCCGCAGTGCTGTGTCCAGTCATTCCCAGAGTGCTGTCTCCCAACATTCTCGGAGTGCTGTCTCCAATCATTCCCGGAGTGCTGTCTCCAGTCATGCCCACAGTGTTGTCAGTCCCCGAGTGCTGTCTCATAACATTCCCAGGGTGCTGTCTCCAGACATTCCCAGAGTGCAGTCTCCAAACATTCCGGGAGTGCTGTCTCCAAACATTCTCAGCGCGCTGTCTCCAAACATTCCCGGAGTGCTTTCTCAAAATATTCCAAATGTGCTGTCTCCAAAAATTCCCGGAGTGCTGTCTCCAGTCATTCCCGTAGTGCTGTCTCCAAACAATTCCGGAGTGCTGTCTCCAAACATTCCCGGAGTGCTTTCTCCAAACATTCCCGGAGTGCTGTCTCCAAACTTTCCCAGAGTGCTGCCTCCAATCATTCCCGGAGTGCTATCTCCAAACCTTCCCGGAGTGTTGCCTCCACTCATTCCCGCAGTGCTCTCGTTCCCGGAGTGCTGTCTCCAAACATTCCCAGAGTGCTGTCTCCACTCATTCCCGGAGAGCTGTCTCCAAACATTCCCGGAGTGCTGTCTCCAGTCATTCCCGGAGTGCTGTCTCCAAACAATACCGGGGTGCTGACTCCAGTCATTCCCGCAGTGCTGACATACACGGAGTGCTGTCTCCAATCATTCCTGGAGTGCAGTCTCCAGTCATTCCCGTAGTGCTGCCTCCAAACTTTCCCGGAGTGTTGTCTCCCAACATTCCCGGAGTGCTGTCTCCATATATTCCCAGAGTGCTGTCTCCAGTGATTCCCGCAGTGCTGTGTCCAGTCATTCCCAGAGTGCTGTCTCCCAACATTCTCGGAGTGCAGTCTCCAATCATTCCCGGAGTGCTATCTCCAAAACTTCCCGGAGTGCTGTCTCCAAACATTCCCGGACTGCTGTCTCCAGTCATTCCCGGAGAGCAGTCCCAAAACATTCCCGGAGTGCTGTCTGCAAACATTCCAGGAGTGCTGTCTCCAGTCATTCCCGGAGTGCTGTCTCCAGTCATTCCCGGAGCGCTGACACCAAACATTCCCGGAGTGCTGTCTCCAAACATTTCTGGGGTGTTGTCTCCAAATATTCCCGGAATTCTGTTTCCAAACATTCCGAGAGTGCTGTCTCCAGTCATTCCCGGAGTGCCGTCTGCAAACATTCCCGGAGTGCTGTCTCCAAACATTCCCGGAATGCTGTCTGCAAACATTCTCGGCGCGCTGTCTCGAAACATTCCCGAGGTGCTTTCTCAAAATATTCCAAATGTGCTGTCTCCAAAAATTCCCGGAGTGCTGTCTCCAGTCATTCCCGTAGTGCTGTCTCCAAAGAATCCCGGAGTGCTGTCTCCAAACATTCCCGGAGTTCTGTCTCCAAACTTTCCCAGAGTGCTTTCTCGAAATGTTCCCGGAGTGCTGTCTCCAAACATTCCCGGAGTGCTGTCTCCAAATATTCCCGGAGTGCTGTCTCTAAACAATACCTGGGTGCTGTCTCCAGTCATTCCCGGAGAGCTGTCTCCAAACTTTCCCAGAGTGCTGCCTCCAATCATTCCCGGAGTGCTATCTCCAAACCTTCCCGGAGTGTTGTCTCCACTCATTCCCGGAGAGCTGTCTCCAAACATTCCCGGAGTGCTGTCTCCAGTCATTCCCGGAGTGCTGTCTCCAAACATTCCCGGAGTGCTTTCTCCAAACATTCCCGGAGTGCTGTCTCCAAACATTCCCGGAGCGCTGTCTCAAAACTTTCCCGGAGTACTGTCTCCAATCATTCCCGGAGTGCTGTCCCCAAACATTCCCGGAGTGCAGTCTCCAGTCATTCACGGAGTGCTGTCACCAAACATTCCCGGAGTGCTGTCTCCAAATATTCCCCGTGTTCTGTCTCCAAACATTCCCAGAGTGCTATCTCCAGTCATTCCCGGAGTGCAGTCTCCAAACATTCCCGGAGTGCTGTATACAAACATTCCCGGAGTGCTGTCTCCAAACATTCCTTAGTGCTGGCTCCAATAATTCCCGGAGTGCTTGCTCCAGTCAGGTAAGGAGTGCTGTCATCCCCGGGTGCTGTCTCCAAACATTCACGGAGAGCTGTCTCCAGTCATTCCCGGAGTTTTGTCATACCCGGAGTGTTGTCTCCAAACATCCCTGGAGTGCAGTCTCCAGTCATTCCCGTAGTGCTGCCTCCAATCTTTCCCAGAGTGCTGTCTCCAAATATTCCCTGAGTGCTGTCGCCAAACATTCCCAGAGTGCTGTCTCCAGTCATTCCCGGAGTGCTGTCTCCAGTCATTCCCAGAGTGCTGTCTCCCAACATTCTCGGAGTGCTGTCTCCAAACAATCCCAGAGTGCTGTCTCCAAACATTCCCGGAGTGCTGTCTCCAAACAATACCGGGGTGCTGTCTCCAGTCATTCCCGAGGTGCTGTCATTCCCAGAGCGCTGTCTCCAAACAGTCCCAGAGTGCTGTCTCCAGTCATTCCCAGAGTGCTGTCATACCCGGAGTGCTGTCTCCAAATATTCCTGGAGTGCAGTCTCAAGTCATTCCCGGACTGCTGTCTACAAACATTCCCGGAGTGCTATCTCCAAATATTCCCGGAGTGCTGTCTACAAACATTCCCGGAGTGCAGTCTCCAGTCATTCCCGGACTGCTGTCTCCAATCATTCCCGGAGTGCTATCTCCAAAACTTCCCGGAGTGCTGTGTGCAGTCATTCCCCAGTGCTGTCATTCCCGGTGTGCTGTCTCCACACATTCCGGGAGTGCTGACTCCTAACATTGCCAGAGTGCTGTCTCCAAACTTTCCCGGAATGCAGTCTCCAAACGTTTACGGTGGGCTGTCTCCAAACATTCCCAGAGTGCTGTCTCCAAACATTCCCGGAGTGCTCTCTCCAATCATTCCCGGACTGATGTCTACAAACATTCCCGGAGTGCTGTCTCCAAATATTCCCGGAGTGCTGTCTCCAGTCAATCCCGGAGTGCTGTCTCCAGTCAATCCCGGAGTGCTGACCCGAAACATTCCCGGAGTGCTGTATCCAAACATACCCGGAGTGCTGTCTCCAGTCATTCCGAGAGTGCTGTCTCCAGTCATTCTCGGAGTGCTGTCTACAAACATTCCCAGAGTGCTGTCTCCAAACAGTCCTGGAACACTGTCTCCAAACATTCCTGGACTGCTTTGTCCAAATATTCCCAACGTGCGGTCTCCAAATATTCCCGGAGTGCTGTCTCCAAACAATACCGCGGTGCTGTCTCCAGTCATTACCGCAGTGCTGACATACACGGAGTGCTGTCTCCAATCATTCCTGGAGTGCAGTCTCCAGTCATTCCCGTAGTGCTGCCTCCAAACTTTCCCGGAGTGTTGTCTCCCAACATTCCCGCAGTGTTGTCATTCCCGGAGTGCTGTCTCCAATCATTCCCGGAGTGCGATCTCCAAAGATTCCCGGAGTGCTGTCCCCAAACATTCTCGGCGCGCTGTCTCGAAACATGCCCGGACTGCTTTCACAAAATATTCCAAATGTGCAAACATTCCCGGAATGCTGTCTCCAAACATTCTCGGTGCGCTGTCTCCAGTCATTCCCGGAGTGCTGACCCAAAACATTCCCGGAGTGCTGTATCCAAACATACCCGGAGTGCTGTCTCCAGTCATTCCGAGAGTGCTGTCTCCAGTCATTCCGAGAGTGCTGTCTCCAATCATTCCTGGAGTGCAGTCTCCATTCATTCCCGTAGTGCTGCCTCCAAACTTTCCCGGAGTGTTGTCCCCCAACATTCCTGGAGTGCTGTCTCCATATATTCCCAGAGTGCTGTCTCCAGTGATTCCCGCAGTGCTGTGTCCAGTCATTCCCAGAGTGCTGTCTCCCAACATTCTCGGAGTGCTGTCTCCAATCATTCCCGGAGTGCTGTCTCCAGTCATTCCCACAGTGTTGTCAGTCCCCGAGTGCTGTCTCATAACATTCCCAGGGTGCTGTCTCCAGACATTCCCAGAGTGCAGTCTCCAAACATTCCGGGAGTGCTGTCTCCAAACATTCTCAGCGCGCTGTCTCCAAACATTCCCGGAGTGCTTTCTCAAAATATTCCAAATGTGCTGTCTCCAAAAATTCCCGGAGTGCTGTCTCCAGTCATTCCCGTAGTGCTGTCTCCAAACAATTCCGGAGTGCTGTCTCCAAACATTCCCGGAGTGCTTTCTCCAAACATTCCCGGAGTGCTGTCTCCAAACTTTCCCAGAGTGCTGCCTCCAATCATTCCCGGAGTGCTATCTCCAAACCTTCCCGGAGTGTTGCCTCCACTCATTCACGCAGTGCTCTCGTTCCCGGAGTGCTGTCTCCAAACATTCCCAGAGTGCTGTCTCCACTCATTCCCGGAGAGCTGTCTCCAAACATTCCCGGAGTGCTGTCTCCAGTCATTCCCGGAGTGCTGTCTCCAAACAATCCCGGAGTGCTTTCTCCAAACATTCCCGGAGTGCTTTCTCCAAACATCCCCGGAGTGCTGTCAACAAACATTCCCGGAATGCTGTCTTCAAATATTCCCGGTGTTCTGTCTCCAAACATTCCCAGAGTGCTATCCCCTGTCATTCCCGGAGTGCAGTCTCCAAACTTTCCCGGAGTGCTGTCTCCAAACATTCCTGGAGTGCAGTCTCCAAACATTCCTTAGTGCTGGCTCCAATCATTCCTGGAGTGCTTGCTCCAGTCATTTAAGGAGTGCTGTCATTCCCGGAGTGCTTTCTACAAACATTCCCGGAGTGCTGTCTCCAGTCATTCCCAGAGTGCTGTCATACCCGGACTGCTGTCTACAAATATTCCTGGAGTGCAGTCTCAAGTCATTCCCGTAGCGCTGCCTCCAAACTTTCCCGCAGTGTTGTCTCCCGACATTCCCAGAGTGCTGTCTCCTGTCATTCCCGGACTGCAGTCTCCATTCATTCCCGTAGCGCTGCCTCCAAACTTTCCCGGAGTGTTGTCTCCCAACATTTCCGGAGTGCTGTCTCCATATATTCCCAGAGTGCTGTCTCCAGTGATTCCCGCAGTGCTGTGTCCAGTCATTCCCAGAGTGCTGTCTCCCAACATTCTCGGAGTGCTGTCTCCAATCATTCCCGGAGTTCTATCTCCAAAACTTCCCGGAGTGCTGTGTCCAGTCATTCCCCAGTGCTGTCATTCCCGGTGTGCTGTCTCCACACATTCCGGGAGTGCTGACTCCTAACATTGCCAGAGTGCTGTCTCCAAACATTCCCGGAATGCAGTCTCCAAACGTTTACGGTGGGCTGTCTCCCAACATTCTCGGAGTGCTGTCTCCAATCATTCCCGGAGTGCTATCTCCAAAACTTCCCGGAGTGCTGTGTCCAGTCATTCCCCAGTGCTGTCATTCCCGGTGTGCTGTCTCCACACATTCCGGGAGTGCTGACTCCTAACATTGCCAGAGTGCTGTCTCCAAACTTTCCCGGAATGCAGTCTCCAAACGTTTACGGTGGGCTGTCTCAAAACATTCCCGGAGTGCTGTCGCCAATCATTCCCGGAGTGCTCTCTCCAATCATTCCCGGACTGATGTCTACAAACATTCCCGGAGTGCTGTCTCCAAATATTCCCGGAGTGCTGTCTCCAGTCAATCCCGGAGTGTTGACCCGAAACATTCCCGGAGTGCTGTCTCCAAACATACCCGGAGTGCTGTCTCCAGTCATTCCGAGAGTGCTGTCTCCAGTCATTCTCGGAGTGCTGTCTACAAACATTCCCAAAGTGCTGTCTCCAAACAGTCCGGGAACGCTGTCTCCAAACATTCCTGGACTGCTTTCTCCAAATATTCCCAACGTGCTGTCTCCACATATTCCCGGAGTGCTGTCTCCAAACAATACCGGGGTGCTGTCTCCAGTCATTCCCGCAGTGCTGACATACACGGAGTGCTGTCTCCAATCATTCCCCGAGTGCTGTCGCCCAACATTCCCGGAGTGCTGTCTCCAGTCATTCCCGGAGAGATGTCCTTAAACATTCCCGGAGTGCTGTCAACAAACGTTCCCGGAGTGCTGTCTCCAGTCATTCCCGGAGTGCAGTCTGCAAACATTCCCGGAGTGCTGTCTACAATCATTCCCGGAGTGCTGTCTCCAAACATTCTCAGCGCGCTGTCTCCAAACATTCCCGGAGAGCTGTCTCCAATTATTCCCGGAGTGCTGTCCCGAAGCATTCCAAGAGTGCTGTCTCCAGTGATTCCCAGAGTGCTGTCTCCAAACAGCCCCAGAGTGCTGTCTCCAGTCATTCCCAGAGTGCTGTCATACCCGGAGTGCTGTCTCCAAATATTCCTGGAGTGCAGTCTCAAGTCATTCCCGGACTGCTGTCTACAAACATTCCCGGAGTGCTGTCTACAAATATTCCCGGAGTGCTGTCTACAAACATTCCCGGAGTGCAGTCTCCAGTCATTCCCCGAGTGCTGTCTCCCAACATTCCCGGAGTGCTGTCTCCAAATGTTCCCGGAGTGCTGTCTACAAACATTCCCGGAGTGCAGTCTCCAGTCATTCCCCGAGTGCTGTCTCCCAACATTCCCGGAGTGCTGTCTCCAGTCATTCCCGGAGAGATGTCCTTAAACATTCCCGGAGTGCTGTCTCCAAACATTCCGAGAGTGCTGTCTCCAGTCATTCTCGGAGTGCTGTCTACAAACATTCCCAGAGTGCTGTCTCCAAACAGTCCCGGAGCGCTGTCTCCAAACATTCCTGGACTGCTTTCTCCAAATATTCCCAACGTGCTGTCTCCAAATATTCCCGGAGTGCTGTCTCCAAACAATACCGGGGTGCTGTCTCCAGTCATTCCCGCAGTGCTGACATACACGGAGTGCTGTCTCCAATCATTCCTGGAGTGCAGTCTACAGTCATTCCCGTAGTGCTGCCTCCAAACTTTCCCGGAGTGTTGTCTCCCAACATTCCCGGAGTGCTGTCTCCATATATTCCCAGAGTGCTGTCTCCAGTGATTCCCACAGTGCTGTGTCCAGTCATTCCCAGAGTGCTGTCTCCCAACATTCTCGGAGTGCAGTCTCCAATCATTCCCGGAGTGCTATCTACAAAACTTCCCGGAGCGCTCTCGCCAAACATTCCCGGAGTGCTGTCTCCAGTCATTCCCGGAGAGCAGTCCCAAAACATTCCCGGAGTGCTGTCTGCAAACATTCCAGGAGTGCTGTCTCCAGTCATTCCCGGAGTGCTGTCTCCAGTCATTCCCGGAGCGCTGACACCAAACATTCCCGGAGTGCTGTCTCCAAACATTTCTGGGGTGCTGTCTCCAAATATTCCCGGAATTCTGTTTCCAAACATTCCGAGAGTGCTGTCTCCAGTCATTCCCGGAGTGCTGTCTCCAAACATTCCTTAGTGCTGGCTCCAATAATTCCCGGAGTACTTGCTCCAGTCAGGTAAGGAGTGCTGTCATTCCCGGGTGCTGTCTTCAAACATTCCCGGAGAGCTGTCTCCAGTCATTCCCGGAGTTTTGTCATACCCGGAGTGTTGTCTCCTAACATTCCTGGAGTACAGTCTCCAGTCATTCCCGTAGTGCTGCCTCCAACTTTTCCCAGAGTGCTGTCTCCAAATATTCCCTGAGTGCTGACGCCAAACATTCCCAGAGTGCTGTCTCCAGTCATTCCCGGAGTGCTGTCTCCAGTCATTCCCGGAGTGCTATCTCCCAACATTCCCGGAGTGCTGTCTACAAACATTCCCGGAGTGCAGTCTCCAGTCATTCCCCGAGTGCTGTCGCCCAACATTCCCGGAGTGCTGTCTCCAGTCATTCCCGGAGAGATGTCCTTAAACATTCCCGGAGTGCTGTCAACAAACATTCCCGGAGTGCTGTCTCCAGTCATTCCCGGAGTGCAGTCTGCAAACATTCCCGGAGTGCTGTCTACAATCATTCCCGGAGTGCTGTCTCCAAACATTCTCAGCGCGCTGTCTCCAAACATTCCCGGAGAGCTGTCTCCAATTATTCCCGGAGTGCTGTCCCGAAGCATTCCAAGAGTGCTGTCTCCAGTGATTCCCAGAGTGCTGTCTCCAAACAGCCCCAGAGTGCTGTCTCCAGTCATTCCCCAGTGCTGTCATTCCCGGTGTGCTGTCTCCACACATTCCGGGAGTGCTGACTCCTAACATTGCCAGAGTGCTGTCTCCAAACTTTCCCGGAATGCAGTCTCCAAACGTTTACGGTGGGCTGTCTCCAAACATTCCCGGAGTGCTGTCGCCAATCATTCCCGGAGTGCTCTCTCCAATCATTCCCGGACTGATGTCTACAAACATTCCCGGAGTGCTGTCTCCAAATATTCCCGGAGTGCTGTCTCCAGTCAATCCCGGAGTGCTGACCCGAAACATTCCCGGAGTGCTGTCTCCAAACATACCCGGAGTGCTGTCTCCAGTCATTCTCGGAGTGCTGTCTACAAACATTCCCAAAGTGCTGTCTCCAAACAGTCCGGGAACGCTGTCTCCAAACATTCCTGGACTGCTTTCTCCAAATATTCCCAACGTGCTGTCTCCAAATATTCCCGGAGTGCTGTCTCCAAACAATACCGGGGTGCTGTCTCCAGTCATTCCCGCAGTGCTGACGTACACGGAGTGCTGTCTCCAATCATTCCTGGAGTGCAGTCTCCAGTCATTCCCGTAGTGATGCCTCCAAACTTTCCCGGAGTGTTGTCTCCCAACATTCCCGGAGTGCTGTCTCCATATATTCCCAGAGTGCTGTCTCCAGTGATTCCCGCAGTGCTGTGTCCAGTCATTCCCAGAGTGCTGTCTCCCAACATTCTCGGAGTGCAGTCTCCAATCATTCCCGGAGTGCTATCTCCAAAACTTCCCGGACTGCTCTCTCCAAACATTCCCGGAGTGCTGTCTCCAGTCATTCCCGGAGAGCAGTCCCAAAACATTCCCGGAGTGCTGTCTGCAAACATTCCAGGAGTGCTGTCTCCAGTCATTCCCGGAGTGCTGTCTCCAGTCATTCCCGGAGCGCTGACACCAAACATTCCCGGAGTGCTGTCTCCAAACATTTCTGGGGTGCTGTCTCCAAATATTCCCGGAATTCTGTTTCCAAACATTCCGAGAGTGCTGTCTCCAGTCATTCCCGGAGTGCTGTCTCCAAACATTCCTTAGTGCTGGCTCCAATAATTCCCGGAGTACTTGCTCCAGTCAGGTAAGGAGTGCTGTCATTCCCGGGTGCTGTCTCCAAACATTCCCGGAGAGCTGTCTCCAGTCATTCCCGGAGTTTTGTCATACCCGGAGTGTTGCCTCCTAACATTCCTGGAGTACAGTCTCCAGTCATTCCCGTAGTGCTGCCTCCAAACTTTCCCAGAGTGCTGTCTCCAAATATTCCCTGAGTGCTGACGCCAAACATTCCCAGAGTGCTGTCTCCAGTCATTCCCGGAGTGCTGTCTTCAGTCATTCCCGGAGTGCTATCTCCCAACATTCCCGGAGTGCTGTCTACAAACATTCCCGGAGTGTAGTCTCCAGTCATTCCCCGAGTGCTGTCGCCCAACATTCCCGGAGTGCTGTCTCCAGTCATTCCCGGAGTGATGTCCTTAAACATTCCCGGAGTGCTGTCAACAAACATTCCCGGAGTGCTGTCTCCAGTCATTCCGAGAGTGCTGTGTCCAGTCATTCTCGGAGTGCTGTCTACAAACATTCCCAAAGTGCTGTCTCCAAACAGTCCGGGAACGCTGTCTCCAAACATTCCTGGACTGCTTTCTCCAAATATTCCCAACGTGCTGTCTCCAAATATTCCCGGAGTGCTGTCTCCAAACAATACCGGGGTGCTGTCTCCAGTCATTCCCGCAGTGCTGACATACACGGAGTGCTGTCTCCAATCATTCCTGGAGTGCAGTCTCCAGTCATTCCCGTAGTGATGCCTCCAAACTTTCCTGGAGTGTTGTCTCCCAACATTCCCGGAGTGCTGTCTCCATATATTCCCAGAGTGCTGTCTCCAGTGATTCCCGCAGTGCTGTGTCCAGTCATTCCCAGAGTGCTGTCTCCCAACATTCTCGGAGTGCAGTCTCCAATCATTCCCGGAGTGCTATCTCCAAAACTTCCCGGAGTGCTCTCTCCAAACATTCCCGGAGTGCTGTCTCCAGTCATTCCCGGAGAGCAGTCCCAAAACATTCCCGGAGTGCTGTCTGCAAACATTCCAGGAGTGCTGTCTCCAGTCATTCCCGGAGTGCTGTCTCCAGTCATTCCCGGAGCGCTGACACCAAACATTCCCGGAGTGCTGTCTCCAAACATTTCTGGGGTGCTGTCTCCAAATATTCGCGGAATTCTGTTTCCAAACATTCCGAGAGTGCTGTCTCCAGTCATTCCCGGAGTGCTGTCTCCAAACATTCCTTAGTGCTGGCTCCAATAATTCCCGGAGTACTTGCTCCAGTCAGGTAAGGAGTGCTGTCATTCCCGGGTGCTGTCTCCAAACATTCCCGGAGAGCTGTCTCCAGTCATTCCCGGAGTTTTGTCATACCCGGAGTGTTGTCTCCTAACATTCCTGGAGTACAGTCTCCAGTCATTCCCGTAGTGCTGCCTCCAAACTTTCCCAGAGTGCTGTCTCCAAATATTCCCTGAGTGCTGACGCCAAACATTCCCAGAGTGCTGTCTCCAGTCATTCCCGGAGTGCTGTCTTCAGTCATTCCCGGAGTGCTATCTCCCAACATTCCCGGAGTGCTGTCTACAAACATTCCCGGAGTGCAGTCTCCAGTCATTCCCCGAGTGCTGTCGCCCAACATTCCCGGAGTGCTGTCTCCAGTCATTCCCGGAGTGATGTCCTTAAACATTCCCGGAGTGCTGTCAACAAACATTCCCGGAGTGCTGTCTCCAGTCATTCCCGGAGTGCAGTCTGCAAACATTCCCGGAGTGCTGTCTACAATCATTCCCGGAGTGCTGTCTCCAAACATTCTCAGCGCGCTGTCTAGAAACATTCCCGGAGAGCTGTCTCCAATTATTCCCGGAGTGCTGTCCCGAAGCATTCCAAGAGTGCTGTCTCCAGTGATTCCCAGAGTGCTGTCTCCAAACAGCCCCAGAGTGCTGTCTCCAGTCATTCCCAGAGTGCTGTCATACCCGGAGTGCTGTCTCCAAATATTCCTGGAGTGCAGTCTCAAGTCATTCCCGGACTGCTGTCTACAAACATTCCCGGAGTGCTGTCTACAAATATTCCCGGAGAGCTGTCTACAAACATTCCCGGAGTGCAGTCTCCTGTCATTCCCCGAGTGCTGTCTCCCAACATTCCCGGAGTGCTGTCTCCAAATGTTCCCGGAGTGCTGTCTACAAACATTCCCGGAGTGCAGTCTCCAGTCATTCCCCGAGTGCTGTCTCCCAACATTCCCGGAGTGCTGTCTCCACTCATTCCCGGAGAGATGTCCTTAAACATTCCCGGACTGCTGTCTCCAAACATTCCGAGAGTGCTGTCTCCAGTCATACCCGGAGTGCAGTCTGCAAACATTCCCGGAGTGCTGTCAACAAACATTCCCGGAGTGCTGTCTCCAAACATTCTCAGCGCGCTGTCTCCAAACATTCCCGGAGAGCTTTCTCAAAATATTCCAAATGTGCTCTCTCCAAAAATTCCCGGAGTGCTGTCTCCAGTCATTCCCGTAGGGCTGTCTCCAAACATTCCCGGAGTGCTGTGTCCAGTCATTCCCGGAGTGCTTTCTCCAAACATTCCCGGAGAGCTGTCACCAAACAGTCCCGGAGTGCTGCCTCCAAAGATTTCCGGAGTGCTGTCTCCAAACATTCCCGGAGCGCTGTCTCCAAACATTCCCGGAGTGCTGTTTCTAAACATTCCTGGAGCGATGTCTACAAACATTTACGGAGTGCTGTCTCCAAACATTCCCGGAGTGCTGTCTCCAGTCCTTCCCGGAGTGCTGTCCATAAAACATTCCCCTAGTGCTGCCTCCAAACATTCCTGGAGTGCTGTCTCCAGTCATTCCCGGAGTGCTGTATCCAAACTTTCCCGGAGTGCTGTCTCCAGTCAATCCTGGAGTGCTGTCTCCAAACATTCCCGGAGTGCTGTCTCCAAACATTCCCGGAGTGCTGTCCCCAAACTTTCACAGAGTGCTGTCTCCAAACATTCCGGGAGTGCTGTCTGCAAATATTCCCGGAGTGCGGTCACCAAACATTCCCGGAGTGCTGTCTCCAAACATTCCCGGAGAGCTGAATCCAAACATTCATGGAGTGCTGTCTCCGGTCATTCCCTGAGTGCTTTCTCCAAATATTCCCTGAGTGCTGTCTCCAAACATTCCCGGAGTGCTGTCTCCAGTCATTCCCGGAGTGCTGTTTCCAAACATTCCCGCAGTGTTGTCACCAAACATTCCCCGAGTGTTGTCACCAAACATTCCCGGAGTGCTGTCTCCAAACATTCCAGAGTGCTGTCACCAGGCATTCCCGGAGTGCTGTCTTCAAACATTCCCATAGTGCTGTCGCCAAACATTCCCAGAGTGCAGTCTCCAGTCATTCCCGGAGTGCTGTCTCCAGTCTTTCCCTGAGTGCTTTCTCCAAACATTCACGGAGTGCTGTCTCCAAACATTCCCAGAGTGCTGTCTCAAAACATTCCCGGAGTGCTGTCTCCAATTATTCCCGGAGTGCTGTCCCGAAGCATTCCAAGAGTGCTGTCTCCAGTGATTCCCAGAGTGCTGTCTCCAAACATTCCCGGAGTGCTGTCTCCAAGCATTATCAGAGTGCTGTCTCCAGTCATTCCCACAGTGCTGTCTCCAAACATTCCCCGAGTTCTCTCTCCAGTCATTCCCGGAGTGCTGTCTCCAAACAATCCTGTGGTGCTTTCTCCAGTCAATCCCAGAGTGCTGTCTCCAAGCATTCACGGAGTGCTGTCTCCAGTCATTCCCGGAGTGATGTCTTCAAACAATCCCAGAGTGTTTTCTCCAGTGAATCCCAGAGTGCTGTCTCCAACCATTCCCGGAGTGCTGTGTCCAGTCATTCCCGCAGTGCTGTCATTCCCGCAGGGCTGTCTCCACACATTCCGGAAGTGCTGACTCCAAACATTCCCAGAGTGCTGTCTCCAAATATTCCTGGAGTGCAGTCTCCAGTCATTCCCGTAGTGCTGCCTCCAATCTTTCCCGGAGTGTTCGCTCCCAACATTCCCGGAGTGCAGTCTCCAAATATTCCCGGAGAGCTGTCTCCAAACATTCCCAGAGTGTTGTCTCCAGTCATTTGCGGAGTGCTGTGTCCAGTCATTCCCAGAGTGCTGTCTCCTACATTCTCGGGGTGCAGGCTCCAGTCATTCCCACAGTGCTGTCTCCAAACATTCCCGGAGTTCTGTCTCCAGTCAATCCCAGAGTGCTGTCTCCAAGCATTCACGGAGTGCTGACTCCAAATATTCCCGGAGTGCTGTGTCCACACGTTCCCAGAGTGCTGTCTGCAAACGTTCCCGGAATGCTGTCACCAGGCATTCCCGGAGTGCTGTCTACAACATTCCCGTAGTGCTGACTCCAAACATTCCCAGAGTGCTGTCTCCAGTCATTCCCGGAGTGCTGTCTCCAGTATTTCCCTGAGTGCTGTCTCCATACATTCACGGAGTGCTGTCTCCAATCATTCCCGGAGTGCTGTCTCCGAAGATTCGCGGAGTGCTGTCTCCAAACATTCCCGGAGTGCTGTCTCCAAACATTCCTTAGTGCTGGCTCCAAACATTCCCGGAGTGCTGGCTCCAGTCATTTAAGGCGTGCTGTCATACCTGGAGTGCTGTCTCCAAATATTCCTGGAGTGCAGTCTCCAGTCATTCCCGTAGTGCTGCCGCCAAACTTTCCCAGAGTGTTGGCTCCCAACATTCCCGGAGTGCTGTCTCCAAATATTCCCTGGAGAGCTGTCTCCAAACATTCCCAGAGTGCTGTCTCCAGTCATTCCCACAGTGCTGTCTCCAAACATTCCCCGAGTTCTCTCTCCAGTCATTCCCGGAGTGCTGTCTCCAAACAATCCTGGGATGCTTTCTCCAGTCAATCCCAGAGTGCTGTCTCCAAGCATTCACGGAGTGCTGTCTCCAGTCATTCCCGGAGTGATGTCTTCAAACAATCCCAGAGTGCTTTCTCCAGTGAATCCCAGAGTGCTTCTCCAACCATTCCCGGAGTGCTGTCTCCAGTCATTCCCGCAGTGCTGTCATTCCCGGAGGGCTGTCTCCACACATTCCGGGAGTGCTGACTCCAAACATTCCCAGAGTGCTGTCTCCAAACATTCCCGGTGTGCTGTCTCCAAACATTCCCGGAGTGCTGTCTCCAGTCATTCCCGGAGTGCTGTCTCCAAAAAATCCCGGAGTGCTTTCTCCAGTCAATCACAGAGTGCTGTCTCCAGTCATTCCCGGAGTGCAGTCTCCAAACAATCCCAGAGTGCTTTCTCCAGAGAATCCGAGAGTGCTGTCTCCAAACATTCACGGAGTGCATTCCCCGAATATTCCCGGAGTGCTGTCTCCAAACATTCCCGGAGTGCTGTCTCCAGTCATTCCCGGAGTGCTTTCTCCAAACATTCCCGGAGAGCTGTCTCCAAACAGTCCCGGAGTGCTGCCTCCAAAGATTTCCGGAGTGCTGTCTCCAAACATTCCCGGAGCGCTGGCTCCAAACATTCCCGGAGTGCTGTCTCTAAACATTCCTGGAGCGATGTCTGCAAACATTTACGGAGTGCTGTCTCCAAACATTCCCGGAGTGCTGTTTCCAGTCCTTCCCGGAGTGCTGTCCATAAAACATTCCCCTGGTGCTGCCTCCAAACATTCCTGGAGTGCTGTCTCCAGTCATTCCCGGAGTGCTGTATCCAAACTTTCCCGGAGTGCTGTCTCCAGTCAATCCTGGAGTGCTGTCTCCAAACATTCCCGGAGTGCTGTCTCCAAACATTCCCGGAGTGCTGTCCCCAAACTTTCACAGAGTGCTGTCTCCAAACATTCCGGGAGTGCTGTCTGCAAATATTCCCGGAGTGCGGTCACCAAACATTCCCGGAGTGCTGTCTCCAAACATTCCCGGAGAGCTGAATCCAAACATTCATGGAGTGCTGTCTCCGGTCATTCCCAGAGTGCTTTCTCCAAACATTCCCTGAGTGCTGTCTCCAAACATTCCCGGAGTGCTGTCTCCAGTCATTCCCGGAGTGCTGTTTCCAAACATTCCCTCAGTGTTGTCACCAAACATTCCCCGAGTGTTGTCACCAAACATTCCCGGAGTGCTGTCTTCAAACATTCCCATAGTGCTGTCGCCAAACATTCCCAGAGTGCAGTCTACAGTCATTCCCGGAGTGCTGTCTCCAGTCTTTCCCTGAGTGCTTTCTCCAAACATTCCCTGAGTGCTGTCTCCAAACATTCCCAGAGTGCTGTCTCCAGTCATTCCCGGAGTGCTGTCTCCAGTATTTCCCTGAGTGCTGTCTCCATACATTCACGGAGTGCTGTCTCCAATCATTCCCGGAGTGCTGTCTCCGAAGATTCGCGGAGTGCTGTCTCCAAACATTCCCGGAGTGCTGTCTCCAAACATTCCTTAGTGCTGGCACCAAACATTCCCGGAGTGCTGGCTCCAGTCATTTAAGGCGTGCTGTCATACCTGGAGTGCTGTCTCCAAATATTCCTGGAGTGCAGTCTCCAGTCATTCCCGTAGTGCTGCCGCCAAACTTTCCCAGAGTGTTGGCTCCCAACATTCCCGGAGTGCTGTCTCCAAATATTCCCGGAGAGCTGTCTCCAAACATTCCCAGAGTGCTGTCTCCAGTCATTCCCGGAGTGCTGTGTCCAGTCATTCCCAGAGTGCTGTCTCCTACATTCTCGGAGTGCTGTCTCCAGTCATTCCCACAGTGCTGTCTCCAAACATTCCGCGAGTTCTCTCTCCAGTCATTCCCGGAGTGCTGTCTCCAAACAATCCTGGGGTGCTTTCTCCAGTCAATCCCAGAGTGCTGTCTCCAAGCATTCACGGAGTGATGTCTTCAAACAATCCCAGAGTGCTTTCTCCAGTGAATCCCAGAGTGCTTCTCCAACCATTCCCGGAGTGCTGTCTCCAGTCATTCCCGCAGTGCTGTCATTCCCGGAGGGCTGTCTCCACACATTCCGGGAGTGCTGACTCCAAACATTCCCAGAGTGCTGTCTCCAAACATTCACGGTGTGCTGTCTCCAAACATTCCCGGAGTGCTGTCTCCAGTCATTCCCGGAGTGCTGTCTCCAAAAAATCCCGGAGTGCTTTCTCCAGTCAATCACAGAGTGCTGTCTCCAGTCATTCCCGGAGTGCAGTCTCCAAACAATCCCAGAGTGCTTTCTCCAGAGAATCCGAGAGTGCTGTCTCCAAACATTCACGGAGTGCATTCCCCGAATATTCCCGGAGTGCTGTCTCCAAACATTCCCGGAGTGCTGTCTCCAGTCATTCCCGGAGTGCTTTCTCCAAACATTCCCGGAGAGCTGTCTCCAAACAGTCCCGGAGTGCTGCCTCCAAAGATTTCCGGAGTGCTGTCTCCAAACATTCCCGGAGCGCTGTCTCCAAACATTCCCGGAGTGCTGCCTCTAAACATTCCTGGAGCGATGTCAGCAAACATTTACGGAGTGCTGTCTCCAAACATTCCCGGAGTGCTGTTTCCAGTCCTTCCCGGAGTGCTGTCCATAAAACATTCCCCTGGTGCTGCCTCCAAACATTCCTGGAGTGCTGTCTCCAGTCATTCCCGGAGTGCTGTATCCAAACTTTCCCGGAGTGCTGTCTCCAGTCAATCCTGGAGTGCTGTCTCCAAACATTCCCGGAGTGCTGTCTCCAAACATTCCCGGAGTGCTATCCCCAAACTTTCACAGAGTGCTGTCTCCAAACATTCCGGGAGTACTGTCTGCAAATATTCCCGGAGTGCGGTCGCCAAACATTCCCGGAGTGCTGTCTCCAAACATTCCCGGAGAGCTGAATCCAAACATTCATGGAGTGCTGTCTCCGGTCATTCCCAGAGTGCTTTCTCCAAACATTCCCTGAGTGCTGTCTCCAAACATTCCCGGAGTGCTGTCACCAGTCATTCCCGGAGTGCTGTTTCCAAACATTCCCTCAGTGCTGTCACCAAACATTCCCCGAGTGTTGTCACCAAACATTCCCGGAGTGCTGTCTCCAAACACTCCAGAGTGCTGTCACCAGGCATTCCCGGAGTGCTGTCTTCAAACATTCCCATAGTGCTGTCGCCAAACATTCCCAGAGTGCAGTCTCCAGTCATTTCCGGAGTGCTGTCTCCAGTCTTTCCCTGAGTGCTTTCTCCAAACATTCACGGAGTGCTGTCTCCAAACATTCCCAGAGTACTGTCTCAAAACATTCCCGGAGTGCTGTCTCCAATTATTCCCGGAGTGTTGTCTCCAAGCATTATCGGAGTGCTGTCTCCAGTCATTCCCACAGTGCTGTCTCCAAACATTCTCCGAGTTCTCTCTCCAGTCATTCCCGGAGTGCTGTCTCCAAACAATCCTGGGGTGCTTTCTCCAGTCAATCCCAGAGTGCTGTCTCCAAGCATTCACGGAGTGCTGTCACCAGTCATTCCCGGAGTGCTGTCTCCAGTCCTTCCCTGAGTGCTGTCCATAAAACATTCCCCTAGTGCTGCCTCCAAACATTCCTGGAGTGCTGTCTCCAGTCATTCCCGGAGTGCTCTATCCAAACTTTCCTGGAGTGCTGTCTCCAGTCAATCCTGGAGTGCTGTCCCCAAACTTTCACAGAGTGCTGTCTCCAAACATTCCGGGAGTGCTGTCTGCAAATATTCCCGGAGTGCGGTCACCAAACATTCCCGGAGTGCTGTCTCCAAACATTCCCGGAGAGCTGAATCCAAACATTCATGGAGTGCTGTCTCCGGTCATTCCCAGAGTGCTTTCTCCAAACATTCCCTGAGTGCTGTCTCCAAACATTCCCGGAGTGCTGTCTCCAGTCATTCCCGGAGTGCTGTTTCCAAACATTCCCTCAGTGTTGTCACCAAACATTCCCCGAGTGTTGTCACCAAACATTCCCAGAGTGCTGTCTCCAAACATTCCAGAGTGCTGTCACCAGGCATTCCCGGAGTGCTGTCTTCAAACATTCCCATAGTGCTGTCGCCAAACATTCCCAGAGTGCAGTCTCCAGTCATTTCCGGAGTGCTGTCTCCAGTCTTTCCCTGAGTGCTTTCTCCAAACATTCACGGAGTGCTGTCTCCAAGCATTATCGGAGTGCTGTCTCCAGTCATTCCCACAGTGCTGTCTCCAAACATTCTCCGAGTTCTCTCTCCAGTCATTCCCGGAGTGCTGTCTCCAAACAATCCTGGGGTGCTTTCTCCAGTCAATCCCAGAGTGCTGTCTCCAAGCATTCACGGAGTGCTGTCTCCAGTCATTCCCGGAGTGCTGTCTCCAAGCATTCACGGAGTGCCGTCTCCAGTCATTCCCGGAGTGCTGTCTCCAGTCCTTCCCTGAGTGCTGTCCATAAAACATTCCCCTAGTGCTGCCTCCAAACATTCCTGGAGTGCTGTCTCCAGTCATTCCCGGAGTGCTGTATCCAAACTTTCCCGGAGTGCTGTCTCCAGTCAATCCTGGAGTGCTGTCTCCAAACATTCCCGGAGTGCTGTCTCCAAACATTCCCGGAGTGCTGTCCCCAAACTTTCACAGAGTGCTGTCTCCAAACATTCCGGGAGTGCTGTCTGCAAATATTCCCGGAGTGCGGTCACCAAACATTCCCGGAGTGCTGTCTCCAAACATTCCAGGAGAGCTGAATCCAAACATTCATGGAGTGCTGACACCGGTCATTCCCAGAGTGCTTTCTCCAAACATTCCCTGAGTGCTGTCTCCAAACATTCCCGGAGTGCTGTCTCCAGTCATTCCCGGAGTGCTGTTTCCAAACATTCCCCCAGTGTTGTCACCAAACATTCCCCCGAGTGTTGTCACCAAACATTCCCGGAGTGCTGTCTCCAAACATTCCAGTGTGCTGTCACCAGGCATTCCCGGAGTGCTGTCTTCAAACATTCCCACAGTGCTGTCGCCAAACATTCCCAGAGTGCAGTCTCCAGTCTTTCCCTGAGTGCTTTCTCCAAACATTCACGGAGTGCTGTCTCCAAACATTCCCAGAGTGCTGTCTCAAAACATTCCCGGAGTGCTGTCTCCAATTATTCCCGGAGTGCTGTCCCGAAGCATTCCAAGAGTGCTGTCTCCAGTGATTCCCAGAGTGCTGTCTCCAAACATTCCCGGAGTGCTGTCTCCAAGCATTATCGGAGTGCTGTCTCCAGTCATTCCCGGAGTGCTGTCTCCAAACATTCCCCGAGTTCTCTTTCCAGTCATTCCCGGAGTGCTGTCTCCAAACAATCCTGGGGTGCTTTCTCCAGTCAATCCCAGAGTGCTGTCTCCAAGCATTCACGGAGTGCTGTCTCCAGTCATTCCCGGAGTGATGTCTTCAAACAATCCCAGAGTGTTTTCTCCAGTGAATCCCAGAGTGCTGTCTCCAACCATTCCCGGAGTGCTGTGTCCAGTCATTCCCGCAGTGCTGTCATTCCCGCAGGGCCGTCTCCACACATTCCGGAAGTGCTGACTCCAAACATTCCCAGAGTGCTGTCTCCAAATATTCCTGGAGTGCAGTCTCCAGTCATTCCCGTAGTGCTGCCTCCAATCTTTCCCGGAGTGTTCACTCCCAACATTCCCGGAGTGCAGTCTCCAAATATTCCCGGAGAGCTGTCTCCAAACATTCCCAGAGTGTTGTCTCCAGTCATTTGCGGAGTGCAGGCTCCAGTCATTCCCACAGTGCTGTCTCCAAACATTCGCGGAGTTCTGTCTCCAGTCAATCCCAGAGTGCTGTCTCGAAGCATTCACGGAGTGCTGACTCCAAATATTCCCGGAGTGCTGTATCCACACGTTCCCAGAGTGCTGTCTGCAAACGTTCCCGGAATGCTGTCTCCAGTCATTCCCAGAGTTCTGTCACCAGGCATTCCCGGAGTGCTGTCTACAACATTCCCGTAGTGCTGACTCCAGTCATTCCCGGAGTGCTTTCTCCAAACATTCCCGGAGAGCTGTCTCCAAACAGTCCCGGAGTGCTGCCTCCAAAGATTTCCAGAGTGCTGTCTCCAAACATTCCCGGAGCGCTGTCTCCAAACATTCCCGGAGTGCTGTCTCTAAACATTCCTGGAGCGATGTCTGCAAACATTTACGGAGTGCTGTCTCCAAACATTCCCGGAGTGCTGTTTCCAGTCCTTCCCGGAGTGCTGTCCATAAAACATTCCCCTGGGGCTGCCTCCAAACATTCCTGGAGTGCTGTCTCCAGTCATTCCCGGAGTGCTGTATCCAAACTTTCCCGGAGTGCTGTCTCCAGTCAATCCTGGAGTGCTGTCTCCAAACATTCCCGGAGTGCTGTCTCCAAACATTCCCGGAGTGCTGTCCCCAAACTTTCACAGAGTGCTGTCTCCAAACATTCCGGGAGTGCTGTCTGCAAATATTCCCGGAGTGCGGTCACCAAACATTCCCGGAGTGCTGTCTCCAAACATTCCCGGAGAGCTGAATCCAAACATTCATGGAGTGCTGTCTCCGGTCATTCCCAGAGTGCTTTCTCCAAACATTCCCTGAGTGCTGTCTCCAAACATTCCCGGAGTGCTGTCTCCAGTCATTCCCGGAGTGCTGTTTCCAAACATTCCCTCAGTGTTGTCACCAAACATTCCCCGAGTGTTGTCACCAAACATTCCCAGAGTGCTGTCTCCAAACATTCCAGAGTGCTGTCACCAGGCATTCCCGGAGTGCTGTCTTCAAACATTCCCATAGTGCTGTCGCCAAACATTCCCAGAGTGCAGTCTCCAGTCATTTCCGGAGTGCTGTCTCCAGTCTTTCCCTGAGTGCTTTCTCCAAACATTCACGGAGTGCTGTCTCCAAGCATTATCGGAGTGCTGTCTCAAGTCATTCCCACAGTGCTGTCTCCAAACATTCTCCGAGTTCTCTCTCCAGTCATTCCCGGAGTGCTGTCTCCAAACAATCCTGGGGTGCTTTCTCCAGTCAATCCCAGAGTGCTGTCTCCAAGCATTCACGGAGTGCTGTTTCCAGTCCTTCCCGGAGTGCTGTCCATAAAACATTCCCCTGGGGCTGCCTCCAAACATTCCTGGAGTGCTGTCTCCAGTCATTCCCGGAGTGCTGTATCCAAACTTTCCCGGAGTGCTGTCTCCAGTCAATCCTGGAGTGCTGTCTCCAAACATTCCCGGAGTGCTGTCTCCAAACATTCCCGGAGTGCTGTCCCCAAACTTTCACAGAGTGCTGTCTCCAAACATTCCGGGAGTGCTGTCTGCAAATATTCCCGGAGTGCGGTCACCAAACATTCCCGGAGTGCTGTCTCCAAACATTCCCGGAGAGCTGAATCCAAACATTCATGGAGTGCTGTCTCCGGTCATTCCCAGAGTGCTTTTTCCAAACATTCCCTGAGTGCTGTCTCCACACATTCCCGGAGTGCTGTCTCCAGTCATTCCCGGAGTGCTGTTTCCAAACATTCCCTCAGTGTTGTCACCAAACATTCCCCGAGTGTTGTCACCAAACATTCCCAGAGTGCTGTCTCCAAACATTCCAGAGTGCTGTCACCAGGCATTCCCGGAGTGCTGTCTTCAAACATTCCCATAGTGCTGTCGCCAAACATTCCCAGAGTGCAGTCTCCAGTCATTTCCGGAGTGCTGTCTCCAGTCTTTCCCTGAGTGCTTTCTCCAAACATTCACGGAGTACTGTCTCCAAGCATTATCGGAGTGCTGTCTCAAGTCATTCCCACAGTGCTGTCTCCAAACATTCTCCGAGTTCTCTCTCCAGTCATTCCCGGAGTGCTGTCTCCAAACAATCCTGGGGTGCTTTCTCCAGTCAATCCCAGAGTGCTGTCTCCAAGCATTCACGGAGTGCTGTCTCCAGTCCTTCCCTGAGTGCTGTCCATAAAACATTCCCCTAGTGCTGCCTCCAAACATTCCTGGAGTGCTGTCTCCAGTCATTCCCGGAGTGCTGTATCCAAACTTTCCCGGAGTGCTGTCTCCAGTCAATCCTGGAGTGCTGTCTCCAAACATTCCCGGAGTGCTGTCTCCAAACATTCCCGGAGTGCTGTCCCCAAACTTTCACAGAGTGCTGTCTCCAAACATTCCGGGAGTGCTGTCTGCAAATATTCCCGGAGTGCGGTCACCAAACATTCCCGGAGTGCTGTCTCCAAACATTCCAGGAGAGCTGAATCCAAACATTCATGGAGTGCTGACACCGGTCATTCCCAGAGTGCTTTCTCCAAACATTCCCTGAGTGCTGTCTCCAAACATTCCCGGAGTGCTGTCTCCAGTCATTCCCGGAGTGCTGTTTCCAAACATTCCCGCAGTGTTGTCACCAAACATTCCCCGAGTGTTGTCACCAAACATTCCCGGAGTGCTGTCTCCAAACATTCCCCGAGTGTTGTCACCAAACATTCCCAGAGTGCTGTCTCCAAACATTCCAGTGTGCTGTCACCAGGCATTCCCGGAGTGCTGTCTTCAAACATTCCCATAGTGCTGTCGCCAAACATTCCCAGAGTGCAGTCTCCAGTCATTCCCGGAGTGCTGTCTTCAAACATTCCCATAGTGCTGTCGCCAAACATTCCCAGAGTGCAGTCTCCAGTCATTTCCGGAGTGCTGTCTCCAGTCTTTCCCTGAGTGCTTTCTCCAAACATTCACGGAGTGCTGTCTCCAAGCATTATCGGAGTGCTGTCTCCAGTCATTCCCACAGTGCTGTCTCCAAACATTCTCCGAGTTCTCTCTCCAGTCATTCCCGGAGTGCTGTCTCCAAACAATCCTGGGGTGCTTTCTCCAGTCAATCCCAGAGTGCTGTCTCCAAGCATTCACGGTGTGCTGTCACCAGTCATTCCCGGAGTGCTGTCTCCAGTCCTTCCCTGAGTGCTGTCCATAAAACATTCCCCTAGTGCTGCCTCCAAACATTCCTGGAGTGCTGTCTCCAGTCATTCCCGGAGTGCTCTATCCAAACTTTCCTGGAGTGCTGTCTCCAGTCAATCCTGGAGTGCTGTCTCCAAACATTCCCGGAGTGCTGTCTCCAAACATTCCCGGAGTGCTGTCCCCAAACTTTCACAGAGTGCTGTCTCCAAACATTCCGGGAGTGCTGTCTGCAAATATTCCCGGAGTGCGGTCACCAAACATTCCCGGAGTGCTGTCTCCAAACATTCCAGGAGAGCTGAATCCAAACATTCATGGCGTGCTGACTCCGGTCATTCCCAGAGTGCTTTCTCCAAACATTCCTTGAGTGCTGTCTCCAAACATTCCCGGAGTGCTGTCTCCAGTCATTCCCGGAGTGCTGTTTCCAAACATTCCCGCAGTGTTGTCACCAAATATTCCCCGAGTGTTGTCACCAAACATTCCCGGAGTGCTGTCTCCAAACATTCCAGAGTGCTGTCACCAGGCATTCCCGGAGTGCTGTCTTCAAACATTCCCATAGTGCTGTCGCCAAACATTCCCAGAGTGCAGTCTCCAGTCATTCCCGGAGTGCTGTCTCCAGTCTTTCCCTGAGTGCTTTCTCCAAACATTCACGGAGTGCTGTCTCCAAACATTCCCAGAGTGCTGTCTCAAAACATTCCCGGAGTGCTGTCTCCAATTATTCCCGGAGTGCTGTCCCGAAGCATTCCAAGAGTGCTGTCTCCAGTGATTCCCAGAGTGCTGTCTCCAAACATTCCCGGAGTGCTGTCTCCAAGCATTATCGGAGTGCTGTCTCCAGTCATTCCCGGAGTGCTGTCTCCAAACATTCCCCGAGTTCTCTCTCCAGTCATTCCCGGAGTGCTGTCTCCAAACAATCCTGGGGTGCTTTCTCCAGTCAATCCCAGAGTGCTGTCTCCAAGCATTCACGGAGTGCTGTCTCCAGTCATTCCCGGAGTGATGTCTTCAAACAATCCCAGAGTGTTTTCTCCAGTGAATCCCAGAGTGCTGTCTCCAACCATTCCCGGAGTGCTGTGTCCAGTCATTCCCGCAGTGCTGTCATTCCCGCAGGGCCGTCTCCACACATTCCGGAAGTGCTGACTCCAAACATTCCCAGAGTGCTGTCTCCAAATATTCCTGGAGTGCAGTCTCCAGTCATTCCCGGAGTGCTGTCTTCAAACATTCCCATAGTGCTGTCGCCAAACATTCCCAGAGTGCAGTCTCCAGTCATTTCCGGAGTGCTGTCTCCAGTCTTTCCCTGAGTGCTTTCTCCAAACATTCACGGAGTGCTGTCTCCAAGCATTATCGGAGTGCTGTCTCCAGTCATTCCCACAGTGCTGTCTCCAAACATTCTCCGAGTTCTCTCTCCAGTCATTCCCGGAGTGCTGTCTCCAAACAATCCTGGGGTGCTTTCTCCAGTCAATCCCAGAGTGCTGTCTCCAAGCATTCACGGTGTGCTGTCACCAGTCATTCCCGGAGTGCTGTCTCCAGTCCTTCCCTGAGTGCTGTCCATAAAACATTCCCCTAGTGCTGCCTCCAAACATTCCTGGAGTGCTGTCTCCAGTCATTCCCGGAGTGCTCTATCCAAACTTTCCTGGAGTGCTGTCTCCAGTCAATCCTGGAGTGCTGTCTCCAAACATTCCCGGAGTGCTGTCTCCAAACATTCCCGGAGTGCTGTCCCCAAACTTTCACAGAGTGCTGTCTCCAAACATTCCGGGAGTGCTGTCTGCAAATATTCCCGGAGTGCGGTCACCAAACATTCCCGGAGTGCTGTCTCCAAACATTCCAGGAGAGCTGAATCCAAACATTCATGGCGTGCTGACTCCGGTCATTCCCAGAGTGCTTTCTCCAAACATTCCTTGAGTGCTGTCTCCAAACATTCCCGGAGTGCTGTCTCCAGTCATTCCCGGAGTGCTGTTTCCAAACATTCCCGCAGTGTTGTCACCAAATATTCCCCGAGTGTTGTCACCAAACATTCCCGGAGTGCTGTCTCCAAACATTCCAGAGTGCTGTCACCAGGCATTCCCGGAGTGCTGTCTTCAAACATTCCCATAGTGCTGTCGCCAAGCATTCCCAGAGTGCAGTCTCCAGTCATTCCCGGAGTGCTGTCTCCAGTCTTTCCCTGAGTGCTTTCTCCAAACATTCACGGAGTGCTGTCTCCAAACATTCCCAGAGTGCTGTCTCAAAACATTCCCGGAGTGCTGTCTCCAATTATTCCCGGAGTGCTGTCCCGAAGCATTCCAAGAGTGCTGTCTCCAGTGATTCCCAGAGTGCTGTCTCCAAACATTCCCGGAGTGCTGTCTCCAAGCATTATCGGAGTGCTGTCTCCAGTCATTCCCGGAGTGCTGTCTCCAAACATTCCCCGAGTTCTCTCTCCAGTCATTCCCGGAGTGCTGTCTCCAAACAATCCTGGGGTGCTTTCTCCAGTCAATCCCAGAGTGCTGTCTCCAAGCATTCACGGAGTGCTGTCTCCAGTCATTCCCGGAGTGATGTCTTCAAACAATCCCAGAGTGTTTTCTCCAGTGAATCCCAGAGTGCTGTCACCAACCATTCCCGGAGTGCTGTGTCCAGTCATTCCCGCAGTGCTGTCATTCCCGCAGGGCCGTCTCCACACATTCCGGAAGTGCTGACTCCAAACATTCCCAGAGTGCTGTCTCCAAATATTCCTGGAGTGCAGTCTCCAGTCATTCCCGTAGTGCTGCCTCCAATCTTTCCTGGAGTGTTCGCTCCCAACATTCCCGGAGTGCAGTCTCCACATATTCCCGGAGAGCTGTCTCCAAACATTCCCAGAGTGTTGTCTCCAGTCATTTGCGGAGTGCTGTGTCCAGTCATTCCCAGAGTGCTGTCTCCTACATTCTCGGAGTGCAGGCTCCAGTCATTCCCACAGTGCTGTCTCCAAACATTCCCGGAGTTCTGTCTCCAGTCAATCCCAGAGTGCTGTCTCCAAGCATTCACGGAGTGCTGACTCCAAATATTCCCGGAGTGCTGTGTCCACACGTTCCCAGAGTGCTGTCTGCAAACGTTCCCGGAATGCTGTCTCCAGTCATTCCCAGAGTTCTGTCACCAGGCATTCCCGGAGTGCTGTCTACAACATTCCCGTAGTGCTGACTCCAAACATTCCCAGAGTGCTGTCTCCAGTCATTCCCGGAGTGCTGTCTCCAGTATTTCCCTGAGTGCTGTCTCCATACATTCACGGAGTGCTGTCTCCAATCATTCCCGGAGTGCTGTCTCCGAAGATTCGCGGAGTGCTGTCTCCAAACATTCCCGGAGTGCTGTCTCCAAACATTCCTTAGTGCTGGCTCCAAACATTCCCGGAGTGCTGGCTCCAGTCATTTAAGGCGTGCTGTCATACCTGGAGTGCTGTCTCCAAATATTCCTGGAGTGCAGTCTCCAGTCATTCCCGCAGTGCTGTCTTTCCCGGAGGGCTGTCTCCACACATTCCGGGAGTGCTGACTCCAAACATTCCCAGAGTGCTGTCTCCAAACATTCCCGGTGTGCTGCCTCCAAACATTCCCGGAGTGCTGTCTCCAAAAAATCCCGGAGTGCTTTCTCCAGTCAATCACAGAGTGCTGTCTCCACTCATTCCCGGAGTGCAGTCTCCAAACAATCCCAGAGTGCTTTCTCCAGAGAATCCGAGAGTGCTGTCTCCAAACATTCACGGAGTGCATTCCCCGAATATTCCCGGAGTGCTGTCTCCAAACATTCCCGGAGTGCTGTCTCCAGTCATTCCCGGAGTGCTTTCTCCAAACATTCCCGGAGAGCTGTCTCCAAACAGTCCCGGAGTGCTGCCTCCAAAGATTTCCGGAGTGCTGTCTCCAAACATTCCCGGAGCGCTGTCTCCAAACATTCCCGGAGTGCTGTCTCTAAACATTCCTGGAGCGATGTCTGCAAACATTTAGGGAGTGCTGTCTCCAAACATTCCCGGAGTGCTGTTTCCAGTCCTTCCCGGAGTGCTGTCCATAAAACATTCCCCTGGGGCTGCCTCCAAACATTCCTGGAGTGCTGTCTCCAGTCATTCCCGGAGTGCTGTATCCAAACTTTCCCGGAGTGCTGTCTCCAGTCAATCCTGGAGTGCTGTCTCCAAACATTCCCGGAGTGCTGTCTCCAAACATTCCCGGAGTGCTGTCCCCAAACTTTCACAGAGTGCTGTCTCCAAACATTCCGGGAGTGCTGTCTGCAAATATTCCCGGAGTGCGGTCACCAAACATTCCCGGAGTGCTGTCTCCAAACATTCCCGGAGAGCTGAATCCAAACATTCATGGAGTGCTGTCTCCGGTCATTCCCAGAGTGCTTTCTCCAAACATTCCCTGAGTGCTGTCTCCAAACATTCCCGGAGTGCTGTCTCCAGTCATTCCCGGAGTGCTGTTTCCAAACATTCCCTCAGTGTTGTCACCAAACATTCCCCGAGTGTTGTCACCAAACATTCCCAGAGTGCTGTCTCCAAACATTCCAGAGTGCTGTCACCAGGCATTCCCGGAGTGCTGTCTACAACATTCCCGTAGTGCTGACTCCAAACATTCCCAGAGTGCTGTCTCCAGTCATTCCCGGAGTGCTGTCTCCAGTATTTCCCTGAGTGCTGTCTCCATACATTCACGGAGTGCTGTCTCCAATCATTCCCGGAGTGCTGTCTCCGAAGATTCGCGGAGTGCTGTCTCCAAACATTCCCGGAGTGCTGTCTCCAAACATTCCTTAGTGCTGGCTCCAAACATTCCCGGAGTGCTGGCTCCAGTCATTTAAGGCGTGCTGTCATACCTGGAGTGCTGTCTCCAAATATTCCTGGAGTGCAGTCTCCAGTCATTCCCGCAGTGCTGTCATTCCCGGAGGGCTGTCTCCACACATTCCGGGAGTGCTGACTCCAAACATTCCCAGAGTGCTGTCTCCAAACATTCCCGGTGTGCTGCCTCCAAACATTCCCGGAGTGCTGTCTCCAAAAAATCCCGGAGTGCTTTCTCCAGTCAATCACAGAGTGCTGTCTCCAGTCATTCCCGGAGTGCAGTCTCCAAACAATCCCAGAGTGCTTTCTCCAGAGAATCCGAGAGTGCTGTCTCCAAACATTCACGGAGTGCATTCCCCGAATATTCCCGGAGTGCTGTCTCCAAACATTCCCGGAGTGCTGTCTCCAGTCATTCCCGGAGTGCTTTCTCCAAACATTCCCGGAGAGCTGTCTCCAAACAGTCCCGGAGTGCTGCCTCCAAAGATTTCCGGAGTGCTGTCTCCAAACATTCCCGGAGCGCTGTCTCCAAACATTCCCGGAGTGCTGTCTCTAAACATTCCTGGAGCGATGTCTGCAAACATTTAGGGAGTGCTGTCTCCAAACATTCCCGGAGTGCTGTTTCCAGTCCTTCCCGGAGTGCTGTCCATAAAACATTCCCCTGGGGCTGCCTCCAAACATTCCTGGAGTGCTGTCTCCAGTCATTCCCGGAGTGCTGTATCCAAACTTTCCCGGAGTGCTGTCTCCAGTCAATCCTGGAGTGCTGTCTCCAAACATTCCCGGAGTGCTGTCTCCAAACATTCCCGGAGTGCTGTCCCCAAACTTTCACAGAGTGCTGTCTCCAAACATTCCGGGAGTGCTGTCTGCAAATATTCCCGGAGTGCGGTCACCAAACATTCCCGGAGTGCTGTCTCCAAACATTCCCGGAGAGCTGAATCCAAACATTCATGGAGTGCTGTCTCCGGTCATTCCCAGAGTGCTTTCTCCAAACATTCCCTGAGTGCTGTCTCCAAACATTCCCGGAGTGCTGTCTCCAGTCATTCCCGGAGTGCTGTTTCCAAACATTCCCTCAGTGTTGTCACCAAACATTCCCCGAGTGTTGTCACCAAACATTCCCAGAGTGCTGTCTCCAAACATTCCAGAGTGCTGTCACCAGGCATTCCCGGAGTGCTGTCTTCAAACATTCCCATAGTGCTGTCGCCAAACATTCCCAGAGTGCAGTCTCCAGTCATTTCCGGAGTGCTGTCTCCAGTCTTTCCCTGAGTGCTTTCTCCAAACATTCACGGAGTGCTGTCTCCAAGCATTATCGGAGTGCTGTCTCCAGTCATTCCCACAGTGCTGTCTCCAAACATTCTCCGAGTTCTCTCTCCAGTCATTCCCGGAGTGCTGTCTCCAAACAATCCTGGGGTGCTTTCTCCAGTCAATCCCAGAGTGCTGTCTCCAAGCATTCACGGAGTGCTGTCTCCAGTCATTCCCGGAGTGCTGTCTCCAAGCATTCACGGAGTGCTGTCTCCAGTCATTCCCGGAGTGCTGTCTCCAGTCCTTCCCTGAGTGCTGTCCATAAAACATTCCCCTAGTGCTGCCTCCAAACATTCCTGGAGTGCTGTCTCCAGTCATTCCCGGAGTGCTGTATCCAAACTTTCCCGGAGTGCTGTCTCCAGTCAATCCTGGAGTGCTGTCTCCAAACATTCCCGGAGTGCTGTCTCCAAACATTCCCGGAGTGCTGTCCCCAAACTTTCACAGAGTGCTGTCTCCAAACATTCCGGGAGTGCTGTCTGCAAATATTCCCGGAGTGCGGTCACCAAACATTCCCGGAGTGCTGTCTCCAAACATTCCAGGAGAGCTGAATCCAAACATTCATGGAGTGCTGACACCGGTCATTCCCAGAGTGCTTTCTCCAAACATTCCCTGAGTGCTGTCTCCAAACATTCCCGGAGTGCTGTCTCCAGTCATTCCCGGAGTGCTGTTTCCAAACATTCCCGCAGTGTTGTCACCAAACATTCCCCCGAGTGTTGTCACCAAACATTCCCGGAGTGCTGTCTCCAAACATTCCAGTGTGCTGTCACCAGGCATTCCCGGAGTGCTGTCTTCAAACATTCCCATAGTGCTGTCGCCAAACATTCCCAGAGTGCAGTCTCCAGTCTTTCCCTGAGTGCTTTCTCCAAACATTCACGGAGTGCTGTCTCCAAACATTCCCAGAGTGCTGTCTCAAAACATTCCCGGAGTGCTGTCTCCAATTATTCCCGGAGTGCTGTCCCGAAGCATTCCAAGAGTGCTGTCTCCAGTGATTCCCAGAGTGCTGTCTCCAAACATTCCCGGAGTGCTGTCTCCAAGCATTATCGGAGTGCTGTCTCCAGTCCTTCCCGGAGTGCTGTCTCCAAACATTCCCCGAGTTCTCTTTCCAGTCATTCCCGGAGTGCTGTCTCCAAACAATCCTGGGGTGCTTTCTCCAGTCAATCCCAGAGTGCTGTCTCCAAGCATTCACGGAGTGCTGTCTCCAGTCATTCCCGGAGTGATGTCTTCAAACAATCCCAGAGTGTTTTCTCCAGTGAATCCCAGAGTGCTGTCTCCAACCATTCCCGGAGTGCTGTGTCCAGTCATTCCCGCAGTGCTGTCATTCCCGCAGGGCCGTCTCCACACATTCCGGAAGTGCTGACTCCAAACATTCCCAGAGTGCTGTCTCCAAATATTCCTGGAGTGCAGTCTCCAGTCATTCCCGTAGTGCTGCCTCCAATCTTTCCCGGAGTGTTCACTCCCAACATTCCCGGAGTGCAGTCTCCATATATTCCCGGAGAGCTGTCTCCAAACATTCCCAGAGTGTTGTCTCCAGTCATTTGCGGAGTGCAGGCTCCAGTCATTCCCACAGTGCTGTCTCCAAACATTCGCGGAGTTCTGTCTCCAGTCAATCCCAGAGTGCTGTCTCGTAGCATTCACGGAGTGCTGACTCCAAATATTCCCGGAGTGCTGTGTCCACACGTTCCCAGAGTGCTGTCTGCAAACGTTCCCGGAATGCTGTCTCCAGTCATTCCCAGAGTTCTGTCACCAGGCATTCCCGGAGTGCTGTCTACAACATTCCCGTAGTGCTGACTCCAGTCATTCCCGGAGTGCTTTCTCCAAACATTCCCGGAGAGCTGTCTCCAAACAGTCCCGGAGTGCTGCCTCCAAAGATTTCCAGAGTGCTGTCTCCAAACATTCCCGGAGCGCTGTCTCCAAACATTCCCGGAGTGCTGTCTCTAAACATTCCTGGAGCGATGTCTGCAAAAATTTACGGAGTGCTGTCTCCAAACATTCCCGGAGTGCTGTTTCCAGTCCTTCCCGGAGTGCTGTCCATAAAACATTCCCCTGGGGCTGCCTCCAAACATTCCTGGAGTGCTGTCTCCAGTCATTCCCGGAGTGCTGTATCCAAACTTTCCCGGAGTGCTGTCTCCAGTCAATCCTGGAGTGCTGTCTCCAAACATTCCCGGAGTGCTGTCTCCAAACATTCCCGGAGTGCTGTCCCCAAACTTTCACAGAGTGCTGTCTCCAAACATTCCGGGAGTGCTGTCTGCAAATATTCCCGGAGTGCGGTCACCAAACATTCCCGGAGTGCTGTCTCCAAACATTCCCGGAGAGCTGAATCCAAACATTCATGGAGTGCTGTCTCCGGTCATTCCCAGAGTGCTTTCTCCAAACATTCCCTGAGTGCTGTCTCCAAACATTCCCGGAGTGCTGTCTCCAGTCATTCCCGGAGTGCTGTTTCCAAACATTCCCTCAGTGTTGTCACCAAACATTCCCCGAGTGTTGTCACCAAACATTCCCAGAGTGCTGTCTCCAAACATTCCAGAGTGCTGTCACCAGGCATTCCCGGAGTGCTGTCTTCAAACATTCCCATAGTGCTGTCGCCAAACATTCCCAGAGTGCAGTCTCCAGTCATTTCCGGAGTGCTGTCTCCAGTCTTTCCCTGAGTGCTTTCTCCAAACATTCACGGAGTGCTGTCTCCAAGCATTATCGGAGTGCTGTCTCAAGTCATTCCCACAGTGCTGTCTCCAAACATTCTCCGAGTTCTCTCTCCAGTCATTCCCGGAGTGCTGTCTCCAAACAATCCTGGGGTGCTTTCTCCAGTCAATCCCAGAGTGCTGTCTCCAAGCATTCACGGAGTGCTGTTTCCAGTCCTTCCCGGAGTGCTGTCCATAAAACATTCCCCTGGGGCTGCCTCCAAACATTCCTGGAGTGCTGTCTCCAGTCATTCCCGGAGTGCTGTATCCAAACTTTCCCGGAGTGCTGTCTCCAGTCAATCCTGGAGTGCTGTCTCCAAACATTCCCGGAGTGCTGTCTCCAAACATTCCCGGAGTGCTGTCCCCAAACTTTCACAGAGTGCTGTCTCCAAACATTCCGGGAGTGCTGTCTGCAAATATTCCCGGAGTGCGGTCACCAAACATTCCCGGAGTGCTGTCTCCAAACATTCCCGGAGAGCTGAATCCAAACATTCATGGAGTGCTGTCTCCAGTCATTCCCAGAGTGCTTTTTCCAAACATTCCCTGAGTGCTGTCTCCACACATTCCCGGAGTGCTGTCTCCAGTCATTCCCGGAGTGCTGTTTCCAAACATTCCCTCAGTGTTGTCACCAAACATTCCCCGAGTGTTGTCACCAAACATTCCCAGAGTGCTGTCTCCAAACATTCCAGAGTGCTGTCACCAGGCATTCCCGGAGTGCTGTCTTCAAACATTCCCATAGTGCTGTCGCCAAACATTCCCAGAGTGCAGTCTCCAGTCATTTCCGGAGTGCTGTCTCCAGTCTTTCCCTGAGTGCTTTCTCCAAACATTCACGGAGTGCTGTCTCCAAGCATTATCGGAGTGCTGTCTCAAGTCATTCCCACAGTGCTGTCTCCAAACATTCTCCGAGTTCTCTCTCCAGTCATTCCAGGAGTGCTGTCTCCAAACAATCCTGGGGTGCTTTCTCCAGTCAATCCCAGAGTGCTGTCTCCAAGCATTCACGGAGTGCTGTCTCCAGTCCTTCCCTGAGTGCTGTCCATAAAACATTCCCCTAGTGCTGCCTCCAAACATTCCTGGGGTGCTGTCTCCAGTCATTCCCGGAGTGCTGTATCCAAACTTTCCCGGAGTGCTGTCTCCAGTCAATCCTGGAGTGCTGTCTCCAAACATTCCCGGAGTGCTGTCTCCAAACATTCCCGGAGTGCTGTCCCCAAACTTTCACAGAGTGCTGTCTCCAAACATTCCGGGAGTGCTGTCTGCAAATATTCCCGGAGTGCGGTCACCAAACATTCCCGGAGTGCTGTCTCCAAACATTCCAGGAGAGCTGAATCCAAACATTCATGGAGTGCTGACACCGGTCATTCCCAGAGTGCTTTCTCCAAACATTCCCTGAGTGCTGTCTCCAAACATTCCCGGAGTGCTGTCTCCAGTCATTCCCGGAGTGCTGTTTCCAAACATTCCCGCAGTGTTGTCACCAAACATTCCGGGAGTGTTGTCACCAAACATTCCCGGAGTGCTGTCTCCAAACATTCCCCGAGTGTTGTCACCAAACATTCCCAGAGTGCTGTCT
The DNA here is from genome assembly GCF_047496885.1 of Scyliorhinus torazame. Lineage (NCBI taxonomy): Eukaryota > Metazoa > Chordata > Chondrichthyes > Carcharhiniformes > Scyliorhinidae > Scyliorhinus > Scyliorhinus torazame. The sequence goes on from NC_092718.1 coordinate 8,048,643, forward strand.
CCAAACATTCCAGTGTGCTGTCACCAGGCATTCCCGGAGTGCTGTCTTCAAACATTCCCATAGTGCTGTCGCCAAACATTCCCAGAGTGCAGTCTCCAGTCATTCCCGGAGTGCTGTCTCCAGTCTTTCCCTGAGTGCTTTCTCCAAACATTCACGGAGTGCTGTCTCCAAACATTCCCAGAGTGCTGTCTCAAAATATTCCCGGAGTGCTGTCTCCAATTATTCCCGGAGTGCTGTCCCGAAGCATTCCAAGAGTGTTGTCTCCAGTGATTCCCAGAGTGCTGTCTCCAAACATTACCGGAGTGCTGTCTCCAAGCATTATCGGAGTGCTGTCTCCAGTCATTCCCGGAGTGCTGTCTCCAAACATTCCCCGAGTTCTCTTTCCAGTCATTCCCGGAGTGCTGTCTCCAAACAATCCTGGGGTGCTTTCTCCAGTCAATCCCAGAGTGCTGTCTCCAAGCATTCACGGAGTGCTGTCTCCAGTCATTCCCGGAGTGATGTCTTCAAACAATCCCAGAGTGTTTTCTCCAGTGAATCCCAGAGTGCTGTCTCCAACCATTCCCGGAGTGCTGTGTCCAGTCATTCCCGCAGTGCTGTCATTCCCGCAGGGCCGTCTCCACACATTCCGGAAGTGCTGACTCCAAACATTCCCAGAGTGCTGTCTCCAAATATTCCTGGAGTGCAGTCTCCAAACATTCCCGGAGTGCTGTCCCCAAACTTTCACAGAGTGCTGTCTCCAAACATTCCGGGAGTGCTGTCTGCAAATATTCCCGGAGTGCGGTCACCAAACATTCCCGGAGTGCTGTCTCCAAACATTCCCGGAGAGCTGAATCCAAACATTCATGGAGTGCTGTCTCCGGTCATTCCCAGAGTGCTTTCTCCAAACATTCCCTGAGTGCTGTCTCCAAACATTCCCGGAGTGCTGTCTCCAGTAATTCCCGGAGTGCTGTTTCCAAACATTCCCTCAGTGTTGTCACCAAACATTCCCCGAGTGTTGTCACCAAACATTCCCAGAGTGCTGTCTCCAAACATTCCAGAGTGCTGTCACCAGGCATTCCCGGAGTGCTGTCTTCAAACATTCCCATAGTGCTGTCGCCAAACATTCCCAGAGTGCAGTCTCCAGTCATTCCCGGAGTGCTGTCTCCAGTCTTTCCCTGAGTGCTTTCTCCAAACATTCACGGAGTGCTGTCTCCAAACATTCCCACAGTGCTGTCTCCAAACATTCTCCGAGTTCTCTCTCCAGTCATTCCCGGAGTGCTGTCTCCAAACAATCCTGGGGTGCTTTCTCCAGTCAATCCCAGAGTGCTGTCTCCAAGCATTCACGGAGTGCTGTCTCCAGTCATTCCCGGAGTGCTGTCTCCAGTCCTTCCCTGAGTGCTGTCCATAAAACATTCCCCTAGTGCTGCCTCCAAACATTCCTGGAGTGCTGTCTCCAGTCATTCCCGGAGTGCTGTATCCAAACTTTCCCGGAGTGCTGTCTCCAGTCAATCCTGGAGTGCTGTCTCCAAACATTCCCGGAGTGCTGTCTCCAAACATTCCCGGAGTGCTGTCCCCAAACTTTCACAGAGTGCTGTCTCCAAACATTCCGGGAGTGCTGTCTGCAAATATTCCCGGAGTGCGGTCACCAAACATTCCCGGAGTGCTGTCTCCAAACATTCCAGGAGAGCTGAATCCAAACATTCATGGAGTGCTGACACCGGTCATTCCCAGAGTGCTTTCTCCAAACATTCCCTGAGTGCTGTCTACAAACATTCCCGGAGTGCTGTCTCCAGTCATTCCCGGAGTGCTGTTTCCAAACATTCCCGCAGTGTTGTCACCAAACATTCCCCGAGTGTTGTCACCAAACATTCCCGGAGTGCTGTCTCCAAACATTCCAGTGTGCTGTCACCAGGCATTCCCGGAGTGCTGTCTTCAAACATTCCCATAGTGCTGTCGCCAAACATTCCCGGAGTGCTGTCTCCAATTATTCCCGGAGTGCTGTCCCGAAGCATTCCAAGAGTGCTGTCTCCAGTGATTCCCAGAGTGCTGTCTCCAAACATTCCCGGAGTGCTGTCTCCAAGCATTATCGGAGTGCAGTCTCCAGTCTTTCCCTGAGTGCTTTCTCCAAACATTCACGGAGTGCTGTCTCCAAACATTCCCAGAGTGCTGTCTCAAAACATTCCCGGAGTGCTGTCTCCAATTATTCCCGGAGTGCTGTCCCGAAGCATTCCAAGAGTGCTGTCTCCAGTGATTCCCAGAGTGCTGTCTCCAAACATTCCCGGAGTGCTGTCTCCAAGCATTATCGGAGTGCTGTCTCCAGTCATTCCCGGAGTGCTGTCTCCAAACATTCCCCGAGTTCTCTTTCCAGTCATTCCCGGAGTGCTGTCTCCAAACAATCCTGGGGTGCTTTCTCCAGTCAATCCCAGAGTGCTGTCTCCAAGCATTCACGGAGTGCTGTCTCCAGTCATTCCCGGAGTGATGTCTTCAAACAATCCCAGAGTGTTTTCTCCAGTGAATCCCAGAGTGCTGTCTCCAACCATTCCCGGAGTGCTGTGTCCAGTCATTCCCGCAGTGCTGTCATTCCCGCAGGGCCGTCTCCACACATTCCGGAAGTGCTGACTCCAAACATTCCCAGAGTGCTGTCTCCAAATATTCCTGGAGTGCAGTCTCCGGTCATTCCCGTAGTGCTGCCTCCAATCTTTCCCGGAGTGTTCGCTCCCAACATTCCCGGAGTGCAGTCTCCAAATATTCCCGGAGAGCTGTCTCCAAACATTCCCAGAGTGTTGTCTCCAGTCATTTGCGGAGTGCTGTGTCCAGTCATTCCCAGAGTGCTGTCTCCTACATTCTCGGAGTGCAGGCTCCAGTCATTCCCACAGTGCTGTCTCCAAACATTCGTGGAGTTCTGTCTCCAGTCAATCCCAGAGTGCTGTCTCGAAGCATACACGGAGTGCTGACTCCAAATATTCCCGGAGTGCTGTGTCCACACGTTCCCAAAGTGCTGTCTGCAAACGTTCCCGGAATGCTGTCTCCAGTCATTCCCAGAGTTCTGTCACCAGGCATTCCCGGAGTGCTGTCTACAACATTCCCGTAGTGCTGACTCCAGTCATTCCCGGAGTGCTTTCTCCAAACATTCCCGGAGAGCTGTCTCCAAACAGTCCCGGAGTGCTGCCTCCAAAGATTTCCAGAGTGCTGTCTCCAAACATTCCCGGAGCGCTGTCTCCAAACATTCCCGGAGTGCTGTCTCTAAACATTCCTGGAGCGATGTCTGCAAACATTTACGGAGTGCTGTCTCTAAACATTCCTGGAGCGATGTCTGCAAACATTTACGGAGTGCTGTCTCCAAACATTCCCGGAGTGCTGTTTCCAGTCCTTCCCGGAGTGCTGTCCATAAAACATTCCCCTGGGGCTGCCTCCAAACATTCCTGGAGTGCTGTCTCCAGTCATTCCCGGAGTGCTGTATCCAAACTTTCCCGGAGTGCTGTCTCCAGTCAATCCTGGAGTGCTGTCTCCAAACATTCCCGGAGTGCTGTCTCCAAACATTCCCGGAGTGCTGTCCCCAAACTTTCACAGAGTGCTGTCTCCAAACATTCCGGGAGTGCTGTCTGCAAATATTCCCGGAGTGCGGTCACCAAACATTCCCGGAGTGCTGTCTCCAAACATTCCCGGAGAGCTGAATCCAAACATTCATGGAGTGCTGTCTCCGGTCATTCCCAGAGTGCTTTCTCCAAACATTCCCTGAGTGCTGTCTCCAAACATTCCCGGAGTGCTGTCTCCAGTCATTCCCGGAGTGCTGTTTCCAAACATTCCCTCAGTGTTGTCACCAAACATTCCCCGAGTGTTGTCACCAAACATTCCCAGAGTGCTGTCTCCAAACATTCCAGAGTGCTGTCACCAGGCATTCCCGGAGTGCTGTCTTCAAACATTCCCATAGTGCTGTCGCCAAACATTCCCAGAGTGCAGTCTCCAGTCATTTCCGGAGTGCTGTCTCCAGTCTTTCCCTGAGTGCTTTCTCCAAACATTCACGGAGTGCTGTCTCCAAGCATTATCGGAGTGCTGTCTCAAGTCATTCCCACAGTGCTGTCTCCAAACATTCTCCGAGTTCTCTCTCCAGTCATTCCCGGAGTGCTGTCTCCAAACAATCCTGGGGTGCTTTCTCCAGTCAATCCCAGAGTGCTGTCTCCAAGCATTCACGGAGTGCTGTTTCCAGTCCTTCCCGGAGTGCTGTCCATAAAACATTCCCCTGGGGCTGCCTCCAAACATTCCTGGAGTGCTGTCGCCAGTCATTCCCGGAGTGCTGTATCCAAACTTTCCCGGAGTGCTGTCTCCAGTCAATCCTGGAGTGCTGTCTCCAAACATTCCCGGAGTGCTGTCTCCAAACATTCCCGGAGTGCTGTCCCCAAACTTTCACAGAGTGCTGTCTCCAAACATTCCGGGAGTGCTGTCTGCAAATATTCCCGGAGTGCGGTCACCAAACATTCCCGGAGTGCTGTCTCCAAACATTCCCGGAGAGCTGAATCCAAACATTCATGGAGTGCTGTCTCCGGTCATTCCCAGAGTGCTTTTTCCAAACATTCCCTGAGTGCTGTCTCCACACATTCCCGGAGTGCTGTCTCCAGTCATTCCCGGAGTGCTGTTTCCAAACATTCCCTCAGTGTTGTCACCAAACATTCCCCGAGTGTTGTCACCAAACATTGCCAGAGTGCTGTCTCCAAACATTCCAGAGTGCTGTCACCAGGCATTCCCGGAGTGCTGTCTTCAAACATTCCCATAGTGCTGTCGCCAAACATTCCCAGAGTGCAGTCTCCAGTCATTTCCGGAGTGCTGTCTCCAGTCTTTCCCTGAGTGCTTTCTCCAAACATTCACGGAGTGCTGTCTCCAAGCATTATCGGAGTGCTGTCTCAAGTCATTCCCACAGTGCTGTCTCCAAACATTCTCCGAGTTCTCTCTCCAGTCATTCCCGGAGTGCTGTCTCCAAACAATCCTGGGGTGCTTTCTCCAGTCAATCCCAGAGTGCTGTCTCCAAGCATTCACGGAGTGCTGTCTCCAGTCCTTCCCTGAGTGCTGTCCATAAAACATTCCCCTAGTGCTGCCTCCAAACATTCCTGGAGTGCTGTCTCCAGTCATTCCCGGAGTGCTGTATCCAAACTTTCCCGGAGTGCTGTCTCCAGTCAATCCTGGAGTGCTGTCTCCAAACATTCCCGGAGTGCTGTCTCCAAACATTCCCGGAGTGCTGTCCCCAAACTTTCACAGAGTGCTGTCTCCAAACATTCCGGGAGTGCTGTCTGCAAATATTCCCGGAGTGCGGTCACCAAACATTCCCGGAGTGCTGTCTCCAAACATTCCAGGAGAGCTGAATCCAAACATTCATGGAGTGCTGACACCGGTCATTCCCAGAGTGCTTTCTCCAAACATTCCCTGAGTGCTGTCTCCAAACATTCCCGGAGTGCTGTCTCCAGTCATTCCCGGAGTGCTGTTTCCAAACATTCCCGCAGTGTTGTCACCAAACATTCCCCGAGTGTTGTCACCAAACATTCCCGGAGTGCTGTCTCCAAACATTCCCCGAGTGTTGTCACCAAACATTCCCAGAGTGCTGTCTCCAAACATTCCAGTGTGCTGTCACCAGGCATTCCCGGAGTGCTGTCTTCAAACATTCCCATAGTGCTGTCGCCAAACATTCCCAGAGTGCAGTCTCCAGTCATTCCCGGAGTGCTGTCTCCAGTCTTTCCCTGAGTGCTTTCTCCAAACATTCACGGAGTGCTGTCTCCAAACATTCCCAGAGTGCTGTCTCAAAATATTCCCGGAGTGCTGTCTCCAATTATTCCCGGAGTGCTGTCCCGAAGCATTCCAAGAGTGCTGTCTCCAGTGATTCCCAGAGTGCTGTCTCCAAACATTACCGGAGTGCTGTCTCCAAGCATTATCGGAGTGCTGTCTCCAGTCATTCCCGGAGTGCTGTCTCCAAACATTCCCCGAGTTCTCTTTCCAGTCATTCCCGGAGTGCTGTCTCCAAACAATCCTGGGGTGCTTTCTCCAGTCAATCCCAGAGTGCTGTCTCCAAGCATTCACGGAGTGCTGTCTCCAGTCATTCCCGGAGTGATGTCTTCAAACAATCCCAGAGTGTTTTCTCCAGTGAATCCCAGAGTGCTGTCTCCAACCATTCCCGGAGTGCTGTGTCCAGTCATTCCCGCAGTGCTGTCATTCCCGCAGGGCCGTCTCCACACATTCCGGAAGTGCTGACTCCAAACATTCCCAGAGTGCTGTCTCCAAATATTCCTGGAGTGCAGTCTCCAAACATTCCCGGAGTGCTGTCCCCAAACTTTCACAGAGTGCTGTCTCCAAACATTCCGGGAGTGCTGTCTGCAAATATTCCCGGAGTGCGGTCACCAAACATTCCCGGAGTGCTGTCTCCAAACATTCCCGGAGAGCTGAATCCAAACATTCATGGAGTGCTGTCTCCGGTCATTCCCAGAGTGCTTTCTCCAAACATTCCCTGATTGCTGTCTCCAAACATTCACGGAGTGCTGTCTCCAGTCATTCCCGGAGTGCTGTTTCCAAACATTCCCTCAGTGTTGTCACCAAACATTCCCCGAGTGTTGTCACCAAACATTCCCAGAGTGCTGTCTCCAAACATTCCAGAGTGCTGTCACCAGGCATTCCCGGAGTGCTGTCTTCAAACATTCCCATAGTGCTGTCGCCAAACATTCCCAGAGTGCAGTCTCCAGTCATTCCCGGAGTGCTGTCTCCAGTCTTTCCCTGAGTGCTTTCTCCAAACATTCACGGAGTGCTGTCTCCAAACATTCCCACAGTGCTGTCTCCAAACTTTCTCCGAGTTCTCTCTCCAGTCATTCCCGGAGTGCTGTCTCCAAACAATCCTGGGGTGCTTTCTCCAGTCAATCCCAGAGTGCTGTCTCCAAGCATTCACGGAGTGCTGTCTCCAGTCATTCCCGGAGTGCTGTCTCCAGTCCTTCCCTGAGTGCTGTCCATAAAACATTCCCCTAGTGCTGCCTCCAAACATTCCTGGAGTGCTGTCTCCAGTCATTCCCGGAGTGCTGTATCCAAACTTTCCCGGAGTGCTGTCTCCAGTCAATCCTGGAGTGCTGTCTCCAAACATTCCCGGAGTGCTGTCTCCAAACATTCCCGGAGTGCTGTCCCCAAACTTTCACAGAGTGCTGTCTCCAAACATTCCGGGAGTGCTGTCTGCAAATATTCCCGGAGTGCGGTCACCAAACATTCCCGGAGTGCTGTCTCCAAACATTCCAGGAGAGCTGAATCCAAACATTCATGGAGTGCTGACACCGGTCATTCCCAGAGTGCTTTCTCCAAACATTCCCTGAGTGCTGTCTCCAAACATTCCCGGAGTGCTGTCTCCAGTCATTCCCGGAGTGCTGTTTCCAAACATTCCCGCAGTGTTGTCACCAAACATTCCCCGAGTGTTGTCACCAAACATTCCCGGAGTGCTGTCTCCAAACATTCCAGTGTGCTGTCACCAGGCATTCCCGGAGTGCTGTCTTCAAACATTCCCATAGTGCTGTCGCCAAACATTCCCAGAGTGCAGTCTCCAGTCTTTCCCTGAGTGCTTTCTCCAAACATTCACGGAGTGCTGTCTCCAAACATTCCCAGAGTGCTGTCTCAAAACATTCCCGGAGTGCTGTCTCCAATTATTCCCGGAGTGCTGTCCCGAAGCATTCCAAGAGTGCTGTCTCCAGTGATTCCCAGAGTGCTGTCTCCAAACATTCCCGGAGTGCTGTCTCCAAGCATTATCGGAGTGCTGTCTCCAGTCATTCCCGGAGTGCTGTCTCCAAACATTCCCCGAGTTCTCTTTCCAGTCATTCCCGGAGTGCTGTCTCCAAACAATCCTGGGGTGCTTTCTCCAGTCAATCCCAGAGTGCTGTCTCCAAGCATTCACGGAGTGCTGTCTCCAGTCATTCCCGGAGTGATGTCTTCAAACAATCCCAGAGTGTTTTCTCCAGTGAATCCCAGAGTGCTGTCTCCAACCATTCCCGGAGTGCTGTGTCCAGTCATTCCCGCAGTGCTGTCATTCCCGCAGGGCCGTCTCCACACATTCCGGAAGTGCTGACTCCAAACATTCCCAGAGTGCTGTCTCCAAATATTCCTGGAGTGCAGTCTCCAGTCATTCCCGTAGTGCTGCCTCCAATCTTTCCCGGAGTGTTCGCTCCCAACATTCCCGGAGTGCAGTCTCCAAATATTCCCGGAGAGCTGTCTCCAAACATTCCCAGAGTGTTGTCTCCAGTCATTTGCGGAGTGCTGTGTCCAGTCATTCCCAGAGTGCTGTCTCCTACATTCTCGGAGTGCAGGCTCCAGTCATTCCCACAGTGCTGTCTCCAAACATTCGCGGAGTTCTGTCTCCAGTCAATCCAAGAGTGCTGTCTCGAAGCATTCACGGAGTGCTGACTCCAAATATTCCCGGAGTGCTGTGTCCACACGTTCCCAGAGTGCTGTCTGCAAACGTTCCCGGAATGCTGTCTCCAGTCATTCCCAGAGTTCTGTCACCAGGCATTCCCGGAGTGCTGTCTACAACATTCCTGTAGTGCTGACTCCAGTCATTCCCGGAGTGCTTTCTCCAAACATTCCCGGAGAGCTGTCTCCAAACAGTCCCGGAGTGCTGCCTCCAAAGATTTCCAGAGTGCTGTCTCCAAACATTCCCGGAGCGCTGTCTCCAAACATTCCCGGAGTGCTGTCTCTAAACATTCCTGGAGCGATGTCTGCAAACATTTACGGAGTGCTGTCTCCAAACATTCCCGGAGTGCTGTTTCCAGTCCTTCCCGGAGTGCTGTCCATAAAACATTCCCCTGGGGCTGCCTCCAAACATTCCTGGAGTGCTGTCTCCAGTCATTCCCGGAGTGCTGTATCCAAACTTTCCCGGAGTGCTGTCTCCAGTCAATCCTGGAGTGCTGTCTCCAAACATTCCCGGAGTGCTGTCTCCAAACATTCCCGGAGTGCTGTCCCCAAACTTTCACAGAGTGCTGTCTCCAAACATTCCGGGAGTGCTGTCTGCAAATATTCCCGGAGTGCGGTCACCAAACATTCCCGGAGTGCTGTCTCCAAACATTCCCGGAGAGCTGAATCCAAACATTCATGGAGTGCTGTCTCCGGTCATTCCCAGAGTGCTTTTTCCAAACATTCCCTGAGTGCTGTCTCCAAACATTCCCGGAGTGCTGTCTCCAGTCATTCCCGGAGTGCTGTTTCCAAACATTCCCTCAGTGTTGTCACCAAACATTCCCCGAGTGTTGTCACCAAACATTCCCAGAGTGCTGTCTCCAAACATTCCAGAGTGCTGTCACCAGGCATTCCCGGAGTGCTGTCTTCAAACATTCCCATAGTGCTGTCGCCAAACATTCCCAGAGTGCAGTCTCCAGTCATTTCCGGAGTGCTGTCTCCAGTCTTTCCCTGAGTGCTTTCTCCAAACATTCACGGAGTGCTGTCTCCAAGCATTATCGGAGTGCTGTCTCCAGTCATTCCCACAGTGCTGTCTCCAAACATTCTCCGAGTTCTCTCTCCAGTCATTCCCGGAGTGCTGTCTCCAAACAATCCTGGGGTGCTTTCTCCAGTCAATCCCAGAGTGCTGTCTCCAAACATTCACGGAGTGCTGCCTCCAAACATTTCTGGAGTGCTGTCTCCAGTCATTCCCGGAGTGCTGTATCCAAACTTTCCCGGAGTGCTGTCTCCAGTCAATCGTGGAGTGCTGTCTCCAAACATTCCCGGAGTGCTGTCTCCAAATATTCCCGGAGTGCTGTCCCCAAACTTTCACAGAGTGCTGTCTCCAAACATTCCGGGAGTGCTGTCTGCAAATATTCCCGGAGTGCGGTCACCAAACATTCCCGGAGTGCTGTCTCCAAACATTCCAGGAGAGCTGAATCCAAACATTCATGGAGTGCTGACACCGGTCATTCCCAGAGTGCTTTCTCCAAACATTCCCTGAGTGCTGTCTCCAAACATTCCCGGAGTGCTGTCTCCAGTCATTCCCGGAGTGCTGTTTCCAAACATTCCCGCAGTGTTGTCACCAAACATTCCCCGAGTGTTGTCACCAAACATTCCCGGAGTGCTGTCTCCAAACATTCCCCGAGTGTTATCACCAAACATTCCCAGAGTGCTGTCTCCAAACATTCCAGTGTGCTGTCACCAGGCATTCCCGGAGTGCTGTCTTCAAACATTCCCATAGTGCTGTCGCCAAACATTCCCAGAGTGCAGTCTCCAGTCATTCCCGGAGTGCTGTCTCCAGTCTTTCCCTGAGTGCTTTCTCCAAACATTCACGGAGTGCTGTCTCCAAACATTCCCAGAGTGCTGTCTCAAAACATTCCCGGTGTGCTGTCTCCAATTATTCCCCTAGTGCTGCCTCCAAACATTCCTGGAGTGCTGTCTCCAGTCATTCCCGGAGTGCTGTATCCAAACTTTCCCGGAGTGCTGTCTCCAGTCAATCCTGGAGTGCTGTCTCCAAACATTCCCGGAGTGCTGTCTCCAAACATTCCCGGAGTGCTGTCCCCAAACTTTCACAGAGTGCTGTCTCCAAACATTCCGGGAGTGCTGTCTGCAAATATTCCCGGCGTGCGGTCACCAAACATTCCCGGAGTGCTGTCTCCAAACATTCCAGGAGAGCTGAATCCAAACATTCATGGAGTGCTGACACCGGTCATTCCCAGAGTGCTTTCTCCAAACATTCCCTGAGTGCTGTCTCCAAACATTCCCGGAGTGCTGTCTCCAGTCATTCCCGGAGTGCTGTTTCCAAACATTCCCGCAGTGTTGTCACCAAACATTCCCCGAGTGTTGTCACCAAACATTCCCGGAGTGCTGTCTCCAAACATTCCCCGAGTGTTGTCACCAAACATTCCCAGAGTGCTGTCTCCAAACATTCCAGTGTGCTGTCACCAGGCATTCCCGGAGTGCTGTCTTCAAACATTCCCATAGTGCTGTCGCCAAACATTCCCAGAGTGCAGTCTCCAGTCATTCCCGGAGTGCTGTCTCCAGTCTTTCCCTGAGTGCTTTCTCCAAACATTCACGGAGTGCTGTCTCCAAACATTCCCAGAGTGCTGTCTCAAAATATTCCCGGAGTGCTGTCTCCAATTATTCCCGGAGTGCTGTCCCGAAGCATTCCAAGAGTGCTGTCTCCAGTGATTCCCAGAGTGCTGTCTCCAAACATTACCGGAGTGCTGTCTCCAAGCATTATCGGAGTGCTGTCTCCAGTCATTCCCGGAGTGCTGTCTCCAAACATTCCCCGAGTTCTCTTTCCAGTCATTCCCGGAGTGCTGTCTCCAAACAATCCTGGGGTGCTTTCTCCAGTCAATCCCAGAGTGCTGTCTCCAAGCATTCACGGAGTGCTGTCTCCAGTCATTCCCGGAGTGATGTCTTCAAACAATCCCAGAGTGTTTTCTCCAGTGAATCCCAGAGTGCTGTCTCCAACCATTCCCGGAGTGCTGTGTCCAGTCATTCCCGCAGTGCTGTCATTCCCGCAGGGCCGTCTCCACACATTCCGGAAGTGCTGACTCCAAACATTCCCAGAGTGCTGTCTCCAAATATTCCTGGAGTGCAGTCTCCAAACATTCCCGGAGTGCTGTCCCCAAACTTTCACAGAGTGCTGTCTCCAAACATTCCGGGAGTGCTGTCTGCAAATATTCCCGGAGTGCGGTCACCAAACATTCCCGGAGTGCTGTCTCCAAACATTCCCGGAGAGCTGAATCCAAACATTCATGGAGTGCTGTCTCCGGTCATTCCCAGAGTGCTTTCTCCAAACATTCCCTGATTGCTGTCTCCAAACATTCACGGAGTGCTGTCTCCAGTCATTCCCGGAGTGCTGTTTCCAAACATTCCCTCAGTGTTGTCACCAAACATTCCCCGAGTGTTGTCACCAAACATTCCCAGAGTGCTGTCTCCAAACATTCCAGAGTGCTGTCACCAGGCATTCCCGGAGTGCTGTCTTCAAACATTCCCATAGTGCTGTCGCCAAACATTCCCAGAGTGCAGTCTCCAGTCATTCCCGGAGTGCTGTCTCCAGTCTTTCCCTGAGTGCTTTCTCCAAACATTCACGGAGTGCTGTCTCCAAACATTCCCACAGTGCTGTCTCCAAACTTTCTCCGAGTTCTCTCTCCAGTCATTCCCGGAGTGCTGTCTCCAAACAATCCTGGGGTGCTTTCTCCAGTCAATCCCAGAGTGCTGTCTCCAAGCATTCACGGAGTGCTGTCTCCAGTCATTCCCGGAGTGCTGTCTCCAGTCCTTCCCTGAGTGCTGTCCATAAAACATTCCCCTAGTGCTGCCTCCAAACATTCCTGGAGTGCTGTCTCCAGTCATTCCCGGAGTGCTGTATCCAAACTTTCCCGGAGTGCTGTCTCCAGTCAATCCTGGAGTGCTGTCTCCAAACATTCCCGGAGTGCTGTCTCCAAACATTCCCGGAGTGCTGTCCCCAAACTTTCACAGAGTGCTGTCTCCAAACATTCCGGGAGTGCTGTCTGCAAATATTCCCGGAGTGCGGTCACCAAACATTCCCGGAGTGCTGTCTCCAAACATTCCAGGAGAGCTGAATCCAAACATTCATGGAGTGCTGACACCGGTCATTCCCAGAGTGCTTTCTCCAAACATTCCCTGAGTGCTGTCTCCAAACATTCCCGGAGTGCTGTCTCCAGTCATTCCCGGAGTGCTGTTTCCAAACATTCCCGCAGTGTTGTCACCAAACATTCCCCGAGTGTTGTCACCAAACATTCCCGGAGTGCTGTCTCCAAACATTCCAGTGTGCTGTCACCAGGCATTCCCGGAGTGCTGTCTTCAAACATTCCCATAGTGCTGTCGCCAAACATTCCCAGAGTGCAGTCTCCAGTCTTTCCCTGAGTGCTTTCTCCAAACATTCACGGAGTGCTGTCTCCAAACATTCCCAGAGTGCTGTCTCAAAACATTCCCGGAGTGCTGTCTCCAATTATTCCCGGAGTGCTGTCCCGAAGCATTCCAAGAGTGCTGTCTCCAGTGATTCCCAGAGTGCTGTCTCCAAACATTCCCGGAGTGCTGTCTCCAAGCATTATCGGAGTGCTGTCTCCAGTCATTCCCGGAGTGCTGTCTCCAAACATTCCCCGAGTTCTCTTTCCAGTCATTCCCGGAGTGCTGTCTCCAAACAATCCTGGGGTGCTTTCTCCAGTCAATCCCAGAGTGCTGTCTCCAAGCATTCACGGAGTGCTGTCTCCAGTCATTCCCGGAGTGATGTCTTCAATCAATCCCAGAGTGTTTTCTCCAGTGAATCCCAGAGTGCTGTCTCCAACCATTCCCGGAGTGCTGTGTCCAGTCATTCCCGCAGTGCTGTCATTCCCGCAGGGCCGTCTCCACACATTCCGGAAGTGCTGACTCCAAACATTCCCAGAGTGCTGTCTCCAAATATTCCTGGAGTGCAGTCTCCAGTCATTCCCGTAGTGCTGCCTCCAATCTTTCCCGGAGTGTTCGCTCCCAACATTCCCGGAGTGCAGTCTCCAAATATTCCCGGAGAGCTGTCTCCAAACATTCCCAGAGTGTTGTCTCCAGTCATTTGCGGAGTGCTGTGTCCAGTCATTCCCAGAGTGCTGTCTCCTACATTCTCGGAGTGCAGGCTCCAGTCATTCCCACAGTGCTGTCTCCAAACATTCGCGGAGTTCTGTCTCCAGTCAATCCAAGAGTGCTGTCTCGAAGCATTCACGGAGTGCTGACTCCAAATATTCCCGGAGTGCTGTGTCCACACGTTCCCAGAGTGCTGTCTGCAAACGTTCCCGGAATGCTGTCTCCAGTCATTCCCAGAGTTCTGTCACCAGGCATTCCCGGAGTGCTGTCTACAACATTCCTGTAGTGCTGACTCCAGTCATTCCCGGAGTGCTTTCTCCAAACATTCCCGGAGAGCTGTCTCCAAACAGTCCCGGAGTGCTGCCTCCAAAGATTTCCAGAGTGCTGTCTCCAAACATTCCCGGAGCGCTGTCTCCAAACATTCCCGGAGTGCTGTCTCTAAACATTCCTGGAGCGATGTCTGCAAACATTTACGGAGTGCTGTCTCCAAACATTCCCGGAGTGCTGTTTCCAGTCCTTCCCGGAGTGCTGTCCATAAAACATTCCCCTGGGGCTGCCTCCAAACATTCCTGGAGTGCTGTCTCCAGTCATTCCCGGAGTGCTGTATCCAAACTTTCCCGGAGTGCTGTCTCCAGTCAATCCTGGAGTGCTGTCTCCAAACATTCCCGGAGTGCTGTCTCCAAACATTCCCGGAGTGCTGTCCCCAAACTTTCACAGAGTGCTGTCTCCAAACATTCCGGGAGTGCTGTCTGCAAATATTCCCGGAGTGCGGTCACCAAACATTCCCGGAGTGCTGTCTCCAAACATTCCCGGAGAGCTGAATCCAAACATTCATGGAGTGCTGTCTCCGGTCATTCCCAGAGTGCTTTTTCCAAACATTCCCTGAGTGCTGTCTCCAAACATTCCCGGAGTGCTGTCTCCAGTCATTCCCGGAGTGCTGTTTCCAAACATTCCCTCAGTGTTGTCACCAAACATTCCCCGAGTGTTGTCACCAAACATTCCCAGAGTGCTGTCTCCAAACATTCCAGAGTGCTGTCACCAGGCATTCCCGGAGTGCTGTCTTCAAACATTCCCATAGTGCTGTCGCCAAACATTCCCAGAGTGCAGTCTCCAGTCATTTCCGGAGTGCTGTCTCCAGTCTTTCCCTGAGTGCTTTCTCCAAACATTCACGGAGTGCTGTCTCCAAGCATTATCGGAGTGCTGTCTCCAGTCATTCCCACAGTGCTGTCTCCAAACATTCTCCGAGTTCTCTCTCCAGTCATTCCCGGAGTGCTGTCTCCAAACAATCCTGGGGTGCTTTCTCCAGTCAATCCCAGAGTGCTGTCTCCAAACATTCACGGAGTGCTGCCTCCAAACATTTCTGGAGTGCTGTCTCCAGTCATTCCCGGAGTGCTGTATCCAAACTTTCCCGGAGTGCTGTCTCCAGTCAATCGTGGAGTGCTGTCTCCAAACATTCCCGGAGTGCTGTCTCCAAATATTCCCGGAGTGCTGTCCCCAAACTTTCACAGAGTGCTGTCTCCAAACATTCCGGGAGTGCTGTCTGCAAATATTCCCGGAGTGCGGTCACCAAACATTCCCGGAGTGCTGTCTCCAAACATTCCAGGAGAGCTGAATCCAAACATTCATGGAGTGCTGACACCGGTCATTCCCAGAGTGCTTTCTCCAAACATTCCCTGAGTGCTGTCTCCAAACATTCCCGGAGTGCTGTCTCCAGTCATTCCCGGAGTGCTGTTTCCAAACATTCCCGCAGTGTTGTCACCAAACATTCCCCGAGTGTTGTCACCAAACATTCCCGGAGTGCTGTCTCCAAACATTCCCCGAGTGTTATCACCAAACATTCCCAGAGTGCTGTCTCCAAACATTCCAGTGTGCTGTCACCAGGCATTCCCGGAGTGCTGTCTTCAAACATTCCCATAGTGCTGTCGCCAAACATTCCCAGAGTGCAGTCTCCAGTCATTCCCGGAGTGCTGTCTCCAGTCTTTCCCTGAGTGCTTTCTCCAAACATTCACGGAGTGCTGTCTCCAAACATTCCCAGAGTGCTGTCTCAAAACATTCCCGGAGTGCTGTCTCCAATTATTCCCGGAGTGCTGTCCCGAAGCATTCCAAGAGTGCTGTCTCCAGTGATTCCCAGAGTGCTGTCTCCAAACATTCCCGGAGTGCTGTCTCCAAGCATTATCGGAGTGCTGTCTCCAGTCATTCCCGGAGTGCTGTCTCCAAACATTCCCCGAGTTCTCATTCCAGTCATTCCCGGAGTGCTGTCTCCAAACAATCCTGGGGTGCTTTCTCCAGTCAATCCCAGAGTGCTGTCTCCAAGCATTCACGGAGTGCTGTCTCCAGTCATTCCCGGAGTGATGTCTTCAAACAATCCTAGAGTGTTTTCTCCAGTGAATCCCAGAGTGCTGTCTCCAACCATTCCCGGAGTGCTGTGTCCAGTCATTCCCGCAGTGCTGTCATTCCCGCAGGGCCGTCTCCACACATTCCGGAAGTGCTGACTCCAAACATTCCCAGAGTGCTGTCTCCAAATATTCCTGGAGTGCAGTCTCCAGTCATTCCCGTAGTGCTGCCTCCAATCTTTCCCGGAGTGTTCGCTCCCAACATTCCCGGAGTGCAGTCTCCAAATATTCCCGGAGAGCTGTCTCCAAATATTCCCAGAGTGTTGTCTCCAGTCATTTGCGGAGTGCTGTGTCCAGTCATTCCCAGAGTGCTGTCTCCTACATTCTCGGAGTGCAGGCTCCAGTCATTCCCACAGTGCTGTCTCCAAACATTCCCGGAGTTCTGTCTCCAGTCAATCCCAGAGTGCTGTCTCGAAGCATTCACGGAGTGCTGACTCCAAATATTCCCGGAGTGCTATGTCCACACGTTCCCAGAGTGCTGTCTGCAAACGTTCCCTGAATGCTGTCTCCAGTCATTCCCAGAGTTCTGTCACCAGGCATTCCCGGAGTGCTGTCTACAACATTCCCGTAGTGCTGACTCCAAACATTCCCAGAGTGCTGTCTCCAGTCATTCCCGGAGTGCTGTCTCCAGTATTTCCCTGAGTGCTGTCTCCATACATTCACGGAGTGCTGTCTCCAATCATTCCCGGAGTGCTGTCTCCGAAGATTCGCGGAGTGCTGTCTCCAAACATTCCCGGAGTGCTGTCTCCAAACATTCCTTAGTGCTGGCTCCAAACATTCCCGGAGTGCTGGCTCCAGTCATTTAAGGCGTGCTGTCATTCCCGGAGTGCTGTCTCCAAATATTCCTGGAGTGCAGTCTCCAGTCATTCCCGTAGTGCTGCCGCCAAACTTTCCCGGAGTGTTGGCTCCCAACATTCCCGGAGTGCTGTCTCCAAATATTCCCGGAGAGCTGTCTCCAAACATTCCCAGAGTGCTGTCTCCAGTCATTCCCGGAGTGCTGTGTCCAGTCATTCCCAGAGTGCTGTCTCCGACATTCTCGGAGTGCTGTCTCCAGTCATTCCCACAGTGCTGTCTCCAAACATTCCCCGAGTTCTCTCTCCAGTCATTCCCGGAGTGCTGTCTCCAAACAATCCTGGGGTGCTTTCTCCAGTCAATCCCAGAGTGCTGTCTCCAAGCATTCACGGAGTGCTGTCTCCAGTCATTCCCGGAGTGATGTCTTCAAACAATCCCAGAGTGCTTTCTCCAGTGAATCCCAGAGTGCTTCTCCAACCATTCCCGGAGTGCTGTCTCCAGTCATTCCCGCAGTGCTGTCATTCCCGGAGGGCTGTCTCCACACATTCCGGAAGTGCTGACTCCAAACATTCCCAGAGTGCTGTCTCCAAACATTCCCGGTGTGCTGTCTCCAAACATTCCCGGAGTGCTGTCTCCAGTCATTCCCGGAGTGCTGTATCCAAACAATCCCGGAGTGCTTTCTCCAGTCAATCACAGAGTGCGGTCTCCAGTCATTCCCGGAGTGCAGTCTCCAAACAATCCCAGAGTGCTTTCTCCAGTGAATCCGAGAGTGCTGTCTCCAAACATTCACGGAGTGCATTCCCTGAATATTCCCGGAGTGCTGTCTCCAAACATTCCCGGAGTGCTGTCTCCAGTCATTCCCGGAGTGCTTTCTCCAAACATTCCTGGAGAGCTGTCTCCAAACAGTCCCGGAGTGCTGCCTCCAAAGATTTCCGGAGTGCTGTCTCCAAACATTCCCGGAGCGCTGTCTCCAAACATTCCCGGAGTGCTGTCTCTAAACATTCCTGGAGCGATGTCTGCAAACATTTACGGAGTGCTGTCTCCAAACTTTCCCGGAATGCTGTTTCCAGTCCTTCCCGGAGTGCTGTCCATAAAACATTCCCCTAGTGCTGCCTCCAAACATTCCTGGAGTGCTGTCTCCAGTCATTCCCGGAGTGCTGTAACCAAACTTTCCCGGAGTGCTGTCTCCAGTCAATCCTGGAGTGCTGTCTCCAAACATTCAAGGAGTGCTGTCTCCAAACATTCCCGGAGTGCTGTCTCCAAACATTCCCGGAGTGCTGTCCCCAAACTTTCACAGAGTGCTGTCTCCAAACATTCCTGGAGTGCTGTCTGCAAATACTCCCGGAGTGCGGTCACCAAACATTCCCGGAGTGCTTGTCTCCAAACATTCCCGGAGAGCTGAATCCAAACATTCATGGAGTGCTGGCTCCGGTCATTCCCAGAATGCTTTCTCCAAATATTCCCTGAGTGCTGTCTCCAAACATTCCCGGAGTGCTGTCTCCAGTCATTCCCGGAGTGCTGTTTCCAAACATTCCCTCAGTGTTGTCACCAAACATTCCCCGAGTGTTGTCACCAAACATTCCCGGAGTGCTGTCTCCAAACATTCCAGAGTGCTGTCACCAGGCATTCCCGGAGTGCTGTCTTCAAACATTCCCATAGTGCTGTCGCCAAACATTCCCAGAGTGCTGTCTCAAAACATTCCCGGAGTGCTGTCTCCAATTATTCCCGGAGTGCTGTCCCGAAGCATTCCAATAGTGCTGTCTCCAGTGATTCCCAGAGTGCTGTCTCCAAACATTCCCGGAGTGCTGTCTCCAAGCATTATCGGGGTGCTGTCTCCCGTCATTCCCACAGTGCTGTCTCCAAACATTCCCCGAGTTCTCTCTCCAGTCATTCCCGGAGTGCTGTCTCCAAACAATCCTGGGGTGCTTTCTCCAGTCAATCCCAGAGTGCTGTCTCCAAGCATTCACGGAGTGCTGTCTCCAGTCATTCCCGGAGTGATGTCTTCAAACAATCCCAGAGTGTTTTCTCCAGTGAATCGCAGAGTGCTGTCTCCTACATTCTCGGAGTGCTGTCTCCAGTCATTCCCACAGTGCTGTCTCTAAACATTCCCGGAGTTCTGTCTCCAGAAATTCCCGGAGTGCTGTCTCCATACAATCCCGGAGTGCTTTCTCCAGTCAATCCCAGAGTGCTGCCTCCAAACATTCCCGGAGTGCTATCTCCAAACATTCCCGGAGTGCTGTCTCCAGTCATTCCCCGAGTGCTGTCTCCAAACATTCTCAGAGTGTTGTCTCCAAACATTCCCGGAGTGATGTCTCCAAACATTCCTGGAGTGCTGTCTCCATACATTCCCGGAGTGTTGTCTCCAAACATTCCTGGAGTGCTGTCTCCATACATTCCCGGAGTGTTGTCTCCAAACATTCCTGCAGTGCTGTCCCCAAATATTCCCGGAGTGCTGTTTCCAAACATTCCCGGATTGCTGTCTCCAAACATTCCCGGAATGCTGTCTCCAGTCATTCCCGGAGTGCTGTCTCCAAACATTCCCGGAATGCTGTCTCCAGTCATTCCCGGAGTGCTTTCTCCAAACATTCCCGGAGAGCTGTCTCCAAACAGTCCTGGAGTGCTGTCTCCAAAGATTTCCGGAGTGCTGTCTCCAAACATTCCCGGAGCGCTGCTCCAAACATTCCCGGAGTGCTGTCTCTAAACATTCCTGGAGCGATGTCTGCAAACATTTACGGAGTGCTGTCTCCAAACATTCCCGGAGTGCTGTTTCCAGTCCTTCCCGGAGTGCTGTCCATAAAACATTCCCCTGGGGCTGCCTCCAAACATTCCTGGAGTGCTGTCTCCAGTCATTCCCGGAGTGCTGTATCCAAACTTTCCCGGAGTGCTGTCTCCAGTCAATCCTGGAGTGCTGTCTCCAAACATTCCCGGAGTGCTGTCTCCAAACATTTCCAGAGTGCTGTCCCCAAACTTTCACAGAGTGCTGTCTCCAAACATTCCGGGAGTGCTGTCTGCAAATATTACCGGAGTGTGGTCACCAAACATTCCCGGAGTGCTGTCTCCAAACATTCCCGGAGAGCTGACTCCAAACATTTCTGGAGTGCTGTCTCCGGTCATTCCCAGAGTGCTTTCTCCAAACATTCCCAGAGAGCTGTCTCCAAACATTCCCGGAGTGCTGTCTCCAGTCATTCCCGGAGTGCTGTTTCCAAACATTCCCGCAGTGTTGTCACCAAACATTCCGGAGTGCTGTCTCCAAACATTCCCAGAGTGCTGTCACCAGGCATTCCCGGAATGCTGTCTTCAAACATTCCCGGAGTGCTGTCTCCAAACATTCCCAGAGTGCTCTCCCCAAACTTTCACTGAGTGCTGTCTCCAAACATTCCGGGAGTGCTGTCTGCAAATATTCCCGGAGTGCGGTCACCAAACATTCCCAGAGTGCTGTCTCCAAACATTCCCGGAGAGCTGACTCCAAACATTTCTGGAGTGCTGTCTCCGGTCATTCCCAGAGTGCTTTCTCCAAACATTCCCAGAGAGCTGACTCCAAACATTCCCGGCGTGCTGTCTCCAGTCATTCCCGGAGCGCTGTTTCCAAACATTCCCGCAGTCCTGTCACCAAACATTCCCCGAGTTTTGTCACCAAACATTCACGGAGTGCTGTCTCCAGTCTTTCCCGGAGTGCTTTCTTTAAACATTCAGGAGGTGCTGTCTCCAAACATTCCCAGAGTGCTGTCTCCAAACATTCCCGGAATGCTGTCTCCAATTATTCCCGGAGTGCTGTCCTGAAACATTCCAGGTGTGCTGTCTCCAGTCATTCCCCGAGTGCTGTCTCCAAACATTCCCGGAGTGTTGTCTCCAAACATTCCCGGAGTGCTGTCTCCATACATTCCCGGAGTGTTGTCTCTAAACATTCCTGCAGTGCTGTCTCCAAATATTCCCGGAGTGCTGTCTCCAATCATTCCTTAATGCTGGCTCCAAACATTCCCAGACTGCTGGCTCCAGTCATTTAAGGCATGCTGTCATCCCCGGAGTGCTGTCTCCAAACATTGCAGGAGTGCTGTCTCCAGTCATTCCCGGA
This sequence comes from Scyliorhinus torazame, assembly GCF_047496885.1. Lineage (NCBI taxonomy): Eukaryota > Metazoa > Chordata > Chondrichthyes > Carcharhiniformes > Scyliorhinidae > Scyliorhinus > Scyliorhinus torazame. The sequence goes on from NC_092718.1 coordinate 8,069,400, forward strand.
GTGCTGTCATACCCGGAGTGCTGTCTCAAAATATTCCTGGAGTGCAGTCTCCAGTCATTCCCGTAGTGCAGCCTCCAATTTTTACCGGAGTGTTGGCTCCCAACATTCCCGGAGTTCAGTCTCCAAATATTCCCGGAGAGCTGTCTCCAAACATTCCCAGAGTGTTGTCTCCAGTCATTTGCGGAGTGCTGTGTCCAGTCATTCCCAGAGTGCTGTCTCCTACATTCTCGGAGTGCTGTCTCCAGTCATTCCCACAGTGCTGTCTCCAAACATTCCCGGAGTTCTGTCTCCAGTCATTCCCGGAGTGCTGTCTCCAAACATTCCCGGAATGCTGTCTCCAGTCATTCCCGGAGTGCTTTCTCCAAACATTCCCGGAGAGCTGTCTCCAAACAGTCCTGGAGTGCTGTCTCCAAAGATTTCCAGAGTGCTGTCTCCAAACATTCCCGGAGTGCTGTCTCCAGTCCTTCCCGGAGTGCTGTCCATAAAACATTCCCGTAGTGCTGCCTCCAAACATTCCTGGAGAGCTGTCTCCAGTCATTCCCGGAGTGCTGTATCCAAACTTTCCCGGAGTGCTGTCTCCAGTCAATCCTGGAGTGCTGTCTCCAAACATTCCCGGAGTGCTGTCTCCAAACATTTCCAGAGTGCTGTCCCCAAACTTTCACAGAGTGCTGTCTCCAAACATTCCGGGAGTGCTGTCTGCAAATATTACCGGAGTGTGGTCACCAAACATTCCCGGAGTGCTGTCTCCAAACATTCCCGGAGAGCTGACTCCAAACATTTCTGGAGTGCTGTCTCCGGTCATTCCCAGAGTGCTTTCTCCAAACATTCCCAGAGAGCTGTCTCCAAACATTCCCGGAGTGCTGTCTCCAGTCATTCCCGGAGTGCTGTTTCCAAACATTCCCGCAGTGTTGTCACCAAACATTCCCGGAGTGCTGTCTCCAAACATTCCCAGAGTGCTGTCACCAGGCATTCCCGGAGTGCTGTCTTCAAACATTCCCGGAGTGCTGTCTCCAAACATTCCCAGAGTGCTCTCCCCAAACTTTCACTGAGTGCTGTCTCCAAACATTCCGGGAGTGCTGTCTGCAAATATTCCCGGAGTGCGGTCACCAAACATTCCCGGAGTGCTGTCTCCAAACATTCCCGGAGAGCTGACTCCAAACATTTCTGGAGTGCTGTCTCCGGTCATTCCCAGAGTGCTTTCTCCAAACATTCCCAGAGTGCTTTCTCCAAACATTCCCTGAGTGCTGTCTCCAAACATTCCCGGAGTGCTGTCTCCAGTCATTCCCGGAGCGCTGTTTCCAAACATTCCCGAAGTGTTGTCACCAAACATTCCCCGAGTGTTGTCATCAAACATTCCCGGAGTGCTGTCTCCAGTCTTTCCCGGAGTGCTTTCTCCAAACATTCAGGAGGTGCTGTCTCCAAACATTCCGAGAGTGCTGTCTCCAAACATTCCCGGAATGCTGTCTCCAATTATTCCCGGAGTGCTGTCCTGAAACATTCCAGGTGTGCTGTCTCCAGTCATTCCCCGAGTGCTGTCTCCAAACATTCCCGGAGTGTTGTCTCCAAACATTCCCGGAGTGCTGTCTCCATACATTCCCGGAGTGTTGTCTCCAAACATTCCTGCAGTGCTGTCTCCAAATATTCCCGGAGTGCTGTCTCCAATCATTCCTTAATGCTGGCTCCAAACATTCCCAGACTGCTGGCTCCAGTCATTTAAGGCATGCTGTCATCCCCGGAGTGCTGTCTCCAAACATTGCAGGAGTGCTGTCTCCAGTCATTCCCGGAGTGCTATCTCCAAACATTCCCGGGGTGCTGTCTCCAGTCATTCCCGGAGTGCTGTCATACCCGGAGTGCTGTCTCAAAATATTCCTGGAGTGCAGTCTCCAGTCAATCCCGTAGTGCAGCCTCCAATTTTTCCCGGAGTGTTGGCTCCCAACATTCCCGGAGTTCAGTCTCCAAATATTCCCGGAGAGCTGTCTCCAAACATTCCCAGAGTGTTGTCTCCAGTCATTTGCGGAGTGCTGTGTCCAGTCATTCCCAGAGTGCTGTCTCCTACATTCTCAAGTGCTGTCTCCAGTCATTCCCACAGTGCTGTCTCCAAACATTCCCGGAATTCTGTCTCCAGAAATTCCCGGAGTGCTGTCTCCATACAATCCCGGAGTGCTTTCTCCAGTCATTCCCAGAGTGCTGTCTCCAAGTATTCACGGAGTGCTGTCTCCAAATATTCCTGGAGTGCTTTGTCCACACGTTCCCGGATTGCTTTCTCCAAACGTTCCCGGAATGCTGTCTCCAGTCATTCCCGGAGTGCTGTCACCGGGCATTCCCAGAGTGCTGTCTCCAAACATTCCCGGAGTGCTGTCTCCAGTCCTTCCCGCAGTGCTGTCCATAAAACATTCCCGTAGTGCTGCCTCCAAACATTCCTGGAGTACTGTCTCCAGTCATTCCCGGAGTGCTGTATCCAAACTTTCCCGGAGTGCTGTCTCCAGTCAGTCCTGGAGTGATGTCTCCAAACATTCCCGGAGTGCTGTCTCCAAACATTCCCAGAGTGCTGTCCCCAAACTTCCACAGAGTGCTGTCTCCAAACATTCCGGGGGTGCTGTCTGCAAATATTCCCAGAGTGCGGTCACCAAACATTCCCGGAGTGCTGTCTCCAAACATTTCTGGAGTGCTGTCTCCGGTCATTCCCAGAGTGCTTTCTCCAAACATTCCCAGAGTGCTTCTCCAAACATTCCCGGAGTGCAGTCTCCAGTCATTCCCGGAGTGCTGTTTCCAAACATTCCTGCAGTGTTGTCACCAAACATTCCCCGAGTGTTGTCACCAAACATTCCCGGAGTGCTGTCTCCAAACATTCCCAGAGTGCTGTCTCCTACATTCTCGGAGTGCTGTCTCCAGTCATTCCCACAGTGCTGTCTCTAAACATTCCCGGAGTTCTGTCTCCATAAATTCCCGGAGTGCTGTCTCCATACAATCCCGGAGTGCTTTCTCCAGTCAATCCCAGAGTGCTGCCTCCAAACATTCCCGGAGTGCTATCTCCAAACATTCCCGGAGTGCTGTCTCCAGTCATTCCCCGAGTGCTGTCTCCAAACATTCTCAGAGTGTTGTCTCCAAACATTCCCGGAGTGATGTCTCCAAACATTCCTGGAGTGCTGTCTCCATACATTCCCGGAGTGTTGTCTCCAAACATTCCTGGAGTGCTGTCTCCATACATTCCCGGAGTGTTGTCTCCAAACATTCCTGCAGTGCTGTCTCCAAATATTCCCGGAGTGCTGTTTCCAAACATTCCCGGATTGCTGTCTCCAAACATTCCCGGAATGCTGTCTCCAGTCATTCTCGGAGTGCTGCCTCCAAACATTCCCGGAATGCTGTCTCCAGTCATTCCCGGAGTGCTTTCTCCAAACATTCCCGGAGAGCTGTCTCCAAACAGTCCTGGAGTGCTGTCTCCAAAGATTTCCGGAGTGCTGTCTCGAAAAATTCCCGGAGCGCTTCTCCAAACATTCCCGGAGTGCTGTCTCTAAACATTCCTGGAGCGATGTCTGCAAACATTAACGGAGTGCTGTCTCCAAACATTCCCGGAGTGCTGTCTCCAGTCCTTCCCGGAGTGCTGTCCATAAAACATTCCCGTAGTGCTGCCTCCAAACATTCCTGGAGAGCTGTCTCCAGTCATTCCCGGAGTGCTGTATCCAAACTTTCCCGGAGTGCTGTCTCCAGTCAATCCTGGAGTGCTGTCTCCAAACATTCCCGGAGTGCTGTCTCCAAACATTTCCAGAGTGCTGTCCCCAAACTTTCACAGAGTGCTGTCTCCAAACATTCCGGGAGTGCTGTCTGCAAATATTACCGGAGTGTGGTCACCAAACATTCCCGTAGTGCTGTCTCCAAACATTCCCGGAGAGCTGACTCCAAACATTTCTGGAGTGCTGTCTCCGGTCATTCCCAGAGTGCTTTCTCCAAACATTCCCAGAGAGCTGTCTCCAAACATTCCCGGAGTGCTGTCTCCAGTCATTCCCGGAGTGCTGTTTCCAAACATTCCCGCAGTGTTGTCACCAAACATTCCCGGAGTGCTGTCTCCAAACATTCCCAGAGTGCTGTCACCAGGCATTCCCGGAGTGCTGTCTTCAAACATTCCCGGAGTGCTGTCTCCAAACATTCCCAGAGTGCTCTCCCCAAACTTTCACTGAGTGCTGTCTCCAAACATTCCGGGAGTGCTGTCTGCAAATATTCCCGGAGTGCGGTCACCAAACATTCCCGGAGTGCTGTCTCCAAACATTCCCGGAGAGCTGACTCCAAACATTTCTGGAGTGCTGTCTCCGGTCATTCCCAGAGTGCTTTCTCCAAACATTCCCAGAGAGCTGACTCCAAACATTCCCGGCGTGCTGTCTCCAGTCATTCCCGGAGCGCTGTTTCCAAACACTCCCGCAGTGTTGTCACCAAACATTCCCCGAGTGTTGTCACCAAACATTCCCGGAGTGCTGTCTCCAGTCTTTCCCAGAGTGCTTTCTCCAAACATTCAGGAGGTGCTGTCTCCAAACATTCCCAGAGTGCTGTCTCCAAACATTCCCGGAAGGCTGTCTCCAATTATTCCCGGAGTGCTGTCCTGAAACATTCCAGGTGTGCTGTCTCCAGTCATTCCCCGAGTGCTGTCTCCAAACATTCCCGGAGTGTTGTCTCCAAACATTCCCGGAGTGCTGTCTCCATACATTCCCGGAGTGTTGTCTCCAAACATTCCTGCAGTGCTGTCTCCAAATATTCCCGGAGTGCTGTCTCCAATTATTCCTTAATGCTGGCTCCAAACATTCCCAGACTGCTGGCTCCAGTCATTTAAGGCATGCTGTCATCCCCGGAGTGCTGTCTCCAAACATTGCAGGAGTGCTGTCTCCAGTCATTCCCGGAGTGCTATCTCCAAATATTCCCGGAGTGCTGTCTCCAGTCATTCCCGGAGTGCTGTCATACCCGGAGTGCTGTCTCAAAATATTCCTGGAGTGCAGTCTCCAGTCATTCCCGTAGTGCAGCCTCCAATTTTTCCCGGAGTGTTGGCTCCCAACATTCCCGGAGTTCAGTCTCCAAACATTGCAGGAGTGCTGTGTCCAGTCATTCCCAGAGTGCTGTCTCCTACATTCTCGGAGTGCTGTCTCCAGTCATTCCTGGAGTGCTGTTTCCAAACATTCCCGCAGTGTTGTCACCAAACATTCCCCGAGTGTTGTCACCAAACATTCCCGGAGTGCTGTATCCAAACATTCCCAGAGTGCTGTCACCAGGCATTCC